>NC_056740.1:404181084-404493584 GCF_019279795.1 Protopterus annectens | reverse complement strand
ATCAACCAACTGAAAGAACTTGAAAAAGTATAATGATTTATTACTAGAAAATCATTGCTTAGAAAACCTGAATTATTTTGAATTAACACAAAGACTGCTGGAATTCACAGATATGTTGCTTTGCTTATAGGTTACTTAGAGGTGGTGTCATTTGATCAGTAGGGCATTTTCTGATTTGGTTTTGTTTGAATGTTTTTGCCTAGAACACAGTGCTATGTGAGCTAACTCAAGACTGGGGAACTTAATGGTAAAAATAAGCAAGAGAGAAAGATGTATCATTCAATACCTTATATCAACAAGGGTTTACAACCACCAAGGTTTTAAAGGTTAATAGGTTGTAAGCTTAAGAAGCAAACCTATAGACTTATCAATTTCTTAGTCTGAGTAGACCCACTAGGCACAAGCTTTTTTTCAGGGTGACTCTGGAGCACTTTCATGTTAAATGACTTGTTCAGAATCAAACGGTAGAATAAATAGGAGACTGTGGCCATGAAACCCTGAACTACAGGTTGAAACTCATTAGCAGCTCACAGCCTTAATCTTCAACTGCAGGACATTGAAGAAAAGGTGAATTTGGTTTATCCAGATTCCAGTGGTACTATAGACTGAATACAGCATATTTTTATCTCAGTAATGCCATGCCAGACACATTTTAAAGTTCTTTGACCGGATAACCTGAATTGCAAACCGGAAAGGGGTTTTAGCTGTGGTCTACTTCAATTTCTAAAAGACACATAACATGGTGCCACAGAAAAGGCTAGTGAACAAATCTGAGCAGAACATGGGCTAGTAGCAGGTACAGAGCAGTGGCTAGTGAAAAGGGGCAGAGGATCATAGTAAACACATACTACTCAGATGAAGTGATGATTATCACTGGGGTACCCCACTGGTCAGTACTGGCACTGATTCTTTTTAGAATTTTCAAAAGTGTCACTGTAGAAGGCACCGAATGAAAAGAGTGCCTTTCTGCACATGACACAATTCACTCTATTGCGCAAAATCAAGGTTAGAACCTCTACAAACCCCTGGCTCAGTAAAGAAACCAAACAAATCCTCAAGTCCAGAGACACTGCCTGGCTTTACTATCAAAAAAACAAAGAAACACAAAGCCTAACTAAGTACCAAGAACTGCCCAACCGTGCAAAGAAATGCATTAGGCTGGACAAAAAATCCTACTACACAACATTACAAACTAAATACCAACACAACCCACAAAACTTTGGAAAAATGTAAACCAGCTACTAAAATCCACCCAAAAGGCTACCCCCAAACCAACCACCCCTGACACTAAAGTTCCCATCGAAACACAATTCAACTCCCACTTTGTGAACTCAATTCTATCCTTAGTATCACAGGACAGTTCCTTCCTCACTATCCCCCCAACACAAATAACACTAATACAAGCTTTACCCTCAAAACAGTTTCCACCACTTCAGTCAAAAGCATGCTCTCCAAACTAAAACCTCATCAACAGCAGCCGACCTACTCCCCAGCTATTTCTTGAAACTCACAGCAGATGCTATTGCTATCCCAGTCTCCACTCTCATAAACAGATCAATTGTTGAAAACTATGTGCCCAAACTCTGGAAAATATCCTATGTTACACCCATACATAAAGGCGGGACCTCCACTGAACTTAATAACTACAGACCCATTGCTTTACTCTCCCCCTGGCCAAAATCCTAGAAAAATGCATCCATACCCAGATGCTAAACTATCTCCTAGACAGCAACATCCTGTCACCTACTCAGCATGGTTTCAGACCTGCCCATAGTACCACTACAGCCCTCTTCTGCTTCACAGACACAGTAAACAGTCTCAAAAATGAAGGCCTACAAGTGTCAACTCTTTTTTTGGATGTCCAAAGCATTTGACACAGTCCCACACCAAATCCTGGTAAACAAACTAAACCAATATCATCTATCAAATTCCACTCTTACCTGGTTCCAAAGCTACTTAACTGACAGGTACCAAGCTGTGAAATGGGAAAATTCTCTCTCTCCTCAGCTGCCCATAACTATAGGAGTCCCACAGGGTTCTATCTTAGGACCACTACTATTCACAGTCTTCACAAATGACCTCTATACCTCCACACAGCATGCATCTATAATTCAGTATGCAGATGACACTACCTTAATCTGTGCTGCACAAAACATTCCCACCCTCCTGCAAACAACTCAACTAGCATTCTCTGACATTGAAAACTACCTTACCAAAGCCCAACTTATCCTCAATCCAAAGAAAACTCAGCTTATGATTATAACCAGTTCTAACAAAAACACTAACAGTCAATTCACTATCTACTCCGCAAATGCTACTCCAATTGCTCCAGTGGCACAGGCTAAGCTATTGGGAATAACCATAGGCTCCCACCTAAAATTTGATAGTCATCTCAACTTAACTATTAAAAAAGTACATGCCAAACTGGGGTCACTCTACCATATCAAACCATTTCTTACCAACAACACAAGATCAGCCATTGCTCGCTCCCAGCTTCTATCCACCCTACTCTATGCATCTCCTATTCTCACTAATCTCAACAAAACTGAACTAAGCAAAATGGAAGCCTGCTATAACAGAATTACCCACTTTGCTGCAAATTGCTCATATAGAACTCATCACTGTACTGCTTTGAGACAGCTCCACTGGCTTGAACTGCCCAACCTCCTAACCTACAATCAGCTCTGCCTCTGTCATTCTATCTATTACCTCCCCAATAAGTGTCCTGCCCTCAAAAACCTAGTACAACATCACTCAGCCAAAAGGCCTCTTAGATCATCAAGCAAACTACTACTAGAAGTCACCAACAGCTACAATAGCTTTGGAGATGCACTATATAGTAGTTCAGTGGCTAAAAAATGGAACTCTGTCCCCACTAGCATTCAAAACACATCATCCAAAGCCTCCTTTAAAGACCTCATCAGGCAACATTTCAAGCAAAGTTGGCAGTGCCATGATTGCTCCCCAGGCTAGTGAAATCGGATAACATATACATACTAAATCTAGAGCACTTGATAATAGTTTTCAATCTTACTCACAAACGCTGGCTAATCTACAATGTATGTACTGTACCTGCGTACTATGTATGTATTGTACCTATGTTCCAAATTTCAGCTGTACACCACAAATCTATTAATTACCTTTATTTTTAAAATTAATATTTTTTTGTTTGTTCTCTCCACTGTAACTGTTTATGTGCCGCTTACCACTGTAAAAGCATGTCTCTTATAATTTGTGTGCATACTGATCATGTCTAAATAACTAAATGTGTCTGTAATTTTTCTTTGTGGAGCTTTTCTCCCCGGGCCTCTGCTGAAAAACGGCCTTTCCGGCTCAGTCAGACACCCCCGGTTAACAAATGTAGAATAAATAAAATGCAATAATACAGTAAGGAAGATAGACAGGAATGTGTAGGGGGTGGATTTAGCAATAATGCCAGAATGATCTAGAACATGGCATCTTAAATTCAGTGCAACAATATTCAAAATAATGTATCCAGAATGGAGCAACCAAATCAACATTAGAAGGGTGTCAATGACATTAACAAACCTAGAAAAGGATTTAGAGTACTCATGTCAGATAATCGAAAGGTAAAGCAAGCAATGTGACAAAGTAGCAACAAAGAGGGCGGGGGGCTAACGTGGATAGGAATAGTCACTGTCAGAGGAAAGCAGGACAGTAGTATCCGTCTGTACAGACAAGTAGAAACTTTCCCATCTGTAGTCATGTGATTAGATCAGGAGACCTAAGTTTTACAGGAATATAGCACAGAGGCAGAAGAGAGAGAACAGGGAACCAAAACTATTTATTATTTCTGAGAATGCCATATAATGAAATATTGGCAGCTTAATATAACCAGTCTGAAAAAGAGGCTGCAGAGCAGGGACTAACAGTACTTCTAGGGAATCCAGAGATCTCAAGCCAATGTTTAAGAAAGGAAATACATAAGAACCAGTGAGAGTGAATGCATAAGAGAGACACAAGGAAGCATTTTGTCATGGAAAGTGTACCTGATAAGCAAAACAGTCATCCTGAAGAGAAGGCCGCATCAAACGCAGTGATACAATTTTGGAATGACTGGGATGGATATAAAACAACCAGCATGCTTTGACATTAAATTCACCTTTGCTATTATCTCTGTAATGTTTCAATCCTTATGCTTTTTATGAGCAGGTTATTGTATGGTAGTTGTAATGTTATTGACTAATTTACATGTAATGTTGTTGTCTGCCAATTTGTTAATTTGTCTTTTGTCAGTTGGTCCAGAATATGTCAGGAAAGGGTTCATGGACCATCACTCTCCTGATTAAAAAAAACTAAAAATAAATAAACATATAAATGCTGGGTGGAAGGACGAAAGAAATAAAAGTGTCACATAAGTGGTGAGAACACAAGCAGACTGGGTGGGATAAGTGGTCCTCACCTGCTTTCATGTTTCTATGTTTTTCTCTTGAAGAACAAAATTAAGGAATGATCTGGTCTGCTATTATGGTCTACTTGGAATACAGACAATAAATTAATAAATGATATGGATAACAAAGATGAATATTAGCACGTGAACAAAGATAAAATGTGTAATGAATAACTCTTCAGGTTGGTACAAGGGAGTGGAAAGTGGATGTCACAGGTGATGTGGGCGGTGAGGTAGCCTAACTTTTCTTCCTTATAAAACTGATAGCAGACCCTTCCCCCACTCATACTATGAGGTGTGATCCCTAACACTCCCCAAACCCCAGTGCGTTACTTTGAAAGTGACATAAACAGATGTATGTCTGCATATTCTCAAGCTTAACAACATGCCAGAATTAGCATGGCACAGTGACTGGTCCCACACTCTGCTGGCCAGTTGCTCCTTAATACCACCCTGCCTGCCCATGTGTAAGTTTTTCAAGCCTCTCTTCAATCCTAGATTGCCAGCAACACACATTTTATTCAATCCGTGGAGCAATAGGCACAGTTAGAAAATAAATCTTACAACAGTCTAAGGATATAACAGTCAATGAAATGTTCCAAGATGAAGTTACTGTTTTTTTTTTCAGTTATTGTGGTACACAGTCAATATATGATAGAAGACATACATTAACTCACTACAGCCAAGTGCACCGCCAGGTGTTTCTGCAGTTAACTCCTACAGACCCCTCTAGGCATTAAATATTGCTTGGTCGTATTTGTATTAACTTCAAAACAATGCTACGTGCAAGGTATCAGAAGATTTCATCTTAAAGCATACATGATGGCAAACACAATTGTATTGATGTTTGACCTCTGTCTAATGCAGCTAAAGAGATAATGAATATTTTTGTATACTATTTGTATTGTAATTTGTTTGTGTCTTTCGGCTTTTCCCGGTTAGGGGTCGCCACAGCGGAACTCCGGTCCACTAATGATTGGTAGTTGATTTTTACATGCCGAGTTACCAGCCCTGATGCACAGCCTTCAGTGAAGGTACGCCCATTCATGCATGTCTCCACGCAGAAGATGCTCTAGCTAAGAATCAAACCGGACAGCGTCTTATTGTGGGGCGACAATGCTACTGCAGCACCACCACCACGGGTATACTATTTGTATTGTAATAATTTTCATATTTCTCTAAATACCTCAGCATTCAGATAACACAGACAGAACTGCATAGCCTCATATGAAAGCTCACAGCTATAGGAAGAAAATCCTGCTGGCAGTCTGTATCTTGCCAGAATAGTAACTGAGATAGCATAAGCTGTTTATACAATGTTACAAAAGTAATATTCACTGCCTTTATTTTGGCTTATAAAATCCAGTTTGCAGCATTAAACTGAATGATTTTCATCAATATACAGATTAATTTATCCTGAATAGTTTGCCATTTACACTTTTCTAGTAACAGGTATGGTTCCAGAGTTATGAACATTTGTTTGAACTGTAAAGTGATAATGTTTTTAAAGGTTCAAGCTACACCCACTGGGAGTTAAAGGTACACACTCAGAAGAGCTGCACTGGAGGCAATGAGTTAAGGTCCTATTGGTTTGAGGCAACAGACATTGTAGAACATTAACCTTACCATACAAGATTTAATTGAAGGGAAACAAAAGAGTTACTACTTCCTTCACTGCCTTGCTTACATCTTTAATAGTTAGGATACAATGAGGAAGCTTTAGTAGGATTAAGTAAAACTCTGAGGCACTGCATTGTTGGATTGGCCTTATTCACAGATAAACAGACAAATATGTTCACTAATGAAGCTGCAGTCATTCCATTTATCTAAAGAGTTGCTGTTGACAAATGTTAGTAGTTCAAGGACTTCACTGTTTTTCTTAGAGACCAAAAGTATAATAATGAAGTGCTTGAGACACTGAGGGTTTGCGGCCTGCAGCTGATTACACAAACAGAACATCTGCGCTCATCACCAGATCAGTAGTCTGCACACATTTGTTTACCTTTCTAAACATTGGAAGAATATTTTTTTTTCTCCAAGGGAAACCAAATACTTTCCTCCACTGAAAGACGTGACAAAGGGCCAAGGCCATTGCCAGAAGGTAATCATAATGGTATGTCATTGCTAGGGCCCCAAATCTGCCAAAAGAATCAGAGAAGTCTACATTAACATTTAGAACAATAGATGAGTGATTTTAATATTAGCCATAAAGTTATTAGTTAAGTGTCTTACCATTAGAAAAGGAACAAATGTGTTGCAAATGTAGCTTAAAATAATTGTTATTTTAGTCTATCTGCATGTGTTGCTTCGATGTTGAATTGAGTATAGACATCTGCCATTTCTGGGTTTGAGTCCTCCAGTCTCTATTTGCCTACTGTGTGGGATGTAAGCATGTCACTTGAACCAGACAAAATGGGGTTGAACCTTAGTCAGAGCAACCTAGTTAATAAAATAACTACCTAAAATAATTAAAGAGGGCAACAATTACTTGTTAATTGTCATGAATATATTTATGTAATTACTATTCCATAGCATAATGAATTTTATACCTGTGTCTGTGAGCTTCTGTTCAACTGCCACTTGTTTTTTTTTCTTTTTCTCAGTCACACCTAAAAAACAAGTTTTTTATCATCTTGGCTCTCCCAATTACCAAATTTCATCCCAACAAAAGATTAATGGTCTGTGATTTAAAGACAGATGTTGCACACCTGCACAATGCTAATATTCAAGGAGGTTGCTGCAAGAATCGCTGCAGAGGTAATCAGAAATATAATAGGCAAGGATAACCTGCACACAAAGAAAAGGACCAGATAAGAAAAGAGAGGTGCATTACGATAAAAGGAGAAATATGTTATGCAAATGGACAGTAGGATCAGTGTTATAGTAGTGTGCACAGCTGGATGTCAAAGGTTAAGCAGGTTAGTGCGCGTGTGTCAGTGCCTAACAATGTTCTCATTCTGAAGAGGGGTATTGTCCATGCTATATGCAAGGAAGACCATGTGTTTACTAAATGTGACAATATTGCACATTTTTTTTGCATTTAATTCCAGCCCATTTTTCGTACACCAGGTTCATGGGCTAGAGATCAGAAAAGTACATGCTGAACATGAGGGGTCCCAAAATTAAGCCCTGTGGGGTACCACTAATCACCTTCATACTCCCTGATGAGATACCCCTCCCCGCAGTGTGTGGATTTTATCATTCAGTCAATTTGCACATAATGGTCTATTTTTAATATGTTTAGTTTACTAAATATTCTAGCTTATGGATGGTGTCCTATACTTTTGTAAGGTCAAGGTACACTGTATGTACATCATGGGTGCTCTCAACAGCCTGTGTTACCACTTTAATTTGATTTTTATACTGTCTTTTTTCTTACAGGGACGCCAACAGGGAAGTCATTGTCTCATTAACTTACTAAAAACACTTTTTTTCTAAATCTTTTTATTAGAATTTATAATAAAATCCCAAAATGTAACATTTTCATATATATAGAAATTGAAAAGATAACCAGAAATTAGGTAACTAAAATAAAAAAAACACATACAACTATTTACATATTGTCTACATGAGATACAAAAGATTGAAAAATTCAAGTAGTTGATGAAACTATCTTCCATTTAAATTGATCACCGTCTGTTTAACAGACTAACTACACTTCTCACAAACACATTGCTGAAATTAGCACTTTTGTGCTGCACTTGTAGGGTTTAAATAACCGCACTTTTGCACTTTTGTGCTGCACTTGTAGGGTTTAAATAACCGCACTTTTGCACTTTTGTGCTGCACTTGTAGGGTTTAAATAACCGCACTTTTGCACTTTTGTGCTGCACTTGTAGGGTTTAAATAACCGCACTTTTGCACTTTTGTGCTGCACTTGTGGGGTTTAAATAACCACACTTTTGCACTTTTGTGCTGCACTTGTAGGGTTTAAATAGCTGCACTTTTTCTCCTTGTTGCTGTTGTATTGCTGTTCACCTGTGATTTGCTGACTGTAATGGTATTACGTTTAATTAATGCTGGGCGATTGTGTTTTGTTGCTTTGGTACTGTTACTACTGGCATTAGTTAAAATAATACTGCAGTGTTGTCTGTTGCTCATACCAGGTATATAAAAACACATTTAGTTATTATCTCAGTAAATGACTGCACTTTCTGATCACTGGTGTTGCAGTTCTGCTTGTTCTAAATTACTGTATTGTTATTGTAAAGCCACACCTCTGTAGTATCACAGCAGAGAGTACAAGGTTACCTCTGTCATGCACCTTTATTACCTGACTGACTGCTACATTGTTACTACTCATTTACAGTACCTGTAGCTGTTACAGGTACTGAATCTGGATCCATTGAGTCAGACTACCCATTGCTCATGATTTTTACCAGATAGCTAGAAACCGCGTTAACCTAGTAGGTGAAGCTATTTAGTTGAATTTGCAACTGGTTCCTCACTGACCCTACCTAGTCTGTCACTTTTACATTACTTTTTTTGCACATTGTAAAGTGGTCACACCTCAGCCATATCATAGTTTATCTCTTTTTTCAAGCCCAATCAGTTATCCTGTTCTTAACCTATCCTGTATTCCTTCATCTATACTGGGCAGTATGGAATCTCAGTCAGCTGTCATACCCCATCATCTGCACTGGACAGTATGGAATCTCAGTCAGCTGTCCTACACCCCTTCATCGGTACTCGACAGTATGGAATTGCAGACAGCTGTCCTACACCTCTTCATCTGCATTGGACAGTATGGAATCTCAGTCAGCTGTCCTACACCCCTTCATCTGTACTGGACAGTATGGTCAGCTGTCCTACACCCCTTCATCGGTACTGGACAGGATGGAATTTCGGTTAGCTGTCCTTTCCCCCTTCATCTATACTGGGTAGGATGTAATCTCAGACAGCTGTCCTATACCCCTTCATCTGTACTGGACAGTATAGAATCTCAGTCAGCTGTCCTACACCCCTTCATCTGTATTGGACAGTGTGGAATCTCGGTCAGCTGTCTTACACCCCTTCATCGGTACTGGACAGGATGGAATTTCGGTTAGCTGTCCTATGCCCCTTCATCTATACTGGGTAGTATGTAATCTCAGACAGCTGTCCTACACCCCTTCATCTGTACTGAACAGCATGGAATCTCAGTCAGCTCTCCTATACCCCTTCATCTGTACTGGACAGGACGGAATCTCAGTCAGCTGTCTTATATTCCTTCATCTGTAAAGGGCAGTATGGAATCTAGGTCTGCTGGTAAAACTTGAGCCAGGAATTAATGACAGCATTTCCATTTCAAGCATTTTAAAGCAAAGGGCTAGATATATGTAAGCATCCAGGCAATTATATATATGATTAGGGGCTTGATAGTTGTTGTCAATTTATTATATATTTTTTAATTTATTGGCTGACAATATTATTTGTGTGTATTAATGTGTATTACATAATTTATTGTATCTTTTTTAAATGTAGAAAACATTTTTTTAATATTTTAATGTTTTAATGGTGTTATGTTAGGAAGTATTAAATGGCAGGAATTATGTATGGTGTAATGAGTGATTGTAGTAGTATGTCCTGATGACTATAATGATGCCTGAGTGTTATGGGTGAAAGTGCTTAGTCATTTTATTATTTGTATGTTCAGCTCAGATGGTGTAGAGGTATGTTGCTGTGATTGTAGTGCACAGGGTCCTGGGTTCAATAAAAGTGCCATTTCTTACGACCTCTCTGTGGTTGATTTACAATGTTTACAATAGGAGTTTGAAAGAGTTTTTTAAGGTTCTAGGTCAGCTGTTTCCACTTCTGTAGCCAGACTGATAGCAGTAAGTATTTTAAGGCAGTGTAGTAGTTGCCTCATACTTCCTGAAAACTCTTTATTATTACCTCACAATGATTCAGTATGATGTCAGAGGTGTAAGTATTTAGTTACCTGGGAGGCTGCCTTCTCACCCCAGAACACTCTCAGTAAGTACAACACATATTCACATACAGCACAGAACAATTCCACTAAACCAGCTTATGCTGAGTTTGTTAAGAGAGTACTGCCTAAGCCTCCCAGGCTAAAAAATAAGAAACCGCAGGCATTCATTTACAGACCAACGGTTTACCTTCAAAATGTCATGGCAGCATTGTGCGACACTCATTTATGCGAAAGTATGATTTCAAGGATTTGTATGAGTGAAAGAAAAGATGTCAAATTCACAACAGCAAATGCTAGTGTGCATTCACTGTTGTGAATTTGGCATTTTGAGTTGAGATCACACTATAGTGGGGATAGGGAAATGTACCCTTTCACTCACTGTAGTACGATATCGGAGTTTGTATATATAAGTAGCAGGGAGTGTGGGGAGTGCAGGGGGGCTTTCCCTCCTGCAAAACGTTGTTAGCACATAACTGGAAGTGTACGTATTTTCAGTAAAGTCAACATTCCTGAGTTGTCGACTTTTCTTAAACCACTTTCGGTTATGTGAACGATTGGTTATTGGATTTTACGACATTTCAGGTTGTAAATTTGAACACTCTCACTACTCACTTGCGAGATTTTGATAGTAAACCCAGAACAACACATACCCACACGAAGATGCATACTGCTAAGAGTGAAAAGGGCGCAGACTCCAAGCCCTTAAGGCCCACTGAGACTGCATCAAACCATGGTAATGTTTTAGTAATATGTGACTCTACTGTAAGGTATACAGACACCATGCTCACCAGGCTGGATAAGAATAGGATGACAACTGTCTTTCTAGACCCAGGATCCAGTATGTAACAAGGGCTCTTAGATCCCTCTGTCCTGGCAAATATGATTCTGACCTGATAGTGGTCTACATGGGGGTGAACAACCTTAGACACCTTGCTCAGAGGGACATTCATAAAGACATGACTGAGTTTGCTATGCATGTGTCTGAGGCAGGAAAGACAGTGGTCTTAAGTAGTATTTTGCCATCACACAGAATTATGCCGAGATTCAAAGACAAGATAATTGGCTTTAATAATTGGCTATGTCATTGGTGTTATTCTAGGGGGATCTGGTATGTATCAGCTTGAGATGAGATGCCTGACAAGTCCTCCTGCTTTGCAAGGGATGGCCTTCACCTGTCTTACCAAGTCTTCTGCATTCTAGATAATGCCTTTGCTATCCCCTTAGTATTTTTTTAGAAGAGTCCATCTGATGGATATTCCAACCTAGTAAATTCTAATTTGGAACTTATTAATGTGGCTCTACTCAATGCTTGAAGTCTTAACAAAAATGGCCGACACTTTCCTGCAACTCGAACACATTTGTAAATGTATAGTTACAGAAAGATAGTTTCAGACCATGAAAGCACTTCCTCTATTCCTGAGTATAATGGCTGTCATGTCTTCAGGCCCCCTGGCAATTGTGAGGAGGTATCAGTATTTGTCAAGGATATCATCACCTCAGGACAGATTCTTTGGGTTACCATGTGAGAACAACTAGAAGTCAAAATCACTCTAAGCAAGACTTGGTACTCCCTCATAGCTAGCTATAGAACACCTCTCTGTCCCCCTTCTCAGCACAATAACTATCTTAACAAAATAGTTGGAATTCCCATTAAACCCAAGACCTTCCTACTGGGGACTTCAAATATCCAACATTAAACTGGCTGACCTACATGTCAATGGTCGGCATGCAAGTGCTTCTTTGACATTGTAAATGCTAACTTTTTTTCACAAATATTTGACCATCCTACTAGCAGCCCCAGTATCCTGGATCTGGTCCTCACAAATATGGCCACGTCTTGCACTACCCCATATATATATCATTGTGTCTTTTTAAATCAGGCCATAATTTAGTGACCTTTTATTTTAAAACTGCTGGTACTTCCTTGTAAATAGCTCCATGTTTAGGGACATCTCAAAAGCAAACCTCTTCTGTTACTCGATGACTTAAATAAATTATGTTGTAATCCTCCTGTAAAAGATCCTATTGCTAAAATGTCTACCTATGCCTTTGAATTCTGCTCCCACTTAAATGGTTGTATTGATAAGGCAGTCCCTATCCACAACACATATAATGAGAAGTTTAAAAACAATCCCTGTGGTGGAATACCTGTATAAATAAAGTATATAACAAGAGAAAGAAACTACTTAATGCTTATAACAGGGCTGATTCTACCTTAAAAGCACACTTAAGCAAACTAACAAAGAGATTAAGGGTGCCATTAGGACACTCATAGCTGAGTATGAACTTAAAATAACCACTAAAACAAAAAATAAAACTCTAAATCTTTCCTGAACAATCTCAGTAAGTTAACAACTACCAACTACTACAAACAACAGTGTTTAAAGCTAGTCCATAATAATACTACACTCTCTAAACCAAAGGAAATAGCTAATATCTTAGCTAACAATTTTAGTGCAAATTTACTCCACCAGCAGTTATAGCTATCTCAGAAGTTCCACATTCCCAGCCACCTGCTTTAACTACTATGCAACAAGTCCTCTCATCCCTTTGAAAAACTAAGAATACTTCATCCATGGGCCCTAACAACATACCAGGTTGAGTGATTATCAGTGCCAAATATGGCCTTTCTGTCCTCCTACTTAATCTCTTTAATCTAACTCTCCACTGGTTACATTCCTGAAGTCTGGATATCGACTGTTGTAATGCCATTACACAAGGGTTGCCCAGCCACAAACCCTGGTTCATAGGTTCATAGGTGTTTACTAGGCTAATGATCACAAGGGCCTTTTTAAACCTAGCCATGCATCCCAAATCTCTGACAAGTTCTGATACCCTTGATAAGTGTAAGCATGGGCCTGGAAGATGAACCATTTACAGGTTACCTGTGTCCATTAGAGACATAGGTCCCAAACCAGGGATGAATTTCAGGTTTCCCACCCAATTGTCCAAGTTGCACTTGCATTGGGATAGGGAGGAACTCTGCTTCACATGGATGGGGAGTCTGTTCCATAGATGGGGTAGTTTCTGGGATACATACCTATCTCTCCAGCAGGTCCTATTTATATCACAGGCAAGGATTAAGCCTTTAGAATGGGTAATTGTGGTGCTGTTTGTTTTGTGAATATGCAGGAGGTTCATCAGAGTGGGGTCTGACAATGCCCTGTATGCCAGACATAGATCTCCCTTCAAAAGCCTGTAGAAGACAGAATACAGGGATAGGGCCTTGAGGTGGTCTGCATAGGACATATTACTTACACCCTGTATTCTTTTAGTGAGGAACCTTTGTGGATGTTCCAATTGTTTGATTTGCCTGGTTAGGTACATACCAAAGGGGGCATTGTACTCAATGATAGGTCTGATGAATGCTGAATACAGTGTAACAATGACTTCCGTGGACTTAGATGCCATACCTATGTTTATAAGTTGTGCAACATAGAATGATTTCCTCACCACTGTAGACACATGATGATCAAAGGCTAGATTGCTATCTATGTGTGTCCCTAAGTCCCTGACTACTGGGTCAACTCTAAGGGGTGTGTTGTCAATATGATAGTTACCAGGGATGGATGACTTTCCAAAGGATACTATTATGCATTCCTTGGCATTTAGTTTTAGTCCATGGCTCTGACACCAGTTGTTTGTCTGTGTCAGCCCCTCCTGGAGAACATTTGTGTCAGTGTGACATTCAATGACAGCTCCTAATTTGCAATCATCGGCAAATTCAGTCAGCCAGAGACCACTGACATTGGCCTTCACTTCTGAGAAGTAAATGCTAAAAAGGAGCAGTCCATGGAATGATCCTTGAGGGACTCCATTTGTGACTAGCCTCTTTGTAGAGGAAGATGGCCAATTCTAACTTTCTGGGTCCTGTCTCTGAGCCAGTTGACTATCCATCGGGTGACATACGGGTTTATATATAACCTCTTGAGTTTGTCAACAATGCCCAAGTGGGGTATTGTGTCAATTGTATTGGCCAGGTCAAGGTAGGAAGTGTGAATGATTTTGCCTTGCTTTGGTGACCTTCTTAAAGAAGACCACCAGGTTGAGTAGACATGATCTGCCCTTGACAAAACCAAACTGGGTTGGGTCCAGTGTCTGGAGGTTTACTATATCTCTTCTGATCCTCTCCATGATAATTCTTTCCATGGCTTTACATATAAGACTAGTGAGACTTATGGGTCTGTAATTTCCAAGGTCAGTAGATGGCCCACCTTTGTGCAGAGGGATGGCTGCTGCCTTTCTCCATTTATGAGCCATGAAGCCTGTTTGGAGGCTACAGTTAAATAGTAATTCTAGAGGCCCTGATAGGTCATGTTTCATGCTATTTAGAAGGCATCCTGGGATATTATCTGGGCCCATTGATGCAGTGTTCTTGGTCTTAGAAAGAGTATTAAGGACCTGTTTCCTAGTGATAGTAGGGGGAGTTATATTTAATGATATTTCCTGAGGGAAGGTTGAGGTGGAGAAAGGGGTAAAGTTGGAGCTGAATTTATCAACCAGGAGGTTTGCTATATCTTCTGGCTCAGTATAGGTGGCTCCATTCACAATGAGCTTTGCACATAATTGCGTACTGTCTTTGAGGCTGCAGACATAGCTAAAGAATGCTTTGTGGTTTCCTCGGCCTGGGAGGCCAAACGTACCTCAAATTTGGCTTTGGTAGACTTTATTTGTTCGTTCTTTGAGTTGTTTGTTTAGTTTGATAAGAGTGCTTTTATCCTGCTGGGTGCTGCTCCTCCTAAATTTTGCCATGATTTTCTTCCTCCTGTTATATAGCAGATTGATTTTTGTGATTCCACCAGGGTGGCTTGTTTTTTTTTTGAGTTAGTTCTGTACTTCTTCCTGGTGCGTACAGCTGCCTCTATGCACCTATTAGCATGTTTGTACAGGGTCTCTGTGAACAGTTCAGCAAATGTTAGCACCAATCCCAAGAAGAGAAGCAGGCCACAGCCTGTTTGGTGATCCACAGTCTTGTCTCAGATGATGCAAGGGTCTGTAGGCTTGTAGCCTTTTTCTGGTAAATGCCTCAAATATCAACCAGATCAATCAGGTACATTAAGCACAGACAATCACTCTCCAACCAGAAGCAGTCAGGAATCAATACACTCTGCTCCTTTTCTCACCAGGATCAGAATATAAGCACAGCTGGTCTCACTAACCTGATATGCAAAGGGACCACATTCTCTCAGACTTCATTAATCTGGACTTTGAAAAATCTCTCAACCCTAGACACTCATCAATTTGTCTTTATCAAAGGAAGCTCCTGCCTCTTTGGCTTCATTAATACCTTTCAGAAAGTAACCAAAGCAGTGGATAGTGGTTATGCAGTGCATACAGCATATCTAAACCTTGCCAAGACCTTTGACACTGTTCCCTATGCAGACATTATTGACAGACTTGTAAATCTGAATATGAATCCATATATTGTGTGATGGATAGCTAACTGGCTGTCTGATGGAACCCATGTGGTTAAAGTCACAGGTGTCACTTCTGAAAGTAAAACGGTTACCGGTGGTGTATCACAAGGCTCAGTTTTGGGCCCTCTCCTATTTGGCATGTATTTCTCAGATCTTCAGGCCAGCACTTCTGGCCTATGGTTAACTAAGTGTGCAGATGACTGCAAATTGGGTGTTGTTATTTGATATTCAACTGATTCACAATTGCTCCAACACAGCCATATTAACAATTGATGCAAGGAAAATAGTGTCAAATTAAATAGGTTCATAGGTTGGTACTGGGCTATCTGCCCGAAGGCATATATTAGCCCAGCCACGTTGTGCGGTATTTACCACCCCTTTAGTTCATAGGTTCATAGGTAGATACTAGGCTATCTGCCCTAGGGCATTTATAAGCCTAGCCAGAGTGTATTTGGCTTCCGCCTCCCTATTAGATTAGCCTACTGTGCCTCTGTAAAGTAGGTCACAAAAGGTACCCTTTTAAGATTAGTTTACTGTGCCTCTGTCTAGCAGGGACACAGAAGAGATCCCAGGGGTGAATTTGCAATTTCCCATACACGCGTCCAGATTTCGCTTGAAGAGGGTCAGCGAGCAGCTATGTCTAACATGAATTGGGATTCTATTCCAGAGTGAGGGGAGCCTCTGGGAAATGAATCTGTCCCTCCAGCATGTCCTATTTATTTTTGTGCTGAGGTTTAGGTCCCTGGAGCATGTAGCTCTAAGGGACTTGGATTTTTTGAGGTGGAGCATGTCCATTAATTCTGGGTTTGACATGGCTTTGTACGTCAGGCATAGATCACCTCTGAGTAGGCGGTAAGCAACTGAGTAGAGCTGGAGTTTCTTTAGTCGAGCTGCATAGTACATCTGTTTGTAGCCCATGATCCTCTTGTTGAGGTACTTTTGGGGTCTCTCCAGTTGCTGCAGGTGTCGGGTAAGGTACATCCCAAAAGGGGCATTGTATTCAATTATGGGCCTGATGAGTGATGAGTAGAGGGGCACAATGACCTCTCTTGATCTAGATGCGAACCCTTTCGTGATAAGGTGGGCTATATAGAAGGTCTTTCTAACCACTTTGGCAATGTGATTATCAAAGGAGAGATTACTATCTACGTTGGTCCACAAATCTCTAATTACTTCTTCCGTACTTAATGGATTACCACCTATGTGGTAATTTGTGGGCACCTTGTTTTTCCCAAAGGGGATGACTATGCACTTTTTAGAATTTAGCATGAGGCCGTGGCTCTGGCACCAAGCATCCATCTCTGTGAGACCCTTTTGGAGGATGCTTGTGTCAGCTGGAGATTCGATTATGGCCCCCAGTTTGCAGTCATCTGCGAACTTTGTCAGCCATAATCCCTCCTTGTTAGCCTGAACCTCAGAGAAGTATATACCGAACAAGAGAGGTCCCAGAACTGAGCCCTGTGGGACACCACTTGTAACTGGTTTGGATTCGGACATGGCACCTGCGATTCTGACCATGTGGGTTCTATCTCTGAGCCAGTTTGCAACCCATCTTGTGATATAAGGGTTGATATTTAAGCTGGTAAGCTTATTTATGATGCCCGAGTGGGGTATTGTGTCGAAGGCTTTTGCGAGGTCCAGGTAGGCTGTGTGGACTACCTTGCCCTCATCTACGGCTTTGGTAACTGTTTCAAAGAAATCAACTAGGTTTAAGAGGCAAGATCTGCCCTTAACAAAGTCGAATTGGGTAGGGTCCAGTGTCTGGAGGCTCCCAATGTCTTTGTTTATGAGTTCCATGGTAATACGCTCCATAGCTTTAAAGACCAGACTAGTCAGGCTTATGGGGTGATAGTTTCCAGGGTCCGTTGTGGCACCACCTTTGTGGAGTGGGACCACTGCAGCTGTACGCCATTCTTTGGGTACATATCCTGTAGTAAGGCTAAGTTTGAACAGTGACTTAATGTGAGGGTTCAGTTCTTCTTGGAGCTCATGTAAGACACAGCCTGGGACACCGTCCGGTCCCATAGATACTGTGTTTTTTGCTTTGGAGAGGGCAGCTTTTACCTGTGCATCTGTGATGTCAGGGAGGTTACATTCAGTTGGGATAGGCATTTGCTCCTTTGGGGGGGAAGGGGGGGGGAGTTTGTGCTGAATCTGCCAGGATGTTGGCTATGTCTGTAGGTTCGGTATATTTTGTAACGTTATGCAACAATTCAGAGCATATCTGGGAGTTTCCACCCATGTTCCTGACATAACTAAGGAAGGTCTTGTGATTATCTTTAGTGTCTAGGGCAATTTTTCTTTCGAAACTGGCCTTTGATGATTTTATGAGGGATCGAAGTTTCTTGCTAATACTGATCAGAGATGCCTTCCCTTTTTGGGATTTTGCTCTGTCATGTAGTAGCTTCCTCCTTCTGTTGTATAGCTTATTTATGGCCGGGGTCCACCAGACCGGTCTCCTGTTTTTGGAGGAGTGAGTCTTGATTTTATTTGGGATAGCATGATCCATGCATTCCTGCAGGTGCTCATAGAATGCATTTGTAAAGGATTTTGCAGATTGGGCTGTATTATCCTCTGGCCCGGGGACTTTGAAGGATTCCACCTCAGTCTTGGAAAGTGCAAAGTTGGCTTTTGAGAAATTCTTTACAGTGATTTCCTTGGCTGGGGGTGGGGACGGGATATGGATTTCCAGGGAAATTTGTTTATGGTCTGATCTTACCAATGAGGGGTTTACCTCTGGTGTGGAACATAAAGTCCCCATGTTGATGATGACCAGGTCCAATATGTTGTTCCCTCTTGTGGGAGTGGTGACCAGTTGTTCCATTGTGTTAGAGTTTATAAATTCAAGGAACCATTGGGCGAGAGTGTTTGGGCTTGAGTAGTTTTCCCAGTCGATGTTTGGGTAGTTGAAGTCACCCAATAACATAGTGTTTGGAGAGACCTTCATATTCTCCAGTGTTCTCAGGAATGCCAGGTGGGGTTCCTGTAATAGGGAGGGTCTTCTGTAGCAGTCTACAAACTGAAAGGCAGTTTTGCCCGCTGTTTGTTGCACATGGATGGTTTTCAATGCTTCGTGCAGTGACACTAACCTGGAGGTGTAGGTATCTTTGATGAATATAGATACTCCCCCTCCTTTTGTGCTTCGGTCCGAGTTTTGGGGCCGAAATGCATGGTATGAGTTATAACCTGGTAGTGCTGGGGTGCTCTCAGGAGCCTTGAACCAGGTTTCTGTTACTGCATAGACATCAATTTTCTCCATTCTGAGGAGAGCCTCGAGTGCATGCATCTTGAGGTTTAGACTTCTGGCATTGAGTAGCATTACCTTTAGTTTTTTTATCCTGGGGTTGTCTATGGAGTTGGGTTTGTCCTTTGAGCCTTGCCTAAAAAAGGCACTATGGGGGTGGCAAGAGCCTTGGCCAGTATACGAAAGCCTAAGGGTGACAGGTGCAAGCAGTCCCTAGCAAAGCAACGTGGCTTGTCGAGCATGTCATCCCAGGCTGACAGACACTGGATCCCCTTTGAATGGCACCAATACTTTAGCCAATTGTTGAAACTGATCATTTTGTCTTTATACTGTGGCATCATTCTTGGTGAGGGCAAGATGCTACTCAAGGTCAAGGTCATACCAGCCTGGGCTACATGGTCAGAGAGCTCCTCTATGTCTCTTTTCATGTAGTCCAGGGAGGTATGTCTCAGGTCATTCACACCAGCATGGACAATGATGGAGTCATACTTGTACTTGCTTTGGAGTGACCTGAGTGCTTGCGTTATGTGGCGGATCCTGGCACCCAAAGGCAGCTTACAGTGACCTTCTCCTTGTTCAGTCTGGTGAGCGGGATGTCAGTGTGCTGAACAATAGAGCCCCCTATAACAAGTGTATTTGGTGTGTTGTTTGGCCTTAAGGGCTGTGACTGTGAGGCACACTGATTTTGTGAGATATGTGATTCATGGGTATTGTTGAGGGGTGGCTGTTGCTTGGATATCTGCTTAGGAGGTCTTTGCTGTTTAGGCAGATGTTTATTTAGAGCCTCCGAGTATGTTTTTGTGTGTTTATGTGTTGGGTATGCAGATGCAATAGGTCTGTGTGAGACTGGATTTGTGGTGTGGGTGGTTACCTTTTCCTCCTGACTGACTGTGTCAGTCTTGGGTTGAGAGAGCTCTGCCTCCAGTTTGGCTGTGTAACTGCATCTCTCACATGTATTAGAGTTTGTTGGAAGGAGGAGAGGGTTGTCTGTGTACATAAGGCAATCGTAACATTGCCTCAAAATTCCCAGATTCACCAGCTGGACTGGAGAGTAACCGTGAAACTGACCCTTGGACATACCAGATTAGTATAGGTAACTGTTTTTTTATTGATCAGATTAG
Organism: Protopterus annectens; assembly: GCF_019279795.1. NCBI lineage: Eukaryota > Metazoa > Chordata > Ceratodontiformes > Protopteridae > Protopterus > Protopterus annectens. The sequence goes on along the minus strand of NC_056740.1, from coordinate 404,473,480 downwards.
GGAAGGGAACTGATTTTTCACTTGATCAGGAAGGACCAATCGGGAGCCTAATACTTATGAGATGTCAAGGAGGGTGCAGTGCTTTAGTTAGTTAGTGTTTCCCTATAAGAGCTGAGCAAGTGCAGGGCTTTAGAAAGATAAAAGAGTGATTACTTTGAGAGTTTGAACAGTTCTAAGGGAAAAAGTGAAGAGCAGACTTTGTGGAGCCTGGAATAGTTTAAACCTGTTTAGGTGGCGCTGCCCGACGCTGCTCAGTGCGCAAAACCACCCAAAAAGAGAGTTGTAGGGTTTTAAGAGAGAGAGATCAAGGAGTTTAGAATTGACCCAAAATGGCCAATAAAACTACAGCTTCTAGGTAGTAACCACTCCTCCAGGGATAGGCAGGCTGTTCAGTGTTAACCACTCCCAGTGCTGAACACAGAGACTTCCCTTTAGCCCAAGCAAGCACTGGCTTTCTAGAAACTTCCAAACAGTTCAGAACAGCAAATATGTAACTGAACTTTCTTAACTTTCAGAAAGTGGGAAAAAAAGCAAGATTTTTTGTTTTTTTTTTCCTTTTGTTGTAGTTTAAAGGTAGCAGAGATACACAAGCAGAAAAATAATCACAACAGTGCAATAAATGACCCCACACTTGAGTGCTAGGCCAAATAGCACTCAAGTAGTAGTTCCCTAGACCCTTGTACTAGCAGCTAGTACCCTTGGCCCCTATCTAGTAGTGCTGTTGGTGTGATCCCCAGTGTGAACTTTCTGTTACCCATCCACTCATCAAGGTTCCTCTTGAAGAGTGATAGTGAGGGGCTCTGTCTTATGTAGATCGGGACCCTGTTCCATAGTAAGGGAAGTCTCTGCGAAGGGAATCTATCCCTCCAGCATGTTCTATTCATTGTTGTGTTGAGGTTTATATCCCTAGAGCATGTAACTCGAGTAGATTTGGTTTTGCTAAGATAGAGCATGTTCAACAATTCTGGGTTGGACATGGCTCTGTACATTAGACAGAGATCACCTCTGAGAAAGCGGTATGCAACAGAGAACAGTCTTAGCTTTTTCAATTGTGCTGCATAGAGCAACTGTTTGAGGCCAGTAATCCTCTTGGTTAGGTACCTCTGTGGTCTCTCCAGCTGCTGGAGATGTCTAGCCAGGTACATTCAAATTGGTGCATTGTACTCAATAATGGGTCTGATGAGGGAAGAGTAGAGGGGCACCATTACATCCTTAGATCTTGATGTGAACCCTTTCGTGATCAGATGGGTCACATAGAATGTAAAAAAATGTAGCATAGTTCATTTTGGTAAATCAAGGACAGTTTCACTTACCATATAGGAAGGTGCACCCCACCAATCAGACACTGTTGTAAGACAGAATTCTGGGCACTCCTGTTGATAATTCCTTATCATTTTACTATCATCTCTTCACAGTAGTTCAGAAGGCCTTTTATCTGGCCCATCTAATTTCCAAAGGTATCTCCACTAGATACAAAGAAGTCTTAATTCCCATTTACTAATATCTTATCAGACCTATTATTGAATATAACACACCTTTTGGCATTGATTTATCTAAAAATATAACACAATGTGAAAGGCCTCAAAACTAAAAAGGTAAGCGGCCTCAAAAATCTAGTTATCAGGAGAGCCTGGCAGCCCTTTTTCTATTCTGAGTCTCTTACAGACTCCTCAGTGGACATCTATGTTTAGTCTTTCGTGCCATGTGAGATCCAACCTTATTTGATCTCCTATTCCTTCATAGATATCATGGCACATCAAATACCAAGGTTAAAGGAACTATACCTTCATCAGCAGATAAATAAGACACATTGGAGTGATAGATTCATATCCTAACATATCCCTCACCTTCGGAACAACCTTCAACTACATGTCAAGCAGAGTAATACCCTTGCTACCTTTCAAATTAAACCTAGATAATTAGATGAGCAGCCTCAAATTCTGTTGTGGTCTATCTTGACTTGACCTCCTTGAGGGTAGAGGAAATTTTAAATAGGGTTTTTTCGTTAGACTTGTAATGGTCTGCAGACCAGTTGCCCAGTACTTACCTATGAATGTATGAACCTATAAGCACAGAAAATATAAGCTTATGTTTTAAGTTGTGTCTTTAAAAACTAGAGTAAACCAGCCAAATATACTAGTCCATGTGGTATGGGAGGAGCTAGTAAGCAAGCACAGAGTAATTTCTATGACCATGAAGCAATTTATATACAGTGAAGAGAACTCAAAGTAAACAAATACATGGTAATTTGCATATTTATGAAGCAGATCCAGAAGGTTCTTGTAAATGTTAGCAGGAATATAGTTGCCAGTACATTTCTAAGAGCTAAACAAGTAAGCCACAAGCAAGAAATGAAGCAGCAATTTAGTCAGGAAGTTGCAGATTCCAATAATATGTCATATAAATATGGAGATTTATTGGGGTGCTCAGGGATGCACAAGAGGACAAATTTGATCTTTTTATGAGATTCACAAAGCTCGGAGCAATAAATTAATGTCTTATGATTCCGAGTGACTTCCCCTTAAAAAATCAGCAGCATAACCATTACAAAATGGTGGTACCCTGTTGCCTTTCAGAAAGAGATGGTTTACTACCTGAGTTTTGTGTTTCCCCTATCCCACTCATAAACTGTGTGTCTGGACAGAAGTGGTGCTAAAGTGGAGGTCACAGTGGTGTGAAGCAAATATTAATAACACACAAAACTCAGTACAATTTTTGACAGCACTTTGAATGAAGGTCCTGCAGGATGCCAAGTTACATCAGGGGAGTTCTGCAAGTAACGAATGGATCTAAGGTAGTAACAAGTGCTGATACCCAGACACATACATTCACACACACACACACACACACACACACACACACACACACACACACACACACACACACACACACACATACACACATATATACTAACATACACACACACACACACACACACACACACACACACACACACACACACACACACTAACACAAATGCGCACACACACACACACACACACACACACACACACACACACACACACACACACACACACACTAAGACACAGACACACACTCACACACACACACACACACACACACACGCAAACATATACACACATGCTTGTCACAGTATCTACAACTACCACTACATTCACACACACACACACACACACACACACACACACACACACACACACACACACACACACACACACACACACACATATATACTAACATACACACACACACACACACACACACACACACACACATACACTAACACAAATGCGCACACACACACACACACACACACACACACACACACACTAACACAAATGCGCATGCACGCACACACACACACACCCACACACACACACACACACACACACACACTAAGACACAGACACACACTCACACACACTCACTCACACACACACACACACACACACACACACACACACACACACACACACTAAGACACAGACACACACTCACACACACTCACACACACACACACACACACACACACACACACACACACACACACACACATGCTTGTCACAGTATCTACAACTACCACTAAGAAGACTTAAGCTGAAGATGCACACTTCATAGGTCCATAGGTGTTTATTAAGCTAATGCCCACTGGGGCCTTTTTAAGCCACGCCTTGCATTCCAAGTCTCTATCAAGTTTTGGTACCCTTGTTAAGTGAAATTAGGGGCTTGGGAGATGAACCATTGACAGGCTGCCTGTGCCCATTACAGACATAGATGCCAAACCAGGGATGAATTTCCTGTTTTTCATCTCATTGTCCAAGTTACACTTGAATTGAGTTAAAAGGAGCTCCGTTTTTCATGGATAGGGAGCCTGTTCCAGAGAAGGGGCAGTCTCTGGGATACATACCTGTCCCTCCAGGTGGTCCAATTTATAACACAGGCAAGGTTTAAGTCTTTAGAATGGGTAATTCTGGTGCTGTTTGCTTTGTGGATATGCAGGAAGTCCATTAGGGTGCAGGGGTCCAACAATACCTTGAATGCCAGGCATAAATCTCCTCTCAACAGCCATTAGGAAACAGAATACATAAATAGGGCTTTGAAACAGTCTGCACAGAACATGTTAGTTATGCCCTGTATTCCTTTAATGAGGAACCTCTATGGACATTATAACTGTAGGATATGCCTGGTTAAGTGGATACCAAAGGGGGGTATTGTACTCAGTGATAGGTCTAGTAGTCAGTGATGGCAAACATATGACATGTGTGTCAAAGGTGACATACGCCACAATTTTTTGGGTGACACGCCAGCGATCACCAACGCTCGAGTTACCAAAGACACTGCTTTTACATCCATTGCTCATGTGATGTGCAGTGAATTATTTTGTACCAGGAGCTTTTGACACTTCAAACCCAAAAGGTTCGGCATCACTGGAGTTAGTGCCAGATAAGTAGAAACAGAGGCGCCTGAAGCTGTTGAAGACTGGGGGGAGGGGGCGGTGGGTGACAGGGGCACTTTGATCTAAAAAGGGCAATTTTTTAAAACTATTTACTACCATGACATAGGTTCACTTGGAGGACATGTTAAGCTTAGACAATTCCCATTTTGGTGCTTGAATTAACATTTCCTGATTGGTCTTACCTATCCCATGGCTGATAATTGTATATTAGCCCTAGTGAGAATAGATTTGATTACACTATAGATAATTTGAGGGGACCCATGTAAGGGATGCAGCATTTAGGAACTGCCTCTATCTATTAGTGACATGAGGGGCAATCCTGGAGTACATTTTCTATTACCTATCCTTAGATCCAAGTTGCATTTGAATATGGACAGGGATGAGCTTTGCTTTACTTGAATGGATAGTCTGTTCTGGATATAGATCCATCTCTCCACAACATTCAGTTTAGATACCTGGACTGAGTATTTCTGATGCCATTTGACTTGCTGATGTTCACTAGGTCCATCTGTATTAGGTCAGAGGATGCTTTGTATGCCAGACATGTCACCTCCAAGCACTCTGTAGGATACTGAGTATAGTGATAAATCCTTGAGGTGGTCCATGCAAGACCTATTGTTTAGGACTTGTATCCTTTTATTAAGGCATATCTGTGGGAATTCCAGTTGTTGCATGGGTCTGGACAGATGCATGCCAAAGTGGGCATTATACAAAATGATTGACCTAATGAGGGCTTTGTAAAGGGGGACAATAACATCTCTAGATCTTGTCCCAATCGATGTGTTTATAAGCTATGCAATATAGAAAGACTTTCTTATGACTCTGGGCACATTGGTCAAAAGTTAGGTCACTGTACACAGAAGTTCCCAAATGCCAAACAACTGGGTCATTTCTAGGATGGCATTGTCAATTTGGTAGTTCACTGGAGTTAATGACTTCCCAAATGATACAATAATGTATTTCTTGGAGTTTACTTTCAATGCATGATTCTGGCACCAGTTATTGTTTGGAACAAACCTTCCTGCATGATGGTTAAGTCATTTAAGGATTCAATAGCTGCTCCTAGCTTACATTCATCACAAATTTAGTCAGCCAAAGCCCTTTGGTATTTCCTTTTACTTTTGAGATGTATATGCCAAACAGAAAAAATCTCAGCATGGAACCCTGGTTGACTTCATTGGTGACTGGTCTCTTCCCCTATTTTGATCTCCTGCATTCTGTGAGCAAAAATGCATGCATACATTCTTTGATTCACCTTCCTGATTGCATTAACCTGATTGTATTAAATTATATCCCTTGTATAATACAGCACCACTTGTTAGAATGTGTTTTAAATTTGTAGTTTGGAACAGTCTTCTAGTAAGCAATGAAACAAAATGTATGAACCAATAATGACAAAAATACCCATTTCAGAAAATTTCAACCTTAAAAGGCCACTGAAACTTCTGTCATTACAATCCACCAATATCAGTAAAGATGCAAAATGTATGCAGAAATAAGTCATCTAAATAATTCTACATTAAAGGGATCTGTAGCTGATGAAGAGATTGCTGCTAGCAAACAATTTTATATTTCATTGTTTCATCTACAAATAAAGTGCCTGTTGCCCTTGAAGAATAACTTGCCTATGCTACATTAAAAAATGATAAGCTAGTAATTTTGCAATGGGGAATGATGGCAAACTGATAATGGGTTCATAGTTACTAAGTAACTCCTCCAAAGGAGGACATTCATAGGACTGCATCATCCACTCCCATTAAAGTACAACACAGTACAGTATCAGCGATCCATCCGCATACTGTGGGAGTAGTACCCACAGCCTTCTGCATCAAAAGCAAGTATACTTCCTGTTGTGCTACTAACAATGCAAACAACTTAGCATACGTAGCACTAAACTTCTCTTCCTCTGAAGCTCTCAGCTCCTTGTAAAATTTGATGATCAACTAAATCTCTCAACTTCGCAGCACAAGAAGTCTGGAAAAAGCCAAAATTTATTTGAGGGGACCAAAGACCCAAAACCAGGGACGCATTTTAAATATTGCTTGTATAATCTTAGAATCTTAGAAAGTCGCGAAAATAAAGAGTTTTGTGTCACCGTTCATTTCCTGAAAGATAGGAAGACTGAAACTTAAAAAGCTATCATTATTTAGTGAATTCAGTTCTCACTGATTTGCCAGAAAAACAAATTTTAAGAGGAACAGACCAAAAGTATAAGCCAAATATTCTGTGAAAATCTATACAGTGGAGAGCTATGGACTCAACTCCCTGAATCAAAATGGTGGTATGGGTAGTGAATCCAGGCTCTTGTTTGAGCCTGAGTAACACTAACCACTAGGTATACCTAACTGGGGCATTTTAGACACACACACGCACACACACACACACACACACACACACACACACACACACACACACACACACACACACACACACACACACACACTCTTGCAAATAAAAGAACAAAACTCTCCTTATTGGCATGACTCTGGCAGCACCAACAGAACAGCAGCAGCATCACTCCTGTAACACAGAGCAATAACAGAACAAGAAGAGCTAGTTTAGTTAGTTTAACTTACATGCACGAATCCATGTTAGCATGAAAACTCCACTTCATTAATTTTTCCTGACAGATCTTCCAGCTGTAAAAGTATGTGTGGAGGGGGTCCCCCTCCCCCTGGTTCTCTGGTTCCAGCACCCATGAGTAGAAAAATGATCTTCTTGGACCTAGATGCCATAGCTTTGTTTATAGGTTGCACAACATAGAATGATTTCCTCACTACTGTAGACACATGATGGTCAAAGGCTAGATTACTGTCTATGTGTGTCCCCCAAGTCCCTGACTATTGGATTGACTCTTAGGGATGCGTTGTCAGTATGATAATTATTGGGATGAATGACTTCCCTTATGATACTATTCTGCATTTCTTGGCATTTAGTTTCACTCTATGGCTCAGACATTAGTTATTTGTCTGTATCAGCCCTTCCTGGAGAACATTGGTGTCAGTGGGCGATTCAATGACCGCTCCTAATTTGCAATCATCTGTAAATCTGGTCAGCCAGATGCTCTTAACATTGGTCTTTTCTTTAGAGAAGTAGATGACAAAACTGATTGGCCTCAGGGCCAATCCCTGAGGGAATCTGTTTGTGACTGGCCTCTTTGTAGAGGTGGACTCCCCAATTCCGGCTTCCTGAGTCCTGTCTGTGAGCCAGCTGGCTGTCCACCAGGTGACAAAAGGGTTTATACCTAACCTCTTGAGTTTGTCAGCAATGTCAGAGTCGGGTATTGTGTGAAATACCTTCACCACAGCAAGGTGGACAATGTGAACCATTTTCCTCTCATCCATTGCTTTGTTGATCTTCTGAAAGAAGTCCATCAGGTTGAGTAGGCAATCCATGACGAAACCAAACAGGGTTGGGTCCAGTGTCTGGAGATTTCTATGTCATTATTGATAATTTCCAAGATCATTATTCCCATGGCTTTACATGTGAGACTCGTGTGACTTATGAGACTGCAGTTTCCAGGGTCTGTAGATGTCCCATCTATGTACAGAGGGATGATGGTTACTGTAATATAATCGAGAGGCATGAAGCCTGTTTGGAGGTCATGGATAAATATTGATTTCATAGGGTCTGATATGTTATGTTTCATACTATTTAGAAACCAGCTTGGGATATTATTGGGGCACATCAATGCAGTGCTCTTGGCCTTAGTGATAAGAGGAAGTACATTTGATGGTTCCTGAGGGCAGGTTGACAGGGAGAGTGGGGTAAAGTTGGAGCTGAATTTGCCTGCCAGTAGGTTTGCTATATCATCTGGCTTAGAATAGGTAGCTCCATTAACAATGAGCTCTGAACACAATTGTATTTTACCTTTGAGGTTACGGACAGAGCTAAGGAATGCCTTGTGGTTATCCTTGGTTTGAAAGGCCACATTTACCTGAAATGTTACTTTGGTAGAATTCATTTGTCCTCTGGGTTGTTTGTTTAGTTTGATGATAGTGCTTTTATCCTGCTGGGTGCTGCACCTCCTAACTTTTGACATGATTTTTTTTCCTTCTGTTATGCAGCCTATTGATATGATTCGACCAGGGTGGCTTGTTTTTTGAGTTACTTCTGTACCTATTCTGGTGTGTACATCTGTCTCTATGCAGCTATTAACATGCTTATATAGGGTTTATGTGAACAGCTCTGCATAGACAGCAGTGGTCTCAGGGTTTATAGGGGCTTGAAATTTTGCCAGGTTATCACTTAATAGTAGGAAGTTAGCCTTAGAGTACCTGAATATTCCAGGTTTAGCTGGGGTTCCAGGTTTTATTTTTCCTAATTAGGAGAAAATGTTGTGGTCTGAACTTACCAGAGAGGACATTACACTAGAAGGGTGTGCAGTACTCTCTCATATTAGTGACAACCAGATCCAGTATATTTGCACCCCTGGTTGGCATACTGACTATATGAAACAGGGAGTTCGTTTACAGAATCCAGGAATCTCTGTGCCTGCATGTTTGGTGTTGCATATGAGTCCCAGTTAATAGTACAATAATTAAAGTCACCCATGAACATGGTATTGGGTTAGATGGTGAGCATACCTCTCAACCTGTTAGAGCAAAAAATCTGGACAAACCCTAAAATGATGGGGGGACAAATAGGGTCAGATTTTAAATATTGCTCTTACAAACTTAGAAAGTTGACATAATAGATTTTGCATTAGCATGGATTTTCTGAAGGATGTGGAGTCTTAAACTCAAACGTTTGTCATTATTTAATGACTTCCATCCTCAGCTATTTGCCAGGAAAGTACAGATTTTAGGAGGAACACACCAAAAATATGAGGCAAAAATCTGGACATTCTGCAAAAATCTATACAGTTGAGAGGTATGATGGTGAGTGTTTCTAGTAGGCTTAAGTATGTGTTTTGGGTTTCCTGGGTCATGGACGGGGACCTATAACTTGCAAGGAAGTGGTATTGGATTTTGCCCATGGTGATTTGAACATAGAGAAGCTGAAGTGCATCATCCTGTTTGACCAGTCTTGAGGTATATTTATTTTTTATGCAAATCACGACACCTGCACCTTTAATTCCTGCCTGTGTAGTAGTTGGTTTAAATGTGTGGAAGGCATTATAGCCTTGCACTGCTAAGATGCTCTCCATGTCTTTATACCTTGTCTCAGTGACTGGACAGACATCAGCATTCTCTAGCATGAGAAGAGCTTGTAAGGTGTAGAGTTTCTTGTTTCGACTCGTAGCATTGAGGAGTAACACCTTTAGATTTTCTTGCTTTTGCTTTGCTACATCAGAAGTATTTTCAGTTTGGCATTTGTCTAAGAAGGGATTATGGGGGAGGCGAATATTTGAGTTAATAGTCAAAGCCTAGAGAGGAGAGGTACAGACCATCCCTGGCAAAGCAGGGTGGTCTGTTGACCATCTAATTCCATGCTGATAAATGTTTCACCCCCTTAGAATGACACCAGAAATTAAGCCACTTGTAAACATCAGTCATCATCTGTTGGAGAAGGTAGAATGCTGCTCAATCCTAGGTTCATACCACTCTGAATATATATACTCTAAGAGCTCCCTTATGTCTCTCTTAATATTTATTTATTTATGTATTTATTTATTTATTGACATATAATCTTCAGAAGTCCATCTCTGGTCAGTTACACCTGCATGGCCTATGGCTGAGTCATGCTGGTACGTATGGTCCAATGACTTGAGTACATGTGTAATATGGCAGACCATGGCCCCTCATAAGCAAATGACTGGGACTTTAGGACCTTGTCCTTACTTAACTTGGTGAGAAGGACATCAATGTGTCTCACAGTGGAGCCACCAATGACCAGAATGTTGCTCTGTGTGATGGCTTATGGACTTAGAAGTAGAACTCCATGAGATATGGCCACATGTGTTGATGTGGGTGTTGTTTTGAGAGTGCACTTGGGGCTGCTGAGGGCATTTGTTACATGTACGTCATTTAGAAGGCCTTTGGGTATTAGAAAGGTTACATTTAAGTGCCTCAATATATGTGGGTTTATGTGCATATTTCATGCTATTTGTGATAGGTGCCATATGTATACTACTGACACTTTGATTAAAATTAGGTATCTTTTTATACGAAAGCTTTGCCTTACAGTGAAATGAGCTCACCATAGCATTCTCAGGCAGCTAATCAGTCTGCCAAAAGTCAAAGAGGGAATCAAACAAGTTCAGTTTATAGAGGAGCTACAAGTGCTCAAAAGACAGGCGACAGTACATGTGGAATGGGACTACCACAACCAAGACAATGTGTGGTCCAGCTATCCACATCACTGCATCATAAAATTCTGGGATTCCAGAGATCAGCAGGCTACCATAACCAAGACAACATGTGGTCCAGCTATCCACATCACTGCATCATAAAATTCTGGGATTAAAGACATCAGCAGACTAGCACAACCAAGACAATGTGTGGTCCAGCTATCTGCACCACCGCATCATAAAATTCTAGGATTCCAGAGATCAGCAGACTACCACAGCCAAAAAGTGTGGTCCAGCTGTCCGCACCACCACATCATAAAATCCTGAGATTACAGAGATAAGCAGCTAGTGCTGAGGAAGTCTAGGGAACCGGGAACATCCTGTACATTTGTTGAGAAATATATGTGCTTTGCCCAGATTACACCACAACTTTGTAGAATAAAAGGAAATTTTGCAGCCCCATACTATGAAAATATAAGAACCAGGGATTTATGGTAGCACTCAGGTTCCAAGCAGTATTATTTTAAAGAAAGATATCCAGGAGATACTTTGGTCAGGTAGTTAGCATAGATGATTAAGGGCATCAGCTTTTTTCCTGTAGTCCAGTGTTTGATCCCCTCAGCCTGCATTTGTCTGCTGTGTTATTCTAAGCAAGTCTCTTAACCAGAGAGTGCTACAAAGATATTGATAAATTGGACTAGGTTCCATAGTGGTCTCTGAACCCCATGTGTAATGAATATATGAACACCTGACAGATGCAGAAATATTTCTTGATAGAGATGCCCACACTATCAAAATGCAATTTTAATACAAGGGAGAATAGCAACTTGGACATTGGGAAGGGCAAAAGAAAAAGCCATCCAAGCCCCGGAACGCCTGGTAAGGGAATGGGTGTGCCAAGAAGCTTAAACCTGTTAAAGGGGTAAGCATGAGCGTGGATAAACCAAGTCATTCAAGAGTTGTTCTTCACAACTGCCTGCAAATCAACTGTACCCGTATCCAACCACTAGAGCAACTGGAAAAATATCCTATGGAAAAGGAAGTTAATGTGGACTTCTCCATGCTGGATCACTCAGGTAAGTATTGTTTGACAAGAAACAATTCAAATCAGCTTACAAGTTGGCTTTGCTTAAGACAGTGGCTGGATGACACTGGACAAGCAAGTGTAAAAATGCTGTTTTTCTTCACTCTCCTTTGTGAATCACATTCATAGAACAAGTCATTTAGACTATGGTCCTGGGTAACCCCTGAAATGGGACATTTGGGTCTAGTGGGCATACTTTAACAAATATATAAAACATGCTGTCCCAGAAAACATCTGATGAATAGGATGGGGAAACTAGCAAGTTACCCACTATTACTGTGGCTAATTTAACTCCTAGGGTGGCTTCTACAACAGAGGTAAAAGCCACATTTGGAAGCCCTAAAATAAGGGTACAGCTGCCTTGCATTTGTGAAGTACTACACCCATATGATTCAGTTTATCCATATTCATGCTCACACATTTACCAGCTTTACATTTATTGGTGTCAACTCCTTTACCAAATGTACCAGGGCTGGACTGACAGTTCCTTTTGGTCTCCCCACTGCCTTAATTGCTGTTCTCCACTGTTATAGAAATAGTTTTCACATTTTTCCTACAATACACTGGGTACTGTTATTAAGGTACATTTCTGGATTGTCAGGGTGTTCATAGGTAGTTACTAAACACATGATCTAAGAAACCATTGAAGATCCTAGCCCGGTTTCCCAGTTACTCAGAGCACTGCCTGGTTAAGTGACTCCCTCAGTCACACAGTAGGCAAGTGGAGGGTAACAGAACAGAATGTTGGCCTACAGGAAGTAGCTTGTAAACAGCTCCCTGTTTCAGTCATCTGCACTACCAACATTGTCCTATATCTCCTAGACAACATTCTTTACAAATACAATTACTGTGAACCTGGGTGTTACTAAAAAAATGTCTTGTTCTTACATTTTCATAGCACAGGAGTGAAAGTTTTCCTATTATTGTATAAAGTTGTGCTGCAATATATGGCAAAGTGCATGGCCCAAGCAGTTTCAAAGGATGTTCCCAGTTCCATGGGTTTTCCCAAGCACTAGCTCCTGATTTCTGCAGTGCAGAAATTTGATGACAAAGTGGTGTAGCATGTTGCATCACACTTTACCAAGGATGTAGTAGAACCATTCTGCTAAAAGAAAGCTGCAAGGACAATGAAGTGCTTGTCTGTCATGGTGTTGATCTCATTTGGTGTTCTGCTGATTCCACGTGTAATGAAAGCTACTTTCCAAACCACATAACATGAACAAGAAAGGTTTTGTTACATTGGTTATATTGGTACAAAGTCGGCTACTGTTGATGGAAAAAAATATGCATGCATCAGTGGAGCAACAGGTAGCACACTCATCTTTGGTGTAGAAGGTTTTGGGTTCTATTCCCATGCCTGAATGATCAGTTGCTGATACTGTAAATGCAGCATTGAGAGAGGTGCTGTCCTTCAGATGACATGTTAAACTGAAGCCCCATCTGCTTGATTTGGTGGTAGCTCAGTTGGATGCAAAAAATCTCATGGAACCTGTTGAGAAAAGTAGAGGAAGTTCCTGCTACCTTGGCCAAATTCCCCCTAGTAGTATAAATACCATCTTGGGTCTCCACTGAAAAGAGGCAACTAGCCTAGTGGAAGTGCCCTGGTCAACAAACAGAAAGAAAAAAATAAAAACAAGATATTTATGTAAAAGATCATTTTCCCATATATGCTGCAAGTGGCTTAGAATGTGATAATTCTTATAGTAAAGCAGAGATGAACCAGCAAAGGGTGAAAACTGGTCACATTCTGTGGGTTTCCAGAATATCAAAGACTATACATTTACCCCCCCCCCCCCAACACACACACTGCATGGTGTGCACTCTACCCCTTAAACATATGCCATTAAATTAGCAGGTGGCTGCTCATTCCTCTCTTCCTAGCCACCCCCTCCCTCAAAGGTATACCCCCTATTTATAAAACTCAGAAAAATCCGTGACTAACCTTTCACTCAACCACATCTTCAGCACACCTAGAAACTTCCTTTTCTCAATCCTTCTGCAGCTATCAACCTTTAGTCCCTCAGTGTTACCCCCACACACAACTACTTCAATAATTAATTGAACACCTTATTTCTTTTACCGTCAAAACAACCCCAAATATAGCCTCTTAACATCATGCCCAAATTATCTCACATAAGTCAACACCTCCTGTTTCTCTACTATCTTGCATGTATCCTCTTCCAAAGGTAATCCTCAGTCCCACTATTCCGTTCTTCCTTTCAATAACCTAAATACAACTAACCATGCATTTACTCAATACTTTTATAAGCAAGGAATAGCTCATACTTTCTCATGCTCAATAATTCCCACGCTATTAACTGTAATGGCATAGCTGGTTCTATATACTACATGATACCCCACATCAAAACTCCATCCACATATTTAAATACTCTCTAAATCCAGCTTCTGACTCTTCTCCATAATACTCATACTCCTCTTAAGACATAACTTTGAATATAAGACTGCAACCCATCCCACCATGGCCTAGAACTGCCATCCTCTCCTACTTTGGTCCCCACATTCTATTTTAAACTCATAAATCCCAAAGACATCACTGTCCAACTCAACCACATCCCCAGAGACACCCCTCTGGCTCTGACAATATCAACCCATGGTATATTTGCCAATGCAGAGACAATACTGCTCATCTGCTGACCTATATCTACAATCTTTGCATCACCAATATATCATTTATTTATTATTTATTTATTTGACATTTGTTAACCGAGTTAGTCCAACTGAGCCAGACAGAGACCCATTTTCAGTGGAGACCTGAGGAGAAAAGCTCCAATTCACAGTCATCCAAAAGATAAACAGATACATAGTGGTCTAATGTATAAGCACATAAAATAAAGATATAGGATGCAGCTCACAGCACAGTATACTACCGTTGCAAAAGTATACAATGTATAAGAGGTACTGTCAGTAGTTAAACATAACTGACATAGCATTAAAATGACTTTTGTGTTTTAATACAAGAAGGTTAAAAAATGAAATTACATGTCAGAGAGAAGAAGACAAAAAAGAAGTGATGTAAGTGAAATAGCGGTCATGTGGGGGTTCGGCATAGGCAGGAGCAACTCTTCTGTAGAAGGGGGTTTTAGTTCACTTTTAAACTAGTGGGAAGTGTTTCTTAAAATGAGGGGGAGTGTGTTCCACATGTGAGCTACTGAGTACTTTTAAAGAGACTTTCCAATGTTGATTTCAGGTTTGTAGATGTCAAGAAGGTGTTTGTCAGTTGTGCAAAGGTGTCGGGGGAAGAGGGGTTATAGAGAATGTCGTGTCTAATATGTAATTGAAGAAGTAGCAGATGAGAGATTCAGGCCATTGAAGTGTCTTAAGGGTGAGACAGTGATGGGAAGTGTGAGAAAGGTTCGTGCCACATCTGGTTATTTTATTGTATGTTTGTTCAAGTTTGGACAGTAGTGTAGATTGAATAGTAGTAAGGATAGGGGGCAGTGTAGAGTAGGCAGGGTAAGAGGAGTGACCGAACTAGAGACAGTTTGGAGGATGGTGTGTAAGGAATTTTTGATTTCTGTAAAGTAGACCAACTTTCTGGTGTTTTTTTTATACATTGTTGGATGTTTATGCCAAATTTTAGTTTGCCGTCGATAAAGGTGCCAAGTAGTTTGGTATGAGGTTCAGGTTTGATGATAGTATTACTGAGGGAGGTGATGGCAAAGGAGGATTTGTGTTGTTCCAGTGTTCTAGGAGAGAAGAGAAGGAGTTTTGTTTTTTAGGATTTAGTACTAGTTGATTGTCTGAGAGACATGTTTCAACAAATGAGAAGGTACTATGGGCAGTGGTGATAAGTGTGGATTCATTGGCATATTGTAAAAGTGATGAGAGCAGAATGTAGTTTGTTAGTGAAAATATTGAACAAGAGGGGGCCCAGGATTGAAAATAAGGGATGTGCCCTCAGTATGGAAGAAAATGAGCTAAGAGAAGAGTTGCTTGATTTAATGGACATGGACAGATATATCAAGATCAATGAAAGAAATAGACTGCAGAAGGTCAATAAAACCCAAAAAGTCAGAAGTCTGATAAAACAAATTAACACAGTAATTAGGACTGCCCATAGAAATCCATGTGATATAACAGAAGTAAACAGGATATATTACTGTGCAGCTAAATTAATAACTGATAAAGTTATACCACAACAACACAGGGTAGTGAGGGAAAGGAAGGGGAGAAATCAAATACCATCATGGAAGTATCGAACAGAGAAAACTATAAAGCAATTAAGCCAAGAAGTGTCACTGTTAGAAGAGTATAGAAGAGGAATAGATCAACAAAAATACTGAGAAAGATACATCTGATAAAAGCAATGCACAGTATTAGAACAGACCAGGATCTATCATCCACTTTCGCAAATAACAAACTAAAAATCTCAGCACAGGTGGAAAAACTTAGAAGATACACAGATAAATATAAGGGAAAGGTATAAAATAAGCAATTTATTGATGACCCAAAAAAGTTTTGCAGAAAATTGGGAAATAAGGTAAACGTAATTGAAAGCCCTCCAAAAAAGAGGAAGTAGATACATTTTGGAGAAGTACCTATGAAGATCCTGTGGAACATAACAAAGATGCTAAATGGATAGAAGAAGTAAAAGAAAGAATAAGAAGTTTAAAGGTGCAGGATATGAAATGGGATGAAGTAACGCCAGAGAGACTGAAACAAAGTTAAGAAAAGCCTCTAATTGGAAAACCCCAGGCCCAGATACAGTACCTAACTCTTGGTTAAAAGTATTAACATCTTTGCACAAGGATTTAGCCATGAGTAAGAACTATTTATATGCACACCCCGAACAGACACCACACTGGCTAACAACAGCAAAACAATGCTCTTACCTTAAGAGTGAACCTGCAAGCTACCCTAAAAATTATACATCAATAACTAGCCTTCCGACAACGTATAAACTATATATGGGAATTGACGCTGACAGAGTTTATAGTCATTTAGAAGAAAACTCAATTATGGGAATAGAATAAAAGGGCAATAAAAGAAAGTCATATGGAACAAAGGATCATCTGTTGTTAAATAAATTTATAGTGGAAAACTGTAAAAAGGGGAAGTATGACATGGATTGACAACAAAAAAGCATTTGATAGTATCCCACATTCATGGATAAAAGAGTGCTTAAAAATGTATAGGATATGCCCTACACTGACTGATTACATTACATTAACAATGAAACAATAGCAGACTACTTTGCAATTATGCCATGATAAAGGACATATTATTATCCCAGGGATAAAAATTCAAAGGGGGATATTCCAGGGTGACTCTCTGTCACCATTGCTATTCTGCCTTGCCATTAATCCATGAAGATGTTCACCTAACAGCTTAGGCCATGGCTATAATTTGGATCCTAGAAAACAAAAAATTCTAATGACTTCTCATTTTTCTCTTTATCGATGATTTAAAACTGTATAGCTCATCAGATGAGGAACTGAAAGCACAGATGCAGGTTGGCAAAACTTTTTCAGATGACATTAGAATGTAATTTCATCTTGATAAATGTGCAAAAGCAACCTTTAAAGCAGGAAAACTGCAGCAACAGAAAAACATAAGTTTGGGACAAGAATGTGATATAAAAGAACTTGAGCAAGAGGGACTGTACTTGGAAATTGATGAAGGATCAGCAATAAAACATGAACAAATGTGAATAAAACTCAGTAAGGAATACTTTAGAAGACTTAATCATGAGAACAGCATTGACATCTAGGAACAAGATCCAGGCTATAAATCAATTTGCTCTTCCTGTCCTATCGTACAGTTTTGGAGTGATTGACTGGCCCCAAAAAGTGTTGGATAGATTAGATATTAAAACAAGAAGGATGCTTCACGCTCACCAAATGATTTATAAAAATCACTGCATACCATGATTATATATTCCCCATTCCAAAGGAAGGATGGGCCTCCTTGAAACTGATTACATGTATAGATCACAATCGTGGGACTCCACACATATCTACTGACCTCACAAGATCCAAATGTAGTGAAGGTTTTGAAACATGAGGAGAAAAAATCTAAGCTGACTTCTCTCCTTAATTTGGCAGAATCATATCGATGTCAAGCAGGAAATGAAATCAAACCAGAAGTAGATAAACCAGGCAGCAACTGAATGTGCCAAAAAACAAAAGAGAGAATATAAGGTGATAAAAACCAGGCAGCAACTGAATGTGCCAAAAAATAAAAGAGAGAATATAAGGTGAAGGACCAGATGATAAGGCAAAAAATGTGGAAAAAACATAAATATAATTGCAAGTATAGAAAACTTCTGGAAGAGCCTCATGCTGATCAAGAACAAATGCAGGAATGGTTAAGAAGAGGCGAATTCAAACCAAGAAATGAAAGGTTAATATTGGCAGCCCAAGATAGTGAGCTACGTACACGCTGGTTTACAAAGTCCATTGAACATGTGGGAGAAACAGATAAATGTAGGTTTTGTAAAACCAAATTGGAAGCAGTCACATACCTTGTTGCTAGCTGTGACACACTAATGGTAGAAGGACTGTATACTGAAAGGCATAATAATGTGGCAAGACTGTTGTACTGGAGATTGTGCAAATATTATGGTATAGAAGTGGCTGAAAAACACTGGAAACATGAGCCACAAAGCATCATAGAAAATGATAAAATATATATCACACAGGATCACCCATTGCCAGCAGTTCAAAAGATAGATGCTAGGAAACCAGATATAGTGGTCCAAGAATAGAAGACAAAAGTAGCATTGACCAATGAAATCACCACACCCAGTGACTATAGTGGCTTGCATACAGAGAGACACAAAGTCATAAAATACTAGGATCTGCAGGCAGAGATGAGAGCCACGTGGAAGAAAGATATGCAGACAATTCCAATAGTAGTAGGAGCAACAGGTCTTATAAAAAAAGAATCTACAATCATATTTAGATATGTTAACGATACATGTAACCCCATACGAATTGTAGGAGTCATTACTGGGCACATTGCGGGTGTTGTGAAGAACACGTTTGGCTGACATCAAAGATTGAAATAATACTAATTTCATGAACTTTAATCATACTTTGATGTAGGAATGGGGTTCATTCCTGCCATGGTATTAGAAATCCAAAAGATTTGGAGAAATTAGAAAAGAGAGGTTGACAAGATACACACACAGTATTACCAAATGCAGCTCTCTACATCAAGTGCAATTTCCATTAAGAACACACAGAAACCACAGTCAGTCTGGGGCTGGTTTCTCCCTCTTTCTCCAGATCCCCAGTAAGACTACCCACTGGTACAGCCATCGAGTTGAGATCTCAGCTGAGTGGCCAAGCCAAGACCTCCAGCACCCTCTCTGTCCAACCAGTGCTGCATGTCCCTGACAAGTAGCTGACACATGCATTCTATGAGATTTGAGTTACACACACACACACACACACACACACACACACACACACACACACACACACACACACCTGGGAAAGGCTGGCACAGGTTTACTAGTTATGCCCTGACTGTAAGGTAGTTATCACTGCCACCAGCCAGCTCCTTATCGGCTATTTTAAGGCCCTTAGCAAAGATTTCCAATCTTACTGTGTAATGTTACTATTAATGCAAATGGTAGTTTGACCAAGAGCAAGGGTATTAAGAGTAGCCCACAGTGTCAACAAACAAGTATGCAATTACTCTTAGAACTTAAATATGTCTACAGATCAGCCACAATGAAAGGTTTAAATATATTTAATAATAAATAATAAAAGAACAAGACAATACTAAATATATTTACAGTGATATCAGAATTCAGAATCACAGGAAATATTTAAAACAACATTGCAGGACAGTTTCAAATAAATAAAGGAAAACATCTAAACTAAGCTTTGTTATATTCTTGACTGTATCTAATGTACTTACAGAGCAAGGCAAATGTGTGGTAAATGGATCTTCTTGTCAGGTCAAAGGCAGGATAAGAGACTGCTTAAATTAATGTCTCAAATATTACTGCTGGGATAGCTTGCAGAATGACATCATTTATTGCCATCTGACTCTATCCCAGGTGAAACCCCCACTTTTGGAAGCTAGTAGTATTTAGCATCTACCTGTGAAAATACATAGACAAGGGCTTTTCTTCAGATCTTTGACAGATACTGGAAGTCATGAAACAATAAAATGCTTCCAAGACAATACAGAAAGTTCCCTAGCACAGACATTGTGTGTCCTTGCTGCATTGAGACTGAAAGATATCGTATTTTATTGCATAGCCATAAAGTAATTTAACTTCAGCTATTTTTCTAAAATTTACTAGACTGACGTTAACTTCCTATATCCCAGTTTCCACTGTTAATATATATACATTTAAACAGTTACAATAGCGCATGTACATTTTTGTTCTTTTCTAGTAGGGTACTCAGTGGTTGCATTTCAAACACCACTTTGCAAATACCTTCAAGCAGTTTGATATACACATGACATACAGTTCTAATACATTTGTAACACAAGCATCCTGTGTACATCATGTTGATATTCACAAATGACATATAATTATTTACAAAATTCCAGACAGCTGGGCTGGCAGTACCTCCTTTGTCACACACATATTTCCTATCAACAGCTTTATTAAGTTTAATTCTGTTGGTTGCCAAAAAAGCAATTGCTAGAAAATGGAAATGAAACTCTAAACCAACTGTATTGTAATTAGTGAACATTATAAAAGTGATAAAAGAACTGGAAGAGGGATCTTTATAAAAGGGATGGAGCAGATTTCACAGAAATATTGCTATTTATTTATTTAACATTTGTTTACCAGGAAAGTCCAACTTGGAACGAAAACAATTTTTAGCGGAGGTCTGGGGAGAAACACTCCTAAATAAAATAATAAATAATGTAAATGGGAAAAAATGTTAATATGGTTTGTTTTCTTTTCTGCTAATGTATGCCTTAAATGATAATTTAATAAGGGTGTTTAAAAGCAAAAATTTCAAATCAGACAAATACTTCAAAATGAATCCTCTCTCTTAAATCAAGCCCCTTTACACTTGTGTTCCCCAAGGATCGATTCTTTGTCTTTATTAGCAAACAACATCATGACCTCTCTCACCCTCTCACTTCTTTTCCTCTAAATGTATGAGATTGCCCTTTGCAGTTCAAATCACAGTCACATAGATACTCAGTTCCAGCTTCAGTCCAGTCTTCATTCACTCCGGCTATTGAACCACAAACTAATACTCAGTCTCTTCAAAACCAAAGCAATGCTGTTCAGGGGCTATCAAAAATGTTCTGAAATCAACAAAGACCTTCATATCTTGCATCTACACAACACCAACATAGAAAATCCTACTTCCTGGAAATAACTCAGGATTTGGCTTAAGCAAACCCTTAACTTCCGGCTTCACATTATAAAACAAAACAAAAAAAAAAAAAAACAAGGAGAAAGTTCAACTCCCTCCATTTAAAGGTCAAAAGAATCTCACTTCACTTCTCTATCCCTGAAAAAAAATAGACAAAGAAGTCTTCATTTCTGAACTAGAATACAGCCTTGCACTGATTAAGCTGTCTCCCCCACCTCAAAAAAAAAAAAAAAAAAAAAACAGGACGCGCTACAAAAGATCACCAACAAAGTCTGCCATTTTGTCACAAACACCCCTCTCCAAGAACAGTACTGCTTCACCCTCTCTTAAGTGAACTAGTGACCGCTAAAACAGAGAGCCAGCGTACTAGTTGCAACCCGACTTTTTAAGCTACTGCATCTTGAAACATACTCTCAAAGCTTCTAAACTAATAGAAAAAAAACATCCTTGTTCAGCTTCAAAAGCTGTTCTCAGGCAATTCCTGCGGGCCTCCCACCCTCAATCAAACTTCATCATGCCAAGAACTGCTTCTTCTCCACCTTTGCCCACCCACCTGAAGGAATTGACCTCTTCCCATAATTTCAGACATCAGTTAAAAAAACTGCTCAAGGAAACCTAATGCTCCTGCCTACAAGGAGGTGACATCTCCTTGGTAACTACCTAGCACTCCTGCTCTCTGTCTATGGTCTCCCCACCTCTAAACTCCATCTCACATGCTTATGTTTTAGCAATTACATGAATGTTGTGCAAGCTCTAACTTTAACAACTTCTGAATTTTTGCTTTTAACAACTACGCATTAGTGTTAATCTATTACTTTTTGTGTGCAACCGTTAGATTATTGTCTTCTTTGCTGTTTTTTTTTCCTTGAGTTGAACCTTGCATGTACTGTGATGTGCTCACCTGGGTTGTGTTTGAAAATGGTCAGTTTTGATCAGTACAGTAACCCAGTAAGCAAATATAACCAAACAAACAAACAAAGAGAAACAAATACATAAAAAAAGAAATGTGTTTGTTACTAGCAGCATAGCATCCAACTCAAAATGTACTACATTCAGTGCAGATTATACATGAAGCAAAAAAGGTTATCCAAAGTCTGTAAAAGTGCCGTGCCACTGAGGGAGTTTCTACTTCTGGGAAACCAAACATATCAGAAGAGTCATCCAGAGAACTGTCACTGCAATTTCTGCATGTGGGAAAGAAAGGTTTTCTGAGAGAAAATCAGTGTTATGGGAAGATAGCTTGCAAAAAGACAGAAAGCAGTGCAAATGGCTGTTCATTTTTGAAAAATACATTCCTTTTCTCTGTTACAGTTGTGACCCAGAATTAAAATAAATTGAAGCAGTGATGCATGGTGTTTGTGGGGGAAAATTCACAAAAGGTGAATATGTTCTGGCTTTTCAGGCTCCCTTTTATATGTCCAAAACTTAAAACAGCAATCCTTGATACAACGTAAAATAAACATCTATTCCACCTCTGCCAGACTAAACTCCAAAACCTACTTTAACAAGATTAAAGAAGAACTTCATCCCTCTGCACCAACGGCATGAACATTTCCCCATCACACCCCTGCTAAAGATATATATACATGGTTCTAATTTGTTTTATCGATGCTTCAGAATGTCGAACCACATATAGTGAAGAGCATACGGTTATCATTCTAAAACATTGTATGTTAGGCAGTGTAGGACTGCTATTTGTACTAAGACCATAGTACGGTGGGGATCAGAGAATTTGCCCTTTTTCCCAGTGTACCATGATCTCAAAGGTGTGGGAGAGTGCATGGGTCTTGCCTCCTGCAAAAACGTTGTTAGCTGTTTGATACATTTTCAAAATTTCAGAATGTTGATCACATGGTCTCAGCCATATGAGGTTTGATGTTCTGGAACGTTGATAAAACTAACTATATCTATGAATATAGATAGATAGACAGACATAGATAGATAGTAACCCCAAGGTCACTGTACCTTGAAGTATGAGGAATACTCTTTGTTACCACAACCTCAGATGTATACATTTCTCCACATTTGGTATTACAATATTGGCATTGCAAGGAGTTTCATTATGGTCCTCACAATCACAACAGGCATGCATCATTGTGCAAGTTATCTTCGCATGAGTGAGCAATAATCTTATAGGTTCATCGTTTCATACTGCTGATTTAAAACTTCCCTCCTCTCTATTTAGAACTGGTGTATCACAGGGCATTCCCTGTATGTTTCACTGCTTCTTCACCAACATGCTAGATGGCAGAAAAAAAACCAGGTTTCACTGGACAATGTTACCTATGGAGCAATACGGATCATCTTCTGACTTCTGTCCAGTTCTGAGATGTAAGGGTCTCCTGCAATGGGAGGTAAGAGGACTTGTGATGAGGAAGGCTGTAGTATGAAACAGGAAGTATATCCCTTCATTCTTCATGCAGTGCTACTGAATGGTTTAGTGTTTTTATTTTTATTTTATTTTACATTTGTTTATTGGGGTCTATATTAGATCACCGACCGCTTAAAGAAGTGAACGGTGATTAATCAACCCTATGTAAGTGAAAGCTTACAATCTCAAACTGTCAGAACAGCGATTTTTTTCCTAGGGAAAAAAATTGCTGCTCCAAAACACATGCACACAACACAAGTACACCAAACAAACAGCAATCCACACACATACACCTAAAATCTTACAACTAACCCTACACTAAACTATACACATACCACTAACTATCCACTTACTTTAACCCAAACCCTAACCCTATCGCACGCTCACCTCACCCGCTCCCTAACCCTAATGCACCTAACCCACCCTAACTCTCATGTCCACACAGTCACACACACATACCTAACCCGCGCCCTAACCCTAACTCACCTAACCCACCCTAACCCTCACATCCACACAATCGCACACTTACCTGAACCCAACCCGTAACTTTCCACCACAACACTGAAAATACCGAAGCAACAGAAACGGACAACCAAAATCGCTCCATAGGGTTCGATATTGGAACATTCAAAGGTTTTAGACCTCGATGTTCTAATATAGCCCCATTTATTGAGATAGTCTGACTAGACACAGGTCCATTTGCAGTGGAGGCCCGGGGAGAAAAGCTCTTCAATTAGATTAACATCAACATGGTAATACAAACAATCATATAACAGTGATAATTGAGAAAGTACAGACATAAAACGTCTCATACAATCCAGTCTAAACAATAAACAATACATCAGCAGTAACTGAGTAAATTTACAAAGATAGTCTCATACATCAAGGCTTTAACATTGATTAGTAAGATAGGATAAAAGAATAAAAAAATCATATGATTAGACACGACATATTGTGCAATTTCAAGTTGACAGCACAAATACCTAACTGTAGCATATATACAGTAGTGATAGCAGGAAGAAAGGTGCAAAGTGTGCTGAGATTGTGAGATTCATGTGATGCATGGACATAGCCATGTATTCATAAGATGTGATTTGAGAGCATTTTTGAAATGTGTGTTAGTGGGGCAGAGGTCAGAGAAGGGGGAAGGTTATTCCAGGATCTAGCTATGGCATGAGAAAAAAAGAGCTTTCCCTGACTTGTTAGCTTTAGAGATGCAGAGGAGGGATTTCTCAGTAGATCGGAGAGGACAATTTATTCTGTATGGAGAGAGTAACTGGCTTAGTACTGGGTTTTTTTTCAGGATGTCTGACAATATTAAAAGCAATGACTAGCTGGTGGTAATTGAGTAGCTGGGGAAGTTCCAACCATCATAGTTCCCTTAGAGATTGACAGTGATGGGTTCTGAAGGTGGAGTTGTTAGCAAACTTGGCAATTTTAGTGTAATATGATTCAAGTCTGGTGAGATCAAGTTTTCTGACTTGGGTAAGAATTGGCATGGCATACATTAGAGTGGAGAGTAGATGGGTTTGGGCTAGAGTGATCCATGCCTGTTCTGAGAGGAATTGTTTATGCCTATATAGGGTTCCCATTTTTTTGTGAACCTTTTTTATGGTTTGTGAGATATGGACATCGAAGAAGTCAATTTCTACACTAAGGAGTTTGGTATGGTCAGAAGGAGATATGATGGTGCCATTTTTGGAAGAGATTGAAAAGGATAGGGGAGTAGGTTTAGATTTGTTGGGGGTGAAAAGTAGCAATTTTGTCTTATTGAGGTTTAGGATTAGTTGGATATCAGTAATCGAACTTTCTACAGAACTGAAGGATTCTTGTGTGAGTTGTAGAGTGGAAAGTGATGGAACAGAGCAGTTAAGAGTTGATTCATCAGCATACTGGATAAGGGAGACATGCTGGGTGGAGGTGTGTAGATTGTTGGTAAATATGGAGAAGAGTAGTGGGCCTAAAATCAAGCCTTGTGATACGCCTATCATAGTGGGGAGTAAAGGAGATTGTATGCCTTGCCATTGACCTGATTGCAGCCTATGTGACATATAGCTTTTAAACCAGGCAATAGTGGCAGGGGCATAGGATGGGGAGGCCAGGGAGTCTAGAAGTTTGGAGTGTGAGACCATATCAAATGCTTTTGAGAGATCTAAAAATATTGCAAAAACAAAATTATTGTTATTTCTGTGAAGGTTTACCTGGTTGGTGAAAGAGAGAAGAGCAGTTGTTGTGCTGTGATTTTGCTGGAAGCCATTTTGTGTGAAGGAGAGAAGATTGTGTGTGTTTAGGAATTACATGACTTGAGAGTGAATACATTTCTCAAGCAGTTTAGATAAGGGAATAGAATGGCAGTACGATGGTAGTTTGAGAATTCATAAGAATTGCCTCCTTTATGAAGTGGCATAATATATGAAACTTTCCAGAGTTGGGGGGTGTAGGCTTCCTGTATGGAGTGGTTGATGAGATAGAAACTGGGTAGGATAGGGATTCAGCAGCAGTTTGTAGGAAGTTGCCTGGTAGACTGTCAGCTGCAAGGGTGGTTGGCTTTAGTTTTAGGAGGAGTTTTTTTAATAGTGGAAGTGGGAACTGGTGAGAGAGCAAAGGATGGGATATTGTTGGTGAATTTGGTAGGCATATGTGTATGGTTGTTATTGGACAGCTGGAAGGATAGAGTTAGGATAGATTCTGTAAAATAGTGATTAAATTGGGATACTATGTCTTTGGTATTGTTGTTTGATGAGGGGGCTGGAGTGGTAATTTTTCCTGGTTTTTGAAGGGAGTTGGTAGCATGCCAAAACTTTTGGGGGTCTTTTGAGTGTTTGTTTTGGACCCCAAGGAAATAGTTCTTTTTGTCTAGTTTGGTTTGTTTCATGGCCTGATTTTTGAGTTGTTGGACATTTTGTTTGGCTATGCTAGTGTTATCCCTTTTCCAGATTTTCCAAGTTTTATCTCTAGACTTTAGTAAGGCTCTGGTGTCCCTACTCAGCCACGGTGCATAGTTTGCCTTGTCTCTGATTTTTCTAATGGGTGCAACTTTGTTGAGGACATTTAAGAGAATACTATTAAAGTATTCAACAGCTTGGTCTAAACCTAGGGTTAGTAGTGGTTTCTAGTTAGTTTGTTTTATAGTAGAGTTTAGCTCCTGTATGTTTAGTTTACAGTCATCTTTAACTTGTCTAAAGGTTATGGGTTTGGGATGTTGGTGCGTTTGCGTAGGAGAAAAGTGGGGGGATGGTCACTGAGACCATCTGGTAGACAACCTGTCTGGTAGTTTTGTTTGGGGCAATTGACTAGTGTCCAATCTAGAATGGATTGTTTATGTTTTTTTATCAACTCTAATAGGTTTTTGAATGAGTTGTGAAAAAACAGAGATTAATATGATTAGTGGGGTTGTCAGAATTACAGGCTATCCAGTCAGTGTTTAGATCACCTAATAAGATAGTTTCTTGTTGCAGATTCTCTGAGGTCCACTGTAATATTTCCTCAATAGTGGGGGAGTTGTTTCCTGGGGGAATATAACAGCAAATAATATTATTTTTTTTTGTTATTGCTTAAGTATAGAATTGTACCTAAAATTTTGGCATTTTGAAACTTAGGAAGTGGGATTTGTAGAGGTTTCATTTTGAGGTTATTTTTAAAGAAAATTGCAATTCCATCTCCCTTCTTGCCTACTCTGTCTAGTCTTAAGATAATTGTATCCCAGTGGGAGGATTTCTTTGTTTTGGGTGTTGGGTTTTAGCCAAGTCTCAGTGATTGTTAGTATGTCTGGGGAGTAGTGGGTTATAAATGCATGCAGTTCAGGAAGCTTATTGGATATGCTGCTGGTGTTGATGTTGAGAATTAGCAGGTTAGAGTTTTGTTTGTTTGAAGGTGGGGTATTAAGTGGACCTGGGTTTGGGTGTATGTCACCTGATGTAAGTAGGTGCTTTGTGATCAGTAGTATGTGTTTAATTGTATGTGCTATTTCTAAGTTGGATCTGAATGGTATTTTAGTAGTGTAAGTTGTAGTTATGTGGAATTTATGTATGTGTAGTATTGAGCTGTCTCTATGTTTATGGTACAGCTGATTAAAACTACTCTTTGGGAAATCTGCCAGGCAGGGGCACTCGTAATGAGTGAAGGAGGACAATTCCTACGTCTTTGCTGACAAACTAAATGCATCAGAAGAGTCTCCAAACAACTGTCACTGTCAAAACGTTAATTCTTACCGTTGTGCCTGTTGCAACATTGTTTCTGGATTTACCACAATTGATACAATCAATCTCATCTTACCTAAAACACATGTCGCTGGCAGCTATTTCAGATCTATTGAGTATGTCACAGAAAAGAGGCTCTGCCTAGAGATAAGTAGCATTAAAGAATTAATAGAAGTCAAAAGAATTTAGCGTGTTTTGTAGTTTGAAGTAGGTGGTGGACACATTAACGAGTAAAGGCAGCATTCACCATTGGACTCATGAAGGACTAAAAAAATAGCCCTAAGGATTTGCCTGCTATAGATATTAAACAACTATTCTGATGTAAAACCTAAAAATGAGAGATAATTTTAAGTTGAATTTCTGTGTTTACATAATTTGTATAAATTCAATACCATTTCTCCTGTGTTTGTGCAGCTACGGTCCTGTATCACCTTGTATTTATTGAGTCCTTTCACAGGTATGTTCATCCACGTAAAAGGTATAAAATCATATTTTACAACATGTGCTTGCCTGGCTGATGGATGAGTAAGTAATGTCAGAAAAGAATAAAACAAATTATTTTGGCACCTTCACCCTCATCCTCAAAAAAAGTGCATTCAGTAACCACTCCACAGTAACTACATTATATTAAGCAAGCCATACAAGCATAATATTGGTGGAAGTAAAAATATCAATAATAAGAAGAGAAAATGCAATGAAAACTCAGAAGATCCTGTAGTCTGTGTCTGCTGGAAAACTATACCATCCCTTTTTTCCATCCTTTACCCATTTCCACCTGTGTGGCTGCAACTTCAAATTCTAGTTACTCACACTCTAGGATTATAAACATCTGTACAGAAACAATACACTGTATGATCCCTTGCCTTATGAAACACATGCTTAACTGTTTTGTTGCAGCTCTATATAAAAATCCAGTGCCTAGTGGTTTGGCTGAGTTGAATGGTCTGTACAGAGCTTCCATTGTATCCATAACTGCTGATTTTCCTTCGATGCCTATAAATACTGCATCTGTCTTTGAGAGCCTGCCAGTTAAAACACTTTTAAGAACAGCTCCATTTTTTACAGTGATATCTCACAACAGCTGCTTAGAGATATGCAAGCTGGGCAGAAAAAACAAACAGACAAAAATCAGTTACAGATTGTTTATAAGGGCCAGACAAATCTACAAACCACAGCTGTTGTATTTGTATGTGCACTGTTCTATAAAGTAGCTGATAGATTAGAAAGGAATGCCCAAAAAGGAAGGAAAATCATGTGTGTGTGTGTGTGTGTGTGTGTGTGTGTGTGTGTGTGTGTGTGTGTGTGTGTGTGTGTGTGTGTGTGCATTTTATTCAAATAGTAAAAGAGTAAGGAATGCAGATCCATGTCTGATAACCAAATAACTGTGCTGAAATAGCTAACTAAGGAAGACATTACAAAACAGGAAAATTGAAGTGCCTACTACAGACGACTCATTTTGCATTTGATTATATACAACGTGAGCATACTGACAAATGCTATTACTTGTATTTAAAATTAGAGTCCTTATGTGTCCAATACCTAAACCATCAGTTTTTTAAGCTGCTACTGAATTATCTATAAACCACTCCACATAGCATAGTACAAGGAAAAAAGTTAAGTGACCATTTCAAACAATGTGCAGCAAGAAACATATGGGAAGTAGAACTCAGGAAAGATGCAATGAAGCATTAGCTCACAGAAAGAGTTATGAATGAACAATAGAACTGAGTCTTTCAAGAGGCAGTAGAGTTAAGAATAGTAATATAGTTCAGAAATTCATAGATATAACATAATTCTTAAGAAGGCTGGGTGGAAACAATAAAAAAAAACAGTTTATGCATTTAGGTAGGGAAATTTGTTTATTTTTATTTATTTTTTTTACATTTGTTTACCGAGAATGTCTAACTGGGCTAGAAGCCCATTTTCAGTAGAGGCCCAGAGAAAAGCTCCAATTACAATTATAATATCATATGTAGACACACAGCATATAATAGGTAAACATTTAGAAACCTAGCACCATTAACAAAGTCATATGTACAGTTGTGCACTTGGTAAAGAATTATATGAAAATAACTGATGCAAGAAATATCAATAATGCATCATGGGAAATGTGATTGGTTTGAAGTTGAATATTTAGTACAAGATGAATAACTACTACAAGCAAGTGAGTAACAAAGATGGGAGAGTAAGAAAGTAAGTATAACTAAGATGCAGCGAGGCCGTTCGATTGATACGACGTTATAGATCAGACATTCTTTTATTTCATTGTTGATTGACTTGAGTTATGAGAGAAAAAAAGTATATAGAAGAGGAATTGAATGAAAGAAACCAGGCTTGGGGTAGAAGATGTAGGTTAGGAATGAGATAATGATGTTGTTATATAGGGTTAGGTATGATCATCCTGGGGTAGTACAGGAGCAAAGCCAATTATTAGTCCTTGAGGAGAAGTTTGAATTTGAGAGAGCTAGGAGTGTTGAGTATGTGCTGGGGAATGGAGCTCCAGATCTTTGATATTTGTCTGGAAAACAGAGAATCCCCAAAACTATTGTTGGTTTTATTATCCTTTAGAAGTTTGTTGGATGATAGCAATGATCTGCCATTGTAGTTAGGTTAAACCAAGTTTCTGTGGGAAGAGCAATTGTCTGGGTGGTGGATAATGGTGCTTCTAGATCAGACAGTGTATGTTCCTTTAAGATATATTTCACTCTATGGGCACGTGCATATAAGTACTGAGCACGTGCAAGCAAGAATGCCATTTTTTAGTGAGCAGCTGAGGTGTAAGCATGCATGTGTGTAGTAGTCAGTCAGTTGGCTAAAGGTTAATGTTACTGTTCTCCATCCTGATGTGTTTGTGTATAATAAACTACTTAAATGAACACCCAGCCTCATCATCTTATTCAATATACAGAAGACAAGCAACATGGTGTCAGAATGAGATACAGAGTAAAACTTATTCTTCAAAACCATGAGGCAGGCAGTTACAGCTGGAGGAATATACAAGAGTGGATCATCTCTGCTCAAACGGCTCTCAAACAGGTCAGAAAGACAAATCCAGGTACTAAAACTTGATTAAATATTTTTTTACTCAGCGAATACAAAACAAAGCATTAAAATCATTCAGAATGACTTTCTAATTAAATGAAATGTTCAAAATTATAATATATTGCTAAAAATACTCAAAATGCTTACAAAAGTGCTTGAAATAACTTCCAAATCACATAAAATGTACAAAAAAAAAAGAAAATGACCATATTTTTCTGCTATGTTCTTCTTTTCCATATTAACTAAAGCTATTTTATCTGAAGTGTGCAAAGTGTTTGCAAGTTTGTGTAGTATTTCAGCACAGTTATTTCACAGAAAACTGTCATTTCAAAGAGTTTATGGTACAGCTGAACATTTTTCAAGTACCTGGTGTGTGTTTTTACATAATTACAAAGGCAATGTGTTGGCATGGCAGAAGGATTGTATTTGATAATAATGTTGCTGAAAACTGAAGAGTATTCGAACAAGAGTATGATATTTTCATTCAGGCTGCTTTTTCTGACAAACATGCATATATAAAGGCATTTCTTCTGCTTAATCTAGCTGGTTCAGAAGCCATTGAAGGGGACCGTTCATTTGTGTATTCCCCAGCTTTGTATGCAGGGGAGGGGCAGACCGCCATATTGTGGTACTGGCTGAAACCTGGGAAGACCCTGAGAGCTTAAAATGTAAATTTAGAGAAGTGTGTAACACCCAAACGAATATTACAATGGAAAGCACACATTTTACACAAGGGATAAAATGCCAAGTGAAAATTTTGCAGCATATATAACTGACTTGAGAAACAAGGCAAAAGCATGTAGATTTGGTGGTTTAAGAGATGAGTTGATAAAGGACAGGTTTGTGTGTGGTATTCAAGATGATGCAGTGAAAAAGATTTTGCTTCAAGACAGTGATTTAACTTTGAATAAGACCATAGAGATTTGTTACATATATGAGCTCACAGAAAAACACGTGGGTGAGTTAGCAAAGCCTATGGCAAGTCTCATAGTCTACTGTCGGAATTGTGGAAGTAATCATGAACCTAAAAGAGAAAAGTGCTTAGCTTTTGGTCAGCAGTGCCACAAATGTAAAAAATAGAATCATTTCAAAAGGTTTTGTAAATCAAAAGAGGCTCATTCTTTTATTAAAAGAGAGCATTCAAAGAGGCAAGTTGATCAACTAGAAAGCTGTGACCCTACTTTTTATGTTGATGGTGTGTCTGTGCTTGGTGAAACATTCAGTGCAGTAGATTTCTGGGCAAAGAATGAAGTATTTTGTACTGTTCTGATTAATGTGAGACCTGTAGAGATCAAAGTTGATGCTGGTTCTAACTGCAATGTTATGTCAGCCGAAATGTTTGCCAAAGAAAGTGCTGGTGAGAAGCTTTATCTGACAAAAGTGTCAAAAGCTTGTTGCTTATGGTGGTGAAGAAATCCAAACCGAAGGCTCAGTAGTGCTTTCATGTTACTCAGCTGGGAATAGCTATGACTTGCAATTTTACATAGGCAAGGCACGTGCAGTCATGTTTAGGCCTTAAAGACAGTTTGAAAATGGGACTGCTTTCATTTAATGCAGAAGTCCACAATGTAAGCAGATGTACCAGCAACATTTTGCACAAACAATTTTTTCTGATTATGCTGATCTTTTTGAAGACAAGTTAGGCAAACTCCCAGTTGTATATTCCATGAAGTTAGACCCTGAAGTAAGCCCTGTTATCAGACCAGCAAGGAAAGTTCTGGTAGCTCTACAAGGCAGAATCAAAGCTGAGATAGACAGAATGGTGCATCTAGGTGTAATTAGTTCAGTAGAAGAACCAACTGAATGGGTATTGTGAAGATATGTGAAGGCTGCCAGCCTAGCCATATAGAATTTTGTAGATAATTCTGTCATTTGTAAATATTAATGTAAACCACATGCTTGTTCTCTTTGTTATATGTTGAACTTCAAAAATGTAGCCACATTGCACTCTGCTGGAGGAAAGCTGGTAAGTCAAGTACTGTATAATTGTTTGATCTCAAAACTCGGAGCCAAGATGTCTGGTTGAAGGAATTCTTGCTATTGTTTTGAGACCAGTGTTAATTGCTAGAATTTGCATGTATAATGTATTTTATTGCTGTAGCCTCCTGACCAGGTGCAAGATCAAAATGGCTGCTAAACTCTGAGTTTCTGTTAGCCTGGAAACCAGAGAAAAAATGATGTAATCTGAAATGAGTCAGTAGTACTGTGTTATCAATTTAAGGACAGAGAGAGAGAGAGAAAGAGAGAATCAGAACATTGCATTTGTCTTCAGAACATCCATCACCAGCACTGCTTTGCTCTATATGTAAGTTTATTTTAGAACTGTGTTTGCCCTTAGATGTAGTTAGGAAATAGGAAGATTAGACTAGTTCATTTCTGTATTGATGTCAGAACTTTTATACTGTATTATTTTAAACATTTCTCTGTGATCTCTGAACTCTTGACTAGCACGGTGTATTAAGAAGTATTGTCTCGTGTTCTTATTATTTATTATTAAATATTTTTGAATCTTTCAACTGTGGCTGTTTTGTGTAGAGATAATTTAAGTTCTAGAGTACATTGCATGTATATAGTGATAATGCACTAAGCTACTCCAATAAGCTTTGTTGTTCAGTTAGACTTACCATTTGGATAATAATATCGCACAGTAATAATTGGACACCCTTTTGGATAATAGTATCGCACAGTAATAATTGGACACCCTTTGATAAGGGCCTTATTAGTAGCTGATATTAGTGGGTCCTAGTGGCAATGATTACTACCTTATAGCCTGGACAGAAGGGGCACAGCTAGTGAGCCTGTGCCAGCCTTCCCCAGGAGTGTCTGTGTGGTTGTATATAAATCATATCTCAAAGTGTGTGTGTGTGTGTGTGTGTGTGTGTGTGTGTGTGTGTGTGTGTGAGTGTGTGTGTGTGTGAGCTACTTAGCAGGGACACAAAGCACTGGTTGGATAGAGGGAGTGCTAGGAGGACTTGGCTTGGGACCCTAGCTAAGGACCCCACTCTATAGCTCTGCCAGTTGAAAGTCTTATTGGGGATCTGGAAAAAAAGGTAGAAACCAGCCCCAGACTGACTGTGATCTATTTGTGCTCTTAAGGGAGATTGTACTTTACTCTGTGTGTATTTGTTATTCTCCCCTATGTGGACACCCCTCACTGATGTTAGTGGTGAGGATTGAGGCTCCTTGATTGCTGGGCCAGTGCACGGGCATCACATATTAATTGTTTGGCAGTGGTGGGATATCCACAACACATAATAATTGTTTGGCAGGGGTGAGATATCCACACCACATATTAATTGGTTGGCAATTGGCTTGTAGTGGTGTGGATAGTGAATTCCTGTAGCTTGTGTGCAGTGATCACTGAAGCTATTTTTGTACTTTAAATCAGCCATACAGTGAATATTCAGATTTCAGATCACAATTGTTTTATTTCTTTTGTAAGCTTAGTTAGTCAGATAGAGCAGGCAAGCATGTCAGCAGAGGAGTATGGAAAGCTAACAAAGAGCCAGTTAGCTGAGATGTACCAGGCTAAAGGAATGGTGCAGGGAAACCTGACTAAAGCAGACATGATATCAGCTTTGGTCACAGCTGCATCAGAAAACAGCAACCAGGAGGACGATGAGACTGGCCGTGGAGATGTACAACACTCAGGGAATGGACAGCTCACCCTTTGTGCAGAGGACATATAATTCCATCATGAGCTAAAGAATCTTGAGTTGGAGGCCAGGCATTTGAAAAAGGATGCAGCAGAGAGTCTGAGACATCTACAGTTTGAGGATAACGAGAAACTGCTATGCCTGGATGCTGAGGAGAAGGAAAGGCAGAGACAGCATGAAAAGGAGATGCTGACTCTTCACCAGAGTCATGGAGGTAATGGGGAAGGGAGTAACTGGACCCCAGAAGCACAAAAGGTCAGTAAATTTCTTCCGTAATTTACAGAGGGAGATAATTTTGATAGTTTCATCCATATGTTTGAGAGGGTATGTAAACAGTATGATGTTGACCAAAGGCTCTGGGTATGGTTCCTGACCCCCTTACTCCATTGTAAAGCTGTAACTATTTTGTCCAAAATGTCTGACATTAACTGTTTTAATTTTACTGCAGTTAAGAATTGCTTGTTAGAATTGTTTAAGCTAGCACCTGAAACTTATAGGAAAAAGTTTTGGGAGCATAGATGCAAGGCAGATGAAAGTGTGTGTGAATATGTTGCTGAACTGAGCACTTATTTTCATAGGTGGGTGAGTGGATGTCAGGTCACCACTTTTGAAGGGCTGGCAGACCTTTTGGTGAGGGAACAAGCCCTTAGCACTTTCCCTGAGGACATGAGGATTTGGTTAGCTGATAGACAATTTGCTACTTCAGAGGAGGTGGGGAAGAAGGGAGACCTATACCTAGCAATCAGAGCATCCCTGCACAGAAAAGGGACCCCCAGTATTATTCATGGGTCTAAAGGAACCCATGGTGGGCAGCCCAGACTACCCCAGCAGAATCTGCCAGTAGCAGGGGAAGTCACTAGTCCAAGTACATGTTTAGGACCTAGGGATAAAGGTTTTTTGAATGCAACCAGTGGGGCCATGTGGCATACAGATGTCCACGGAGGCAAGATGGGGAACAAAAGGAGAGAGAGCCAGTAAGTGGGAAAGTCAAAATGTCAATAGTAGGTTGTCTTGAGACAACAGGGGTACTGAACTACCATCCTGCAGATGTTCTGATAGGGAAGGATTTTGATGAGGCCATACTATGTGCTAATGCAGTTAGTGACAGCCAGGCTTCAAGACAAGTATGTGGGTCTGATAGCCTGTGTGAGACCCAGACAGACAGCATACTTGCAGCCAGGACTGGTGAGGTGGTTACTTCAGGGAGGAAGCTATGCTGTAGTAGTGAGACTGAAGGTGAGCCACAGCTACATGTGGATACTGATGTTCCCTTGGACAGAGTGACTGCAAAGGTAGAGGTGAGTAGTAGTACCCAGGCTGAGAGTGAGGCACCACTGTCAGGGGATGCCAGACTTCCTGTGGAAGGGGAGCTGGGAAGGGTTATAAAGAGAGAGATGAGACAGGCTCAGCTCTCAGACCCTACATTACAAGGCTTGAGGCAGGTAGCTAGTGAGGAACCTGATTCTCAAGGGAAGGGGGAATCTGTATACTGGGACAAAGGGCTACTGTATAGAGAGTGGATCCCTGAGAGAGGGCTAGAATGTGAGAGAATACAGCAGTTGGTAGTGCCTAGAACTTACCATCTGGTGCTTCTAGCCATACCTACTATATTCCCTGCTGAAACCTTTACAAAGGTACTCTATGAGCATCTGCAAGAATGCATGGATCGTGCTATCCCAAGTAAAACCAAGACTAACTCCTCCAAGAAAAGGAAACCAGTCTGGTGGACCCCTGCCATAAACAAGCTATACAACAGAAGGAGGAAACTAGTACAGAAAAAAGTAAATTCCCAAGAAGCAAAGACATCCCTGATCAGTATCAGCAAGAAACTACGATCCCTCATTAAATCATCCAAGGCTAGTTTCGAAAGAAAAATTGCCAATGACTCCAAAGATAACCACAAAGCATTCTTTAGCTATGTCAAGAAACTAAGTGGAAACTCTCAGATCTGCTCTGAGTTAGTGCAGAATGGCACAAAATACACGGAACCGACTGATATTGCAAACATTCTGGCAGACAGGTTTAGTGCAAATTTCACCCCCCCCTCACCCCCTAAAGGCCCAAAAGCATACCAGAAGAATGTAGGGCCCCGTCAGTCACCAATGCACAGGTTAAAACAGCCCTATCCAAAGCCAAAAACACAGCTTCAATGGGACCGGACGGGGTCCCAGGCAGTGACTTACAAGAGCTCCAAAATGAACTAACCCCTCACCTAAACACACTGTTCAAATTCAGCCTCTCTACAGGCTACATACCCATAGAGTGGTGCACAGCAACAGTTATCCCGCTCCACAAAGGTGGAGCCACAATGGACCCTGGGAACTATCGCCCTATAAGCCTGACTAGC
Organism: Protopterus annectens; assembly: GCF_019279795.1. Lineage (NCBI taxonomy): Eukaryota > Metazoa > Chordata > Ceratodontiformes > Protopteridae > Protopterus > Protopterus annectens. Next base: position 404,436,788 of record NC_056740.1, on the reverse strand, counting down.
CTGGTCTGCAAGGCTATGGAACGCATCATCATGGAACTCATTAACAGAGACATTGGGAACCTCCAAACCTTGGACCCTACCCAATTTGGTTTTGTTAAGGGCAGATCATGCCTCCTAAATCTGGTGGACTTCTTTGAGATGGTTACCAAGGCATTAGACGAGGGAAAGAAGGTCCACACAGCCTACCTAGACCTTGCAAAGGTTTTCGACACCATTCCCCATTTTAGTATTATAGACAAGCTTACCAGCTTGAACATAAACCCCTACATCACGAGATGGGTTGCCAACTGGCTCATGGATAGAACCCACATGGTGAGAGTTGCAGGCTCTACATCCGACTCTAAACCAGTTACAAGTGGTGTCCCCCTGGGCTCAGTCCTAGGACCCCTCCTGTTTGGTATATACTTCTCAGAGGTACAGGCAAGCATAGGAGGACTATGGCTGACCAAGTTCACAGACGACTGCAAACTAGGGGCCATAATTGATTCTCTGGCTGATACAGACACCCTTCAGATGGGTCTCACTGAGACGGATACCTGGTGTCAAAATCATGGCCTCAAGCTAATTGCCAAAAAGTGCATAGTCATCCCCTTTGGAAAAAACAAAATACCTGCGAACTACCACATAGGTGATAGTCCCCTAAATGTAGAAAATGTAATAAGGGATTTGGGGACCCAAGTAGATAGTAATCTCTCCTTTGATAATCATATTGCCAAGGTGGTTAGAAAATCCTTCTATGTGGCCCACCTAATCACAAAAGGGTTCACATCTAGAACAAAAGAGGTTATTGTGCCTCTCTACTCATCACTCATTAGACCCATCATAGAATACAATGCCCCATTTGGGATATACCTTACAAGACACCTGCAACAGCTGGAAAGGCCACAAAAGTACCTCACCAAGAGGATTACTGGCCTCAAACAGATGCCCTATGCAGCCCGACTCAAGAAACTCCAGCTGTACTCAGTTGCATTCCGCTTACTCAGAGGTGATCTCTACCTGACATACAAGGCCATGTCCAAACCAGAATTGATGGACATGCTCCACCTAAAAAATATACAAATCCCAGACAGCCACACGTTCTAGAGATATAAACCTCACCACAATGATAAATATGACATGCTGGAGGGATAGATTCCTATCCCAGAGACTCCCCATGCTTTGGAACAGGATTCCAGTACTCATCAGGCAGAGCCCCTCACTAACACTCTTCAAGACATACCTTGACAGGTGGATGGGAAACAGAAAATTTACCCCGGGGATCACTGCACTGGCTCTGCTGGACAGTGGCACAGGGATCTAATGGCTCTGCTGGACAGTGGTGCAGGGAACTGATGACTCTACTGGACAGAGGCACAGGGAACTAATCTAAGGGGGTGGCGAAAGCCAACACATTCTGGCTAGGCTTATAAATGCCCTTGGGCAGATAGCCTAGGACTTACCTATGAACCTATGTAATATGGACATAAAACATACAAAGAGATGTATTATGCAGAACTTCTATTGGCCTGGAATTTCCAGAGATGTAACTGGGTATTGCAGGACCTGTGAGTAGTGCCAAAAGGTAGGCAAGGCAGGAGACAAGGTGAGAGCTCCTTTGATCACTTTGCCTGTGATTGAGGAGCCATTTCAGAGGGTAGCTATGGATATTGTGGGGCCTCTGAGTACCCCGAGTTCCACAGAGAAAAAGTATATCCTAGTGGTGGTAGATTATGCTACATGATACCCTGAGGCAGTGACTTTGCCCTCCATTGATACAGAAAAGGTGACAAATGCTTTGTTAGAGATTTTCAGCAGGGTAGGTTTCCCAAAAGAAGTACTGACTGACAGAGGTGTCAACTTCATGTCAGACCTGCTGGCTTGTCTGTAGAAGTACTGTGGGGTGAAGCACCTGAAGACCACCCCCTACCATCCCCAGACTAATGGTCTTGTTGAGAGGTTACACTCTACACTCAAGTCCATGCTACGGGCATTTGCAGACCAGTTTAAGAGGGAGTGGAACAAATATTTGCCCCATCTGTTGTTTGCTTACAGAGAGCTTCTCCAGGAATCCACAGGTTTTTCTCCCTTTGAGTTGTATGAGCATAAGGTGAGGGAACCTCTGGCTTTAATTCGTGATGAATGGGAAGGTGAGTGTGAACCTTACAAGGAGTCTGTTGTGGGATATGTCTTAAACATCAAGACAAGACTCAGGGAACTCATGGGCTTGACCCAGGAGAATCTGGCAGAAGTCCAACAACAGAAAAAGGTATGGTATGACAGGAATGCTCGAGCTAGAGAGTATGCTCTGGGGCAGCAGGTAATGGTTCTCATTCCTGTCAGACACAACAAGCTGCAAGCAGTTTGGGAGGGAGCCTACAAGGTGGTAAGGAAGGTGAGTGATGTTAACTACATGGTAGAACTGCTAGGAAGGAGGCAGGTGCATAAACTGTACCATGTTAACATGATGAAACCTTACCATGATAGGGAGTCCTTTGTGCTGAGTATTTTCAGTGGGTTTCAGGAGGAGTCTGAGGGAGATCTGGTGACTGAGCTCCTCAGTGAGGCTCGGACTGACACCTCAGTGGAACGGGTAGCATTGTCCCAGCAGCTATCTCCTACCCAGGTTGGAGAAATCTGAGCAGTGTTACAGGAGTTTATGGCTGTGTTCACTGGGAAACCAGGGTGCACCCACCTGGTGTAGCACCAGGTGGATATAGGACCCCAAAGGCCTGTTAGGTAGGCCCCTTATAGGGTGCCTGAGAGAGTCAAAGAGACTCTGAGGGAGGAGATACAGGAGTTGTTGGAACTAGCGGTAATTCAAGAGTCCAACAGTCCCTGGGTCTTTTGAATGGTGCTTGTGCCAAAGAAGGATGGCAGCACCAGGTTCTGTGTGGACTACAAGAAATTAAATAGTCACACAGAGTCAGATGCTTATCCCATGCCTAGGACAGATGAGGTCCTAGAACAGCAGGGTGGGGCTAAGTATCTTACCACCATTGATCTTACCAAGGGTTACTAGCAGATGCCCTTGACTCCTAGTGCTAGAGAAAAGTCAGCCTTTGTGACTCCTTTCAGCTTGTATAAGTTCACAAAGATGCCCTTTGGGATGAAAAATGCCTCAGTACCTTTTCAAGGGTTGGTAGATCATATCCTAGCAGGAGCAGGAGGGTTTGACCTTGCTTACCTAGATGATATTGCCATCTACAGCCATTCCTGACAAGAGCACCTTCAACATGTCAGGGAGGTGCTGGGCAGACTACAGAGGGCAGGGTTGACTATTAAGCCAAGCAAATGTCAGGTTGGGTATGGCAGAGGTCTCCTACCTGGGGCACAGAATGGGGAGTGGTAAGATCAGGCCAGAACCTGCCAAGGTGGAAGCCATTCAGGCATGGCCTAGACCTGTTACCAAAAAGCAGGTGAGGGCATTCTTAGGGACAGCAGGGTACTACAGAAAGTTTGTCCCCAGTTATAGTACCATAGCTGCTCCCCTCAAAGATCTGACAAGGAAAAACAGGCCAGATAAGGCACTGTGGACCCCAGCATGTGAGCAGGCATTCCAGTAGCTTAAAGAAGCTTTGGGAGGACCCCCTGTGTTAGCGAGTCCAGATTACAGTAAATAATTTGTTGTGCAGATGGATGCTTTGAACCATGGGATGGTGACTGTACTTACCAAATTTCTTCAGAGGGAGAAGAGCACCCAGTGGTTTATCTCAGTCATAGGCTTCAATCCAAGGAGGAGTGCTATGCAGCTGTAGAAAAGGAATGTCTAGCCATAGTGTGAGCACTACAGAAATGTCAGCCTTATCTGTATGGAAGAAAATTCACTGTAGTTACAGACCACAATCCCCTAACATGGTTACTCAGAGCCAGCAAGCAAAATGCCAAGTTGCTAAGATGGAGCCTAGGGTTGCAAGCATATGATATGTCAGTGCAGCACTGCAGTGGGATTTACAATGCCAATCCAGATGGACTCTCAAGACAGGGAATGGGGTAAGGTATACTCAGATAGACCTAACCCTTTCAAGCAATGTTTCTCAAGGGTCAATTGAAAAACTAGCTTGAGTTCCCGGGGGGGGTGGAGATATGTGAAGATATGTGAAGGCTGACAGCCTACCCAGATAGAATTTTGTAGATAATGCTGTCATTTGTACATATTAATGTAAGCCACATGTTTGTTCTCTTTGTTAAATGTTGACCTTCAGAAATGTAACAAAAGAAAAAACCAAATAGACCAGCAAGGCAGCACGGAGTTCAGTAGATTTATTTTAAATACTGAAATAACAAACTAGTTTCGGCTGAACAGCCTTCTTCAGTGTGAAACAATACAGTCAAGTTTCAATTGTTCATCCATTTAAATACTTAACATGAGCCAATAAAAAACTTGAGCTCATGAATATTCATAAGATAAGACATAATTCCTGACCTTAATGTTTTTCTCAAATACATATACAGTGGGTAATATATACAATACTGTCAGTCCTGAACATAGAAGATAACAACCCCGAATAAATGATACATGTAATTGAACAAATTGTTAATATAGTATACCTATTTGGCCATATAAGTAAATTTATATTTATCTTATTGTCCTGTACTATATTAACCACTGGTACTAGATACATCAATATCACCAATGGTATGGTATATCAGGTACTGAAATTAAAATGACTTTTGCACGCTGTATCGAAATGGGGGGCAAAGGGTAACAGTTTAGGCAAATTTGGTAATCAACATATCCAAAATATAAAACTAGAAACCAACCAAGATGAAATTCAAAAGCACAATAACAGGACTTCCAAAACTAAAAATGTGATAACAAGTAAAAATAAATACAAATAATAAAAAATAAAAAATATATAATATAATAAATACAAGTGTGTTAAATATATATGGATGCAAATTAACAAGACCAACATATCAGGGTACATATTGTTCCTACAGACACTAAGTTTTTGACCTAACAGTTTATTGTATATAAGGAGTTTATAGTATATAAACACCGCCCATACCATAGTTGGTACTACACAGCCAGATGACTCAATATTCAAAGTTCTAATCCATATCAGACCAAAGTGTATTAAGGTTTAATGTCCATATATAGAACCAGATGATTTCAAAGGTGAAAATGACCAAGGCTTAGTATCAGAATACAAGATAACCATGTTGCCCTATAAGTGGTCATTCAGTCCAGGGTAAAACAAACCCCCCAAAGTAGTAATCCAATATTTCTCTTTATTATCCAGTAACCCATGCCAACCTTGTTTGTTTGTTCTGTCTCCAGAAATACGGTCAATGACCATAAAACTAAACTTGGCCTGAGGGTGTTTCAGTGTATGATGATAAAGGGCACTGGTCTCCTTGTGATTTCTTATGTCACTACGGTGTTCATTCATTCTGACTCTCAAAGCCCTAGAGGTTTGTCCAACGTAGAAAGCCCCACAATAACAGGAAGCCAGGTACACCACCCAATCGCTACTGCAATTACCAAAGATCTTGATGTCAAATATTCTACTAGTATTACGACTGGTGAATTCCTTGGATTTAAACATATGTGGGCAGGATCCACAATGACCACAGGGAAATGAGCCAATAAGTTCATCACCATGAAGTGTCAATTGTTTATAAATAGTACCCCCACTTGCCATGTGTTTGAAGTGTGAAAAGTAGGAGCCTAGGGTTTTACCACGTTTATATGAGAAAAGACATCGTGGTCCCAACATATTTCGCAACTTATCATTAGCCAGTAGGATATTCCAATGTTTGTTAATAATGTTTCTGATCATATTAATGTTTCTGCCATAAGTAGTGATGAATCTAACACATGTAGTGCGAGAGGATTGATTTTTGTTCTTAATCTGATATTGTAATAAATCATCCCTCTCTAGACTATTGACTCTACTCTGGGCAGAAACAATGTCAAATTTATCATATCCCCTATTGGTAAACCTCTGGCTGAGATCCCTACTGGCCAACTGATATTCCTCCATGTTTGAACTAAGGCGTTTGATACGTATAAAATGGGGATATGGGAATACTCCTGATGGTGTGACGGGGATGTAAACTTGATGCATGTAACAAAGTATTATATTGCGGGTACTTGCGGAAAACCTTGGTGGACAAAGTATTATCTAGGTTCCTGTAAACAGTGACGTCCAAAAAATTAATGGAATTTTGGTCATATGTCACCGAAAATTCAAGTCCCCAGACATTGTCATTAAGATACTCAACAAATTCCCGCAAGTATCCCACATCAGCCCGCCACACCAACCAGCAGTCGTCCAGGTAACGTCTCCAAATGTCCATTTCCACCTGAAAGATGTTATGTGATGTATCATAAATCATGTATTCTTCGACATAGGCCATGAAAAGGTCAGCATATATTGGGGCAAAAGATGCCCCCATAGCTGTTCCTTGTAGCTGCCAATAGCATTGGCCTTGGAAATACAGAACATTCTTATTTAGCACATGTTCGGACATACATATCAAGAGTGTGTTAAACCCAGGTGCATATAGGTTAACCCTTTCCAACCAATACTGGATAGATTGCAGACCTGCCCAGTGGGGTATACTGGTGTATAATGATTTGACATCCAATGTACATAAATACCATTTGGGTTCCAATTGGGTCTCCCTGATTAGCTGCAAAAAATGTGTGGTGTCCTGCAACCTAGATCTTATGTGTCCCAAAAGTGGTTTCAAATATTTGGTTAAGAAGGCTGATAAGGGTTCGGTCAATGAACCCATTCCAGAAACTATTGGTCTACCTGGTGGTTTATTTAGGGACTTATGGATTTTGGGTAAGAGATAAAGTATCTGTTTGGAAGGTTCCGAAACCATAAGTGACTCTAAACATTTCTTGTTTATAATACCCTCCTCAAAGGCTAACTGCAAAAAGGAATCAATCTCATCCTTAAATACTGGTGTCGGATCTATGGACATATACATATAACACTTAACATCAGATAGTTGGGTTAACCCTTCCTGGACATAATCCGCGGTGTTCCAAACCACAACTGCACCTCCCTTATCAGCAGGGACAATAACTATATCTTTATTGTTGCATAAGTTATCCAAAGCTATCCTATCGTCCGAAGTTAAATTGTTAGCCAACATTATATGTCCCATATTCTCAAAGTGAATATCTCTCAAAATAGTGTCCATAAAAATGGAAACGTGTTTATTCATTGGAGGTTGAAATGAGGACTTACCAAAACGGAAGTCCTCAGAAGATTCCGATTTGTTATCATCAAAAAACAATTTAAGATTTAGAGTCCGGCAAAAGGCCTGTAAATCCTGTACTATGTGGTATTCCTGGCAAAAAAATGAGGGAATATAGTTCAAACCCTTGTTCAAGAGGGCAACTTGTTCATTTGTTAATGTGGTTTTGGATAAATTCAACACATTCTGAGTTGGTCCTGATATATCATCTATTTCAGGAAGTTGTCCAATAGACCCTGTAAGGAGACCGGAGTGGTTGGTCTTTCTGTGCTTTCTGCCCCCCCGGTGTCCCTTACCCCCTCTAAAGGGGAAATTTTATTGGTTTTCTTCCTGTTCGGTGAGACCCTCTCCCCTGACCCCTCAAGATCCGTAAGAGAGGATTCATCACCAGACGTGCTAAAAGAACTATCCCCCTTCTTTTTTAGAATTGAACGAGGTCTCTTTTTGGTGCGACTGGGCCCTGTCTCAAGACAGGGACTGGGGTAAAGTATACTCAGATAGACCTAACCCTTTCAAGCAACGTTTCTCAAGGGTCAATTGAAAAACTAGCTTGAGTTCCGGGGGGGGGGGGTGGAGATATGTGAAGATATGTGAAGGCTGACAGCCTACCCAGATAGAATTTTGTAGATAATGCTGTCATTTGTAAATATTAATGTAAGCCACATGCTTGTTCTCCTTGTTAAATGTTGACCTTCAGAAATGTAACCACATTGCACTCTGCTTGAGGAAAGCTGCTAAGTCAAGCACTGTGTAATTGTTTGATCTCAAAACCTGGAGCCGAGATGTCTGGATGAAGGAATTCTTTCTATTGTTTGAGACCAGAGTTAATTGCCAGAATTTGTATGTATAATGTCTTTTATTGCTGTAACTTCCTGACCAGGTGCAAGATCAAAATGGCTGCTAAACTCTGAGTTTCTGTTAGCCTGGGAACCAGAGAAAAAAATTATGTCATCTGAAATGAGTCAGTAGTACTCTGTTATCAATTAAAGGCCGAGAGAGAGAGAATCAGAACATTTTGCATTTGTCTACAGAGCATCCAACATCACCAGCACTGTTTTGCTCTATATGTAAGTTTATTTTAGAACTGTGTTTGCTCTTAGATGTAGCTAGGAAATAGGAAGATTAGACTAGTTGTTTTCTGTATTGATGTCAGAACCTTTCTACTGTATTATTTTAAACACTTTTCTGTGATCTGTGAACTCTTGACTAGCAGTGTAGTAAGAAGTATTGTCTTGTGTTCTTATTATTTATTATTAAATATTTTTGAACCTTTCAACTGTGGCTGTTTTGTGTAGAGATAATTTAAGCTCTAGAGTACAATGCATGTATATAGTGATACTCTCCTAAGCCACTCCTATAAGCCTCGCTGTTCAGTTACACTTACCATTTGGAGAATAATATTACACAGTAATAATTGGACACCCTTTAATAAGGGTCATATTAGTAGCTGATATTAGTGGGTCTTGGTGGTAGTGATTACTACCTTATAGCCTGGACAGAAGGGGCACAGCTACTGAATCTGTGCCAGCCTTCCCTAGGAGTGTCAGTGTGGTTGTATATAAATCATATCTCAAAGTGTATGTGTGTGTGTCAGCTACTCGGGCAGGGACATGAAGCACTGGTTGGACAGAGATGTTGCTAGGAGGACTTGGCTTGTGACCCTGGCTAAGGACCCCACTCTATAGCTGTGCAAGTGGGGAGTCTTATTGGGGATCTGGAGAGAAAGGGAGAAACCAGCCCCAGACTGACTGTGGCCTCTATGTGCCCTTAAGGGAGATTGCACTTTACTGTGTGCATATTTGTTATACTCCCCTATGTGGACACATGTCACTAGTGTTAGTGGTGAGGATTGAGGCTCCTTGATTGCTGGGCCACTGCACGGGCGTCACATGTATCCTCCATGGTAGTAGCTCATAACAAAAGCTCAGATGGTATTAGAATATGTATTGACCCAAGAGACTTGAACAAAGCACTAAAACAACCTCATCATCCAATGTGCACAGTCAAAGAAGTTACTGCTCTTATGCCAAATGCCACTGTTTTGTCTGTCTTAGATGCAAAAAGTTAATTTTGGCAAATTTTACTTGACCAAAAATCTTCTTTGCTAACCACTTTCAGTACACCATTTGGAAGGTACAGATTTTTGAGAATGCCATTTGGGATAAATTCTGCCAGTAAAGTCTTTCAACGTGCGATGGAGCAAATTTTTTCTGGCTATCCATGTGCTATTATAGTATATGATATTCTTGTAGGAGGCAATGATGAAGCCAAATGTGATAGAAACCTTAGGAAACGTCTGGAACTTGCTCATGAGGTGAATCTTAAGCTGAATCCTCAGAAATGCCAACTCAGGCTACAGAAAGTTACTTATGTTCAATCATAGCCTCACCTCAGGCTTTGTGCCCACTGAATGGCACACAGCAATGGTTATCCCACTCCACAAAGGGGAAGCCACCACGGACCCTGGGAACTACCGCCCCATTAGCATGACAAGCCTGGTCTGCAAGGCTATGGAACGTATCATCATGGAACTTATAAACAATGACATTGGTAATCTCTAAACTCTGGACCCTACCAAGTTTGGGTTTGTAAAAGGCAGATCATGTCTCCTAAACCTGATAGACTTATTTGAAGCGGTCAACAAAGCCATAGATGGGGGTAAGGTGGTTCACACAGCCTATGTAGATCTTGCCAAGGCTTTTGACACCATCCCCCGCTCTGAAATTATAGATAAACTCACTAAACTAGGTATAAATCATTATGTCACAAGATGGGTTGCCAACTGGCTCACTGACAGAACCCACCCTGTGAAAGTAGCAGACTCTAAATCCAACTACAGACCAGTGACAAGTAGAGTACCACAGGGTTCAGTCTTAGGCCCTCTGCTGCTTGGTATCTACTTTTCTGAAGTACAGGCTAACACAGAAGGTCTTTGGCTAATAAAGTTCACAGATGACTGCAAACTAGGAGCCATAATCAAAACTCCTAACAATGTGGACATCTTACAAAAGGTCCTCACTGAGTGCCAGGTGTCAAAGCCATGGCCTCAAGCTCAATGCCAAAAAGTGCATTGTCATCCCTTTTGGTAAAAACTCTGCACCCATGAACTACCACATAGGCAGTAGTCTACTTAACACTGAAAGTGTGATGAGACCATCGGATACAGGTGGACAGTAGGCTCTCCTTTGATAATCACATCGCCACAGTAAACAGGAAATCCTTCTACGTGGCACACCTCATCACAAAAGGTTTCTCATCCAGGAAAAACGAGGACATTGTTCCCCTCTACTCATCACTCATTAGACCCATTGTAGAGTACAATGCCCCTATTGGTATGTACCTCACAAGACATCTACAACAACTGGAAAGGCCACAGAAATACCTCACAAAGAGGATTACTGGCCTCAAACAGATGCCCTAAGCAGACCATCTCAAAAAACTCCAGCTTTACTCTGTCACATATCGCCTACTCAGAGGCGATCTCTGCTTAACATACAAAGCAATGTCAAACCCAGAGCTGTTGGACATGCTCCACTTAAAGAAACCCCAATCCCTTCAAGTTACATGTTCTAGGGACCTAAATCTTGTCACCACAATAAACAGAACATGCTGGAGAGATAGATTCCTGTGCCAGAGACTTTCCATACTCTGGAACAAACTACCTGTCTATATCAAACAAAGCTCTTCGTTAGCACTCTTCAAGAAACATCTTGATGATTGGATGGGAGATAGGAAATTCACTGTGGGGATCACTTCTGTGGCTCTGCTCGACATGGGCACAGGAAAATAATTTTCCTGGGTGGCAAAACCCAGGGTACCATTTGGCTAGGCTTATATAGGCCCTAGGGCCAATAGCCTAGTACCTACCTATGAACCTATGTGTGTCATTTGTTTACCAGTTCAGATTTACAACCAGATCCTTCCAAGCAAACTGTAATTCTTGAGATGCCAGGCAATGTCACCTCCTTACGTTTTATTGGCGTTGCTTGGGCAAGTTCATTCTAGATTTTGTTTTTCTGATGCTTTGAAGTTTGGTCTTGATGCAGTCATTCTTCAAGAGGACAGACCAGTGGCCTATGCATCCAAACTCTAACCCAAACTAAAATGCAGTAGCTCAAATAGAGAAAGAGCTCTTGGCAATTGTGTTTGCATGTTTGAAGTTCCATGATTGTATTTATGGCTGACCTTTGCAGAACGTGTAATTCAAAGTGCAAAACAGCTATTGGAAAAGTCTAAATGTAACAATACTGATGTTTTTCTAAATTTCCTAAATCCCAGAAACATACCTCATGACAATCTTGTTGGTTCACCTGCCCAGAGGTTAATGTCGAGACAAACCAGAACCACACTGCCAGTCAGTAAGAATTTGTTGGTTCCAAGTTCTAAAAGCAACAAAGCAGTAAAAGCTCAACTCCTAAAGAAGCGTTTGTCCCAAAAGTCTTACAATGATAAAACCAGCAAACCTCTGAATCTCTTAAATGAAGGAGAGATAGTGAGGATGCAGACAGGAAAAGGATTTGACCAAATACGACTTGTGAAACATTTGTGTGAAGAATCAAGATTGTGCGTTGCTGAGTCACAAGGCATGGAATTCAGGTAGAACTGGAAACATTTACTACTGGTGTCCAAGCCAGTGTTGCAACATTTTGCTTGTAACAGACTCTAATTCTCAGATTGATTTGTCAATGTTCCAGTTCCAGAGAACATTTCATCACCTGTTCCTGTTCCTGATAGTATCCCTGAAAGTCCTCAAGAAGAACATTCCCCAGTGACTGTCCCTGTTGCTAAACCCAGTTTTAGTTATTACACTATGAGGTCAGGTCGTATCTCAAGACCTAATGCTAAATGCACAGCAACCTGGACATGATTGCTATTTGTATATATTTGCATAATTTGCATGCTCATATCATTGTCATTGTCTAGTTGCATGACCAACTAGTCAAAGAGGGAGGATGTAGATCAGAGTGTGTATGTTCCTTTAAGAGCTATTTCACTCTGTGAGCATGTGCATATAAGTACTGAGCACATGCAAACAAGAGTGCCATTTTGTAGTGAGCAGCCAAGGTGTAAGCATGCATGTGTGTAGTAGTCAGTCAGTTAAAGTTTAATGTTACTGTTCTCCATCCTTATGTGTTTGTGTATAATAAGATACTTAAATGAACACCCAGCCTCATTGTCTTATTCAATATACATAAGACGAGTGACAGTGTGGGCAATAGTAAGCTGGTTAAGAGATAAGGGATTTGGGAATTCGATCCATTTAAGTATCCGGAATGCTGAGCAATGGTGTGATCTATTAGAGTGGTTTGTAGCAAACCTAGATATTTTATTGTAGCAGGTCTCTAATTTGTTTAGGTCCATTTTTCTAAGGTTTGTGAAAATGGGAGAGGCATACAGCAGAGTTAGTAATATGTGTGTTCTGGCTATAGACTGTCTGGAGGTCTGAGTGAGGAATCAATTGGCCCTGTACAGTGAGCCATGTTTGATGTGCACCTTTCTGATGGCTAGGGCTATGTGTTTGTCATATTATAAGGTGTTGTCAGTAGTGAAGCCTAGCAGTTTGGTATGGACAACAGGTTCAATTTTGGTATTGTTAGCGAAGTGGATGACAAAAGGGAAGGGGAGTTCACTTGCTTTGTTATTTGAGAATAGCATTAGTTTAGTCTTGTTTGGGTTAAGTATTAGTTGATTTTCAGTTAGATACTGTTCTATATCTGTAAAGGATTTGGGGAGTTTATATAGGAGCTCAGGGAAGGAGGAGGCTGTGCAGATGAGGGAGGAGTCATCTGCAATCTGTACAATGGTGGCTAAGTTTGGTGATGGAACTGAGTTTATTAGTGAAAACTCTAAAGAATAGTGGTCCAAGAATTGATCCTTGTGGAACACCAACTGAGACTGGTAGAATGGACGAGATCGAATTTTGCCACTTGACTTCTTGTTGGCAGTTGGACAAGTAGCTGTAAAACCATGAAATTGTTTGGGGGAGGTTTAAAGAGGCTAGTTCATTGAGAAGTTTTTCATGTGATACTATATAAAGGCCTTAGATATGAAAAGGAATATAGATGAAACAAATTGACCATTGTTTCTAAGCAGGTTAACTGAGTCTGTGAAGCTTATAAGAGCAGTAGTGGTGCTATGTTTTGGCCTGAAACTGTGCTGGTAGTTGGAGAAGAAGTTATTGTTTATTAGATAGGGCAGCAGTTGTGAATGTATGCACTTCTCAAGAATTTTGGCTAGGGGGAAGGATAGCAATTGGCCTATAGTTTGAGAAGTCTGTAGATGGGCCTCCTTTGTACAGGGGGATGATATGTGAGATTTTTCAAAGTTTGGGGATATATTGTTCAGTGATGGAGGGGTTAATTAATATGAAGACTGGATAAGAGAAGGTGTCCACTGCCAGTTTAAGAAATTAATTGGAGAGAAGGTATGCGACAAGTGTTATGGGTTTTAGTTTGTGGAGGAGATTGTTTATGTAGCTAGTTTGAACTGGTGTAATAGAGAAGGACTTGGGATGAGAAACAGAAATGATGGGAGCAATTAGTGGGGTATTGATTTCATTTTTAGTTGAGAGAGTATTGATCTAGTAAGGTGTAAGTTGAATTGGGTAGCTTTGGATTCAGTGTTAGACAAGGTGGAGGTTGGGATGGAGCATTGTCTGGGATTTGGAGTTGTTTAATGCCACCCCAGAATTGTTGTGGGTTATTTAGATGCTTTTGTCGCATAGTAGCAGATTTGTTTTGTCATTTGTGATTTGTTTTTGACTAAGTTTCTTAACTGATGACAATTTAGAAGAAAGGTTTGTTTTTTTTTTGGTTGTTTGATAGCGTGGCCAGGCCCTGTCTCTCTATTTCATGAGTAGTTTCATGTCTTTTGTTAACCATGGGATAGGTTGTGATTTTACATGAATTCTGAGGGGATCCAGGTTGCTAAGGATATTGAAAAAATTATCATTGAAGTATTGGACTGCATTGTCTAGCTGGAAGTGTTTTAAAGGGGTCCAGTCACATTGTTTTAGGAGGGAGTTGAAGATTTCAGTGGAAATATTTTTGTTGTTGGAGATATATTTATATATATGATATTTTTAGTAGGGTATCTTCTATGCCTGAGAAAATACTTGGACATGTGGTCACTAAGAGTACCTGGGAGGCAGCCAGAGTGGTGACATAGGGAGGGTCTGTTTGTAAGTGTCCAGTCTAAGATGGAATGTTTGTTACTGTGTTTATCTATTCTGGGTGGGGTGCAGATTATTTGAGTGAACCCAAAGAGGCTAATAAAGTTTCCAGCAAAAGACCCACAAACCAGTTCTAGTTTACTGGTCATTTCATTGGAGTTTATGTTACATGATACCCCTAACGATTCATTGCTAGACAATGGGAAAGGTCTAGTAGAAAAAACTGTGATTGATAATAAAGAAACTAAATGTCGTCTCATAGAACTGTTTCACCTAGTGGGATTCGTTTCGGAGCTGTTCTTAAGAGGAATGGTAATGTTGAAAAGAACAACTGTGCTGCGAGTGTTTATGGAGTTGTGGATAAGCTTTTTGCAGAACTGTTTATAGGGCCCAGCTAATCCTTTTGTAGAGGAAGGACAAACCTCCAAAATTACCCAGTTAGGTTCTGGGACACATTTGACTGTTGAATTCAATGTTCTTGAAAGAGATATGGTTAAAATTAAAAGGCTGCAATGGGATATTTGTTTTTTGAGGTGTGTTTGACTGTAAAACGAGTGCTGAGAGGTCTGAGGGCATTGGGAATGCCAGCCGGAGATCAGCTTGCCACAGAGTATATAGATGCTTGGAAGGCATTGAACAAGAGCACCAGGCTTCAGTATGTTCAATTCCTTTTGGAGGAAGGAAAGCGAAAGCTAAAAATATTGAATGATTCAGTAACTGTAGCGTGAGAACTTTGAGGTGAGAGTTGAAAGGATACTGGGAAAAGTGTCCTTAGGGAATGAGCTACAAAGTAAATGGAAGTGTAAAAATGTCAAAGATTTAAGAGGGATGATGAAGAGGGTGTGACATTTACGATACCTACGGCCAGTGTTTCTGATCAGCTGAAGGTGTAGATGAGAATATGGACAGTTCGGCTAACAATCATGCAGTTAAAAGAGCATCTCAAAGAATGAGAAGAGCTTCTGAAGATTCAAAAGAGACTCCTGCTGCTATTCCATTGCAGTCCAATGGCAACAACTGCCAAAAGTTAATTATAATGCTGCTCAACAGGGTTTTCAGCAGATCGAGGTTATCAGGATGTAAGTACAGGAAGAAGAACTTGGGCACAAGTAGCAATGCAAATGCCAAAAGGGAAGGTTCATAGGTTAGTACTAGGCTAACTGCCCTTTTGAAGCCTAGCCAGTTACCCCATGTGAGAATCAAACCCTGCACCTTGTGTCTTTAAGGTAAACATTTTAACCATTATGTCATCCTCCCACCCCTAACATGGAAAAAAAGCTATTGGGGTAAAAGCAAGAACCAGTTTGGTGGAAAGAACAGCAACCATTATTTTGTGAAAAAAAAAAAATAAAAGTAGAAAGGAAATTGTAAAACCAACAGGCCACGAAGAGATTACCCCGACTGATTTTATTGAAGGTACTGTGGCTAGTTGTTTTAAAATAGTAAATTTATCTAATGCTAAACTGACTCACAAACAAATGAGGGTTTTGAGCAAAGGATTGACTTTTGTGCCATCAGCTAGAGTGAACCTGATTATTTTTATTAATTCCTTGGCAGACTATGTCCACAAATTAAATTAAAATGTTTTTAATGGCATAACTGATAAGGGGATAGACTTTGTTTTTAAGAAATCCAGTTCTTTTAACCTATAGGCTTTTTTGTGACTTGCAAAAATGAAGCATGGGATTTACTTAATAATAAAAGTGAAAATGTGTTTTATAATATGACTAAAATGGAAAGTGAGACACTGAATTGAAAAATAATAAGGATATTTATATTATCAAGGCTGACAAAGGTAATGCTGTGGTAATTATGGACTATAGTTTTTACTGCCAAAGCTTGAATAATATGTTGAATGATGAAAAATACTATGCTGTGGTGAATTTGGCTGATATAAAAAGATTATATCGTTTGATTGATGCCTTCATAGAAGAATGGTTAATTGAAAGTTGGGTTACTAATGAAGTAGCCAATTATTTTAGAATTTGGAAGCCAAAATTAGGTAATTAGTCTTTTGGCCTGCCAAAAATATATACGAATTTAGATAAACCCAGCTTTAGACCGATTGTAGCTAGTAGTGGCAGTAAAAAATGAAGCAATGTGTATCTATGTGGATAAATACTTACAGAGGTTGATTAGCAAAAGTGAATCCTTTGTTAAAGATTCTTTTGAGTTTAGTCAATTCATTAAAGAAATTACAGTGGAATAAATGATGTGGCTACTTACAGTAAATGTGGTTTCCGTGTACACTGTAGTACCCAATGATGAGGGTTTGGAAATGGTCAACAGAGTATTTCTGGAGTCACAATGTTTTACAAATGATGAAGTGAGTTTGTTCATTGATATTTTAGATGTTATCTTAATGTATAACTGTTTTGAATTTGATAATGTTGTTTACAGACAAAAAATAGAGTAGCTATGGGGGCTGCTATGGCCCCAACTACTCTAATATTTTTATGATTGGTTGGGAAAAAGAATTTGTTTATAAATCAGCATTTGTTGATAATATTATAGTTTACAAGATTTTATTGATGATTTATTTTTATATGGTAGGGAATTGAAAGTGCGCTTTTAGATTTTATGCAGTATTTAAATTCTGTAACTGATTCAGTTGGCTAAAGTTTAATGTTACTGTTCTCCATCCTGATGTGTTTGTGTATAATAAACTACTTAAATGAACACCCAGCCTCATCATCTTATTCAATATACACAAGACAAGCAACATGGTGTCAGAATGAGATACAGAGTAAAACTTATTCTTCAAAACCATGAGGCAGGCAGTTACAGCTGGAGGAATATACAAGAGTGGATCATCTCTGCTCAAACGGCTCTCAAACAGGTCAGAAAGACAAATCCAGGTACTAAAACTTGATTAAATATTTTTTTACTCAGCGAATACAAAACAAAGCATTAAAATCAGTAATATCACAAATAAAGGAAGCAAACCATGGATATAAATCCAGAAAACCATACGTTTTGCTCAGTCAACAACTGTAAGCCCAAAGGTAAAAAGTACGTAGTCCTGGAACAAGTTAAAACAAAAGATGCTTTAATCCAATAAGGTGAACAAACAGCAGGTAAGCGCTTTCGCCAAAGGCTTCTTCAGACCTAATGAAAAACTAATTAACAGATACATTTAAAAAGCAAAAAAGGCGGGAAAACACATAAATGATCCTTAAATTTAAAGTGCTAGTGCTCAAACATGGAGACTAAAACTGTTTCAGTTAAAAACCACATCTCTGTAAAGTAAATACTAAATAAATAGTGCACTATGATACAAAAGTATGTATTTATAACAATAAATACATTTCATATTCAGTCCAAAATTGATATAAAATACTATGCTGTAGCTATCTCAGTTAAATCTATGTAATTCAAATAAGTAAATGGGTACAGCTAAAGCATGTGACTGGAATGAAAAATAATTGCATTTATAATAAAAATGTGTATATATACATGACTACATAAAACATGCATAAAAAACTGAATATATAAATACATATTTATATATATATATGCATTGTCGCTTATAAAATATAAATATATGTGTGCATATAAAAAATAAATATTTAAAATAATAAAACCAAATGCATAAAAAAGTGAACTAGACACAATATCCAAAAAACAGTCATTTGTGTAGACCACGAGATTTCAAAAATGGTTTAATCGGGACCATGGCATTGAGGCCAGGAAATGTATCTGATCTTAACCTCATAATCCATATGGATTCTCGTGTTTCAGTGTATGTCTTAATGTCCCCTTTTCTAGGTTTAGGAAAAATTTGTTCTATTATGCGGAAATTGAAAAAATGCTTTTCCCCTTCTGCTACCACATGTTTAGTTAGTGCATTGGTCTTGTTGTATGTCCTGATGATATATAAATGTTCTCGAATCCTGTCCTTCAACATCCTATTTGTCTTCCCTATATAGAAGGCCTGACATCCTTCACAGGTAGCCAAATAGACCACATGAGTAGACGCACAAGTACCATGCACTCTAAAATCAAAGATTCTATTCGTGACAGGGTGGATAAATTTGTTATCTAAATTAATGTGTCTGCAAAAATTGCAGTTATTACATCTAAAAGTGCCTAAACTAGAATTGATTGGAACAGATGTGTATTCTTGGGGGTAACACAACAATCTCTTTAAGTTCTTTTTATTCTTATAACTGAACCTAGGCGCTTCTCCAACTATGTCTTTCAGAGAAGTATCAACTGTCAGAACCTGCTAATGTGTTCTCACAATGTCTTTGATTGAGCCTACATCACTGGTATAGAATATGGGATATGTAATCCCTCTGCTCGTCCCTTCTGTTCTGTGATTATCTATTTTAGGCTCCCTTCCATCACTACTAATCATTCGAGAACCTCCAAAATATGGGACTGCACGCTCTCTTCTTAAATTATTTATGTCTGCAGTGCCCTTTAATATATCATTATCAAAATAACCACGTTCTAAAAATCTTTTTCGTAGGTCATCAATTTCTTTATTAAAGCCTGCATCAGTTGGGTTGTACCTGGAAGCACGTATGGCCTGCCCTTTAACAATATTACTGTATACATATCCTGGATGCATACTAGATCTATGCAACAAAACATTTTTATGACAAGACTTCCTGAAAACTCCAGTATTAACTAATCCATTAGGTAACCTTTCAACATATATATCTAAAAAAGAGATCCTATCCACAGAAAATTCATATGTGAATTTCAAATAACTAGTATGTGAATTCATGTCACTAATGAATAATTCCAATCCTGATAGAGTACCTGTCCATAAATGGAACAGGTCGTCCACAAATCTCCTATAGAATGGGACAAATGTAACAAAATCTTGCATGGGAAATAGGAACATACGTTCCCATTCTGCCATGAACAGGTTGGCGTAGCTATTGGCACAAGATGTGCCCATAGCTACGCCATCCTTCTGTAGATAAAACTGTCCATCAAAGAAAAATTCATTAGCTTCCAGGACTAATTTCAACAACAACATTACCAAATCTATTTGGTTATCATCCATTATTGCTTCCCTTCTAACATAATTCTCAAGCATAAGAACTCCTTCTGTGTTAGGGATGACCGTAAACAAAGATTGGATATCAAGTGTCACAAAATAATAATGTGTAGTAACAAAATCTCTATTAAAGAAATCATTCAAATCTAAAAGAAACTCTTTGGTGTCACGTAATACAAATTCATTCAAATCAACGAAAGGCCTAAGTTGCTTCTCTATGTATATTGATAGTGGTTCAGTAATCCAATCCCTCCCCGCTACTATAGGTCTAAGTGGGGGGTCTTCTCTTACTTTATGGATTTTCGGTAGTCCTTGTATCACAGGAACCAAGGGATGCTCAACATATAAATACTGGTGCAGCTCCTTACTTATTGTACCACTTTCATGGAGTTCCTCCAAAATATTCCATATATTAACTGTAATAGAATCAATTCCATTCATCTCAATTCTCTTATAAAAACTACTATTCAATAACATTTTTATGCATTTGGTTTTATTATTTTAAATATTTATTTTTTATATGCACACCTATATTTATATTTTATAAGCGACAATGCATATATATATATATATATATAAATATGTATTTATATATTCAGTTTTTTATGCATGTTTTATGTAGTCATGTATATATTCACATTTTTATTATAAATGCAATTCTTATTTTTCATTCCAGTCACATGCTTTAGCTGTACCCATTTACTTATTTGAATTACATAGATTTAACTGAGATAGCTACAGCATAGTATTTTATATCAATTTTGGACTGAATATGAAATGTATTTATTGTTATAAATACATACTTTTGTATCATAGTGCACTATTTATTTAGTATTTACTTTACAGAGATGTGGTTTTTAACTGAAACAGTTTTAGTCTCCATGTTTGAGCACTAGCACTTTAAATTTAAGGATCATTTATGTGTTTTCCCGCCTTTTTTGCTTTTTAAATGTATTTGTTAATTAGTTTTTCATTAGGTCTGAAGAAGCCTTTGGCAAAGGCCACCTGCTGTTTGTTCACCTTATTGGATTAAAGCATCTTTTGTTTTAACTTGTTCCAGGACTACGTACTTTTTACCTTTGGGCTTACAGTTGTTGACTGAGCAAAACGTATGGTTTTCTGGATTTATATCCATGGTTTGCTTCCTTTATTTGTGATATTACTTATTGTTATTTTTGCTACTCACAAAGGAGCATTTACTCCGCTAGAATACTTATTGGACTTTATAAAGCATTAAAATCATTCAGAATGACTTTCTGATTAAATGAAATGTTCAAAATTACAATATATTGCTAAAAATACTCAAAATGCTTACAAAAGTGCTTGAAATAACTTCCAAATCACATAAAATGTACAAAAAAAATGACCATATTTTTCTGCTATGTTCTTCTTTTCCATATTAACTAAAGCTATTTTATCTGAAGTGTGCAAAGTGTTTGCAAGTTTGTGTAGTATTTCAGTACAGTTATTTTGCAGAAAACTGTCATTTCAAAGAGTTTATGGTACAGCTGAACATTTTTCATGTACCTGATGTGTGTTTTTACATAATTACAAAGGCAATGTGTTGGCATGGCAGAAGGATTGTATTTGATAATAATGTTGCTGAAAACTGAAGAGTATTCAAACAAGAGTATGATATTTTCATTCAGGTTGCTTTTTCTGACAAAGATGCACATATAAAGGCATTTCTTCTGCTTAATCTAGCTGGTCCAGAATCCATTGAAGGGGACCATTCATTTGTGTATTCCCCAGCTTTGTATGCAGGGGAGGGGCAGACCACCATATTGTGGTACTGGCTGAAACCTGGGAAGACCCTGAGAGCTTAAAATGTAAATTTAGAGAAGTGTATAACACCCAAATGAATATTACAATGGAAAGCACACATTTTACACAAGGAATAAAATGGCAAGTGAAAGCTTTGCAGCATATATAACTGACTTAAGAAACAAGGCAAAAGCATGCAGATTTGGTGATTTAAGAGATGACTTGATAAAGGACAGGTTTGTGTGTGGTATTCAAGATGATGCAGTGAAAAAGATTTTGCTTCAAGACAGTGATTTAACTTTGAATAAGACCATAGAGATTTGTTAGATATATGAGCTCACAGAAAAACACACAAATATGCTTACAGATGAGAAATGCATGCTTCCAGTGCCTTCCAGTACTAATGTGGATGGTATGCAGCATGTGGTTAAAAGATACAGGTCCAAGGGTGGGGCAGCTTCAGTGAAACCCAAAGCCTTTCTAGCAAATTCCAGAGAAGTTCCAGTAAAATACAGAGTGTACTCAGTGAAGCACGTGGGTGAGTTAGCAAAGCCTATGGCAAGTCTCATAGTCTACTGTCGGAATTGTGGAAGTAATCATGAACCTAAAAGAGAAAAGTGCTTAGCTTTTGGTCAGCAGTGCCACAAATGTAAAAAATAGAATCATTTCAAAAGGCTTTGTAAATCAAAAGAGACTCATTCTTTTATTAAAAGAGAACATTCAAAGAGGCAAGTTGATCAACTAGAAAGATGTGACCCTACTTTTTATGTTGATGGTGAGTCTGTGCTTGGTGGAACATTCAATGCAGTAGATTTCTGGGCAAAGAATGAAGTATTTTGTACTGTTCTGATTAATGTGAGACCTGTAGAGATCAAAGCTGATACTGGTTCTAAGTGCAATGTTATGTCAGCAGAAATGTTTGCCAGAGTAAGTGCTGGTGAGAAGCTCTGACAAAAGTGTCAAAAGCTTGTTGCTTATGGTGGTGAAGAAATCCAAACCGAAGACTCAGTAGTGCTTTCATGTTACTCAGCTGGGAATAGCTATGACTTGCAATTTTACATAGGCAAGGCACGTGCAGTCATTTTTAGGCCTAAAAGACTGTTTGAAAATGGGACTGCTTTCTTTTAAAGCAGAAGTCCACAATATAAGCAGATGTACCAGCAACATTTTGCGCAAACTATTTTTTTCTGACTATGCTGATCTTTTTGAAGACAAGTTAGGCAAACTCCCAGTTGTATATTCCATGAAGTTAGACCCTGAAGTAAGCCCAGTTATCAGACCAGCAAGGAAAGTTCTGGTAGCTCTACAAGGCAGAATCAAAGCTGAGATAGACAGAATGGTGCATCTAGGTGTAATTAGTTCAGTAGAAGAACCAACTGAATGGGTATTGTGAAGATATGTGAAGGCTGCCAGCCTAGCCATATAGAATTTTGTAGATAATTCTGTCATTTGTAAATATTAATGTAAACCACATGCTTGTTCTCTTTGCTATATGTTGAACTTCAAAAATGTAGCTACATTGCACTCTGCTGGAGGAAAGCTGATAAGTCAAGCACTGTATAATTGTTTGATCTCAAAACTCAGAGCCGAGATGTCTGGTTGAAGGAATTCTTGCTATTTTTTTTGAGACCAGAGTTAATTGCTAAAATTTGCATGTATAATGTATTTTATTGCTGTAGCCTCCTGACCAGGTGCAAGATCAAAATGGCTGCTAAACTCTGAGTTTCTGTTAGCCTGGAAACCAGAGAAAAAATGATGTAATCTGAAATGAGTCAGTAGTACTGTGTTATCAATTTAAGGACAGAGAGAGAGAGAGAATCAGAACATTTTGCATTTGTCTTCAGAACATCCATCACCAGCACTGCTTTGCTCTATATGTAAGTTTATTTTAGAACTGTGTTTGCCCTTAGATGTAGCTAGGAAATAGGAAGATTAGACTAGTTCATTTCTGTATTGATGTCAGAACTTTTATACTGTATTATTTTAAACATTTCTCTGTGATCTCTGAACTCTTGACTAGCATGGTGTATTAAGAAGTATTGTCTTGTGTTCTTATTATTTATTATTAAATATTTTTGAATCTTTCAACTGTGGCTGTTTTGTGTAGAGATAATTTAAGTTCTAGAGTACATTGCATGTATATAATGATACTGTACTAAGCTACTCCAATAAGCTTTGTTGTTCAGTTAGACTTACCATTTGGATAATAATATTGCGCAGTAATAATTGGACACCCTTTGATAAGGACCTTATTAGTAGCTGATATTAGTGGGTCCTAGTGGCAATGATTACTACCTTATAGCCTGGACAGAAGGGGCACAGCTAGTGAGGCTGTGCCAGCCTTCCCCAGGAGTGTCTGTGTGGTTGTATATAAATCATATCTCAAAGTGTGTGTGTGTGTGTGTGTGTGTGTGTGTGTGTGTGAGTGTGTGTGTGTGTGAGCTACTTGGCAGGGACACAAAGCACTGGTTGGATAGAGGGAGTGCTAGGAGGACTTGGCTTGGGACCCTAGCTAAGGACCCCACTCTATAGCTCTGCCAGTGGAAAGTCTTATTGGGGATCTGGAAAAAAAGGGAGAAACCAGCCCTAGACTGACTGTGATCTATTTGTGCTCTTAAGGGAGATTGTACTTTGGTGTGTGTATTTGTTATTCTCCCCTATGTGGACACCCCTCACTGGTGTTAGTGGTGAGGATTGAGGCTCCTTGATTGCTGGGCCAGTGCACGGGCATCACATATTAATTGTTTGGCAGTGGTGGGATATCCACACCACATATTAATTGTTGGGCAGGGGTGGGATATCCACACCACATATTAATTGGTTGGCAATTGGCTTGTAGTGGTGTGGATAGTGAATTCCTGTAGCTTGTGTACAGTGATCACTGAAGCTATTTTTGTACTTTAAATCAGCCATACAGTGAATATTCAGATTTCAGATCACAATTGTTTTATTTCTTTTGTAAGCTTAGTTAGTCAGATAGAGCAGGCAAGCATGTCAGCAGAGGAGTATGGAAAGCTAACAAAGAGCCAGTTGGTTGAGATGTACCAGGCTAAAGGACTGGTGCAGGGAAACCTGACTAAAGCAGACATGATATCAGCTTTGGTCACAGCTGCATCAGAAAACAGCAACCAGGAGGACGATGAGACTGGCCGTGGAGATGTACAACACTCAGGGAATGGACAGCTCACCCTTTGTGCAGAGGACATATAATTCCATCATGAGCTAAAGAATCTTGAGTTGGAGGCCAGGCATTTGGAAAAGGATGTAGCAGAGAGTCTGAGACATCTACAGTTTGAGGATAACGAGAAACTGCTATGCCTGGATGCTGAGGAGAAGGAAAGGCAGAGACAGCATGAAAAGGAGATGCTGACTCTTCACCAGAGTCATGGAGGTAATGGGGAAGGGAGTAACTGGACCCCAGAAGCACAAAAGGTCAGTAAATTTCTTCCGTAATTTACAGAGGGAGATAATTTTGATAGTTTCATCCATATGTTTGAGAGGGTATGTAAACAGTATGATGTTGACCAAAGGCTCTGGGTATGGTTCCTGACCCCCTTACTCCATTGTAAAGCTGTAAATATTTTGTCCAAAATGTCTGACATTAACTGTTTTAATTTTACTGCAGTTAAGAATTGCTTGTTAGAATTGTTTAAGCTAACACCTGAAACTTATAGGAAAAAGTTTTGGGAGCATAGATGCAAGGCAGATGAAAGTGTGTGTGAATATGTTGCTGAACTGAGCACTTATTTTCATAGGTGGGTGAGTGGATGTCAGGTCACCACTTTTGAAGGGCTGGCAGACCTTTTGGTGAGGGAACAAGCCCTTAGCACTTTCCCTGAGGACATGAGGATTTGGTTAGCTGATAGACAATGTGCTACTTCAGAGGAGGTGGGGAAGAAGGGAGACCTATACCTAGCAAGCAGGGCATCCCTGCACAGAAAAGGGACCCCCAGTACTATTCATGGGTCTAAAGGAACCCATGGTGGGTAGCCCAGACTACCCCAGCAGAATCTGCCAGTAGCAGGGGAAGTCACTAGTCCAAGTACATGTTTAGGACCTAGGGATAAAGGTTTTTTGAATGCAACCAGTGGGGCCATGTGGCATACAGATGTCCATGGAGGCAAGATGGGGAACAAAAGGAGAGAGAGCCAGTAAGTGGGAAAGTCAAAATGCCAATAGTAGGTTGTCTTGAGACAACAGGGGTACTGAACTACCATCCTGCAGATGTTCTGATAGGGAAGGATTTTGATGAGGCCATACTATGTGTTAATGCAGTTAGTGACAGTCAGGCTTTGAGACAAGTATGTGGGTCTGGTAGCCTGTGTGAGACCCAGATAGACAGCATACTTGCAGCCAGGACTGGTGAGGTGGTTACTTCAGGGAGGAAGCTATGCTGTAGTAGTGAGACTGAAGGTGAGCCACAGCTACATGTGGATACTGATGTTCCCTTGGACAGAGTGACTGCAAAGGTAGAGGTGAGTAGTAGTACCCAGGCTGAGAGTGAGGCACCACTGTCAGGGGATGCCAGACTTCCTGTGGAAGGGGAGCTGGGAAGGGTTATAAAGAGAGAGAGATGAGACAGGCTCAGCTCTCAGACCCTACATTACAAGGCTTGAGGCAGGTAGCTAGTGAGGAACCTGATTCTCAAGGGAAGGGGGAATCTGTATACTGGGACAAAGGGCTACTGTATAGAGAGTGGATCCCTGAGAGAGGGCTAGAAGGTGAGAGAATACAGCAGTTGGTAGTGCCTAGAACTTACCATCTGGTGCTTCTAGCCATACCTATTATATTCCCTGCTGAAACCTTTACAAAGGTACTCTATGGGCATCTGCAAGAATGCATGGATCGTGCTATCCCAAGTAAAACCAAGACTAACTCCTCCAAGAAAAGGAAACCAGTCTGGTGGACCCCTGCCATAAACAAGCTATACAACAGAAGGAGGAAACTAGTACAGAAAAGAGTAAATTCCCAAGAAGCAAAGACATCCCTGATCAGTATCAGCAAGAAACTACGATCCCTCATTAAATCATCCAAGGCTAGTTTCGAAAGAAAAATTGCCAATGACTCCAAAGATAACCACAAAGCATTCTTTAGCTATGTCAAGAAACCAAGTGGAAACTCTCAGATCTGCTCTGAGTTAGTGCAGAATGGCACAAAATACACGGAACCGACTGATATTGCAAACATTCTGGCAGACAGGTTTAGTGCAAACTTCACCCCCCTCTCACACCCTAAAGGGCCCAAAAGCATACCAGAAGAATGTAGGGCCCCGTCAGTCACCAATGCACAGGTTAAAACAGCCCTATCCAAAGCCAAAAACACAGCTTCAATGGGACCGGATGGGGTCACAGGCTGTGACTTACAAGAGCTCCAAAATGAACTAACCCCTCACCTAAATGCACTGTTCAAATTCAGCCTCTCTACAGGCTACATACCCATAGAGTGGTGCACAGCAACAGTTATCCCACTCCACAAAGGTGGAGCCACAATGGACCACGGGAACTATCGCCCTATAAGCCTGACTAGCCTGGTCTGCAAGGCTATGGAACGCATCATCATGGAACTCATTAACAGAGACATTGGGAACCTCCAAACCTTGGACCCTACCCAATTTGGTTTTGTTAAGGGCAGATCATGCCTCCTAAATCTGGTGGACTTCTTTGAGATGGTTACCAAGGCATTAGACGAGGGAAAGGAGGTCCACACAGCCTACCTAGACCTCGCAAAGGTTTTTGACACCATTCCCCATTCTAGTATTATAGACAAGCTTACCAGCTTGAACATAAACCCCTACATCACGAGATGGGTTGCCAACTGGCTCATGGATAGAACCCACATGGTGAGAGTTGCAGGCTCTACATCCGACTCTAAACCAGTTACAAGTGGCGTCCCCCAGGGCTCAGTCCTAGGACCCCTCCTGTTCGGTATATACTTCTCAGAGGTACAGGCAAGCATAGGAGGACTATGGCTGACCAAGTTCACAGACGACTGCAAACTAGGGGCCATAATTGATTCTCTGGCTGATACAGACACCCTTCAGATGGGTCTCACTGAGACGGATACCTGGTGTCAAAATCATGGCCTCAAGCTAAATGCCAAAAAGTGCATAGTCATCCCCTTTGGAAAAAACAAAATACCCGCGAACTACCACATAGGTGATAGTCCCCTAAATGCAGAAAATGTAATAAGGGATTTGGGGACCCAAGTAGATAGTAATCTCTCCTTTGATGATCATATTGCCAAGGTGGTTAGAAAATCCTTCTATGTGGCCCACCTAATCACAAAAGGGTTCGCATCTAGAACAAAAGAGGTTATTGTGCCTCTCTACTCATCACTCATTAGATCCATCATAGAATACAATGCCCCATTTGGGATATACCTTACAAGACACCTGCAACAGCTGGAAAGGCCACAAAAGTACCTCACCAAGAGGATTACTGGCCTCAAACAGATGCCCTATGCAGCCCAACTCAAGAAACTCCAGCTGTACTCAGTTGCATACCGCTTACTCAGAGGTGATCTCTACCTGACATACAAGGCCATCTCCAAACCAGAATTGATGGACATGCTCCACCTAAAAAAAAACAAATCCCAGACAGCCACACGTTCTAGAGATACAAACCTCTCCACAATGATAAATATGACATGCTGGAGGGATAGATTCCTATCCCAGAGACTCCCCATGCTTTGGAACAGGATTCCAGTACTCATCAGGCAGAGCCCCTCACTAACACTCTTCAAGACATACCTTGACGGGTGGATGGGAAACAGAAAATTTACCCCGGGGATCACTGCACTGGCTCTGCTGGACAGTGGCACAGGGATCTAATGGCTCTGCTGGACAGTGGTGCAGGGAACTGATGACTCTACTGGACAGAGGCACAGGGAACTAATCTAAGGGGGTGGCGAAAGCCAAAACATTCTGGCTAGGCTTATAAATGCCCTTGGGCAAATAGCCTAGGACTTACCTTTGAACCTATGTAATATGGACATAAAACATACAAAGAGATGTATTATGCAGAACTTCTATTGGCCTGGAATTTCCAGAGATGTAACTGGGTATTGCAGGACCTGTGAGTAGTGCCAAAAGGTAGGCAAGGCAGGAGACAAGGTGAGAGCTCCTTTGATCACTTTGCCTGTGATTGAGGAGCCATTTCAGAGGGTAGCTATGGATATTGTGGGGCCTCTGAGTACCCCGAGTTCCACAGAGAAAAAGTATATCCTAGTGGTGGTAGATTATGCTACATGATACCCTGAGGCAGTGGCTTTGCCCTCCATTGATACAGAAAAGGTGACAAATGCTTTGTTTTTCAGCAGGGTAAGAGTCCCAAAAGAAGTACTGACTGACAGAGGTGTCAACTTCATGTCAGACCTGCTGGCTTGTCTGTGGAAGTACTGTGGGGTGAAGCACCTGAAGACCACCCCCTACCATCCCCAGACTAATGGTCTTGTTGAGAGGTTACACTCTACACTCAAGTCCATGCTACGGGCATTTGCAGACCAGTTTAAGAGGGAGTGGAACAAATATTTGCCCCATCTGTTGTTTGCTTACAGAGAGCTTCTCCAGGAATCCACAGGTTTTTCTCCCTTTGAGTTGTATGAGCATAGGGTGAGGGAACCTCTAGCTTTAATTCGTGATGAATGGGAAGGTGAGTGTGAACCTCACAAGGAGTCTGTTGTGGGATATGTCTTAAACATCAGGACAAGACTCAGGGAACTCATGGGCTTGACCCAGGAGAATCTGGCAGAAGTCCAACAACAGAAAAAGGTATGGTATGACAGGAATGCTCGAGCTAAAGAGTATGCTCTGGGGCAGCAGGTAATGGTTCTCATTCCAGTCAGACACAACAAGCTGCAAGCAGCTTGGGAGGGAGCCTACAAGGTGGTAAGGAAGGTGAGTGATGTTAACTACATGGTAGAACTGCTAGGAAGGAGGCAGGTGCACAAACTGTACCATGTTAACATGATGAAACCTTACCATGATAGGGAGTCCTTTGTGCTGAGTATTTTCAGTGGGTTTCAGGAGGAGTCTGAGGGAGATCTGGTGACTGAGCTCCTCAGTGAGGCTCGGACTGACACCTCAGTGGAACAGGTAGCATTGTCCCAGCAGCTATCTCCTACCCAGGTTTGAGAAATCTGAGCAGTGTTACAGGAGTTTATGGATGTGTTCACTGGGAAACCAAGGTGCACCCACCTGGTGTAGCACCAGGTGGATATAGGACCCCAAAGGCCTGTTAGGTAGGCCCCTTATAGGGTGCCTGAGAGAGTCAAAGAGACTCTGAGGGAGGAGATACAGGAGTTGTTGGAACTAGCAGTAATTCAAGAGTCCAACAGTCCCTGGGTCTTCCCAATGGTGCTTGTGCCAAAGAAGGATGGCAGCACCAGGTTCTGTGTGGACTACAAGAAATTAAATAGTCACATAGAGTCAGATGCTTATCCCATGCCTAGGACAGATGAGGTCCTAGAACAGCAGGGTGGGGCTAAGTATCTTACCACCATTGATCTTACCAAAGGTTACTAGCAGATGCCCTTGACTCCTAGTGCTAGAGAAAGGTCAGCCTTTGTGACTCCTTTCGGCTTGTATAAGTTCACAAAGATGCCCTTTGGGATGAAAAATGCCTCAGTAACTTTTCAAGGGTTGGTAGATCATATCCTAGCAGGAGCAGGAGGGTTTGACCTTGCTTACCTAGATGATATTGCCATCTACAGCCATTCCTGACAAGAGCACCTTCAACATGTCAGGGAGGTGCTGAGCAGACTACAGAGGGCAGGGTTGACTATTAAGCCAAGCAAATGTCAGGTTGGGTATGGCAGAGGTCTCCTACCTGGGGCACAGAATGGGGAGTGGTAAGATCAGGCCAGAACCTGCCAAGGTGGAAGCCATTCAGGCATGGCCTAGACCTTTTACCAAAAAGCACGTGAGAGCATTCTTAGGGACAGCAGGGTACTACAGAAAGTTTGTCCCCAGTTATAATACCATAGCTGCTCCCCTCAAAGATCTGACAAGGAAAAACAGGCCAGATAAGGCACTGTGGACCCCAGCATGTGAGCAGGCATTCCAGAAGCTTAAAGAAGCTTTGGGAGGACCCCCTGTGTTAGCGAGTCCAGATTACAGTAAATAATTTGTTGTGCAGATGGATGCTTTGAAGGATGGTGACTGTGCTTACCAGATTTCTTCAGAGGGAGAAGAGCACCCAGTGGTTTATCTCAGTCATAGGCTTCAATCCAAGGAGGAGTGCTATGCAGCTGTAGAAAAGGAATGTCTAGCCATAGTGTGAGCACTGCAGAAATGTCAGCCTTATCTGTACGGAAGAAAATTCACTGTAGTTACAGACCACAATCCCCTAACATGGTTATTCAGAGCCAGCAAGCAAAATGCCAAGTTGCTAAGATGGAGCCTAGGGTTGCAAGCATATGATATGTCAGTGCAGCACTGCAGTGGGATTTACAATGCCAATCCAGATGGACTCTCAAGACAGGGACTGGGGTAAAGTATACTCAGATAGACCTAACCCTTTCAAGCAACGTTTCTCAAGGGTCAATTGAAAAACTAGCTTGAGTTCGAGGGTGGAGATATGTGAAGATATGTGAAGGCTGACAGCCTACCCAGATAGAATTTTGTAGATAATGCTGTCATTTGTAAATATTAATGTAAGCCACATGCTTGTTCTCCTTGTTAAATGTTGACCTTCAGAAATGTAACCACATTGCACTCTGCTTGAGGAAAGCTGCTAAGTCAAGCACTGTGTAATTGTTTGATCTCAAAACCTGGAGCTGAGATATCTGGATGAAGGAATTCTTGCTATTGTTTGAGACCAGAGTTAATTGCTAGAATTTGTATGTATAATGTCTTTTATTGCTGTAACTTCCTGACCAGGTGCAAGATCAAAATGGCTGCTAAACTCTGAGTTTCTGTTAGCCTGGGAACCAGAGAAAAAAATTATGTCATCTGAAATGAGTCAGTAGTACTGTGTTATCAATTAAAGGCAGAGAGAGAGAGAATCAGAACATTTTGCATTTGTCTAGAGAACATCCAACATCACCAGCACTGTTTTCCTCTATATGTAAGTTTATTTTAGAACTGTGTTTGCTCTTAGATGTAGCTAGGAAATAGGAAGATTAGACTCGTTGTTTTCTGTATTGATGTCAGAACTTTTCTACTGTATTATTTTAAACACTTTTCTGTGATCTGTAAACTCTTGACTAGCAGTGTAGTAAGAAGTATTGTCTTGTGTTCTTATTATTTATTATTAAATATTTTTAAACCTTTCAACTGTGGCTGTTTTGTGTAGAGATAATTTAAGCTCTAGAGTACATTGCATGTATATAGTGATACTCTACTAAGCCACTCCTATAAGCCTCGCTGTTCAGTTACACTTACCATTTGGAGAATAATATTACACAGCAATAATTGGACACCCTTTGATAAGGGTCATATTAGTAGCTGATATTAGTGAGTCCTGGTGGTAGTGATTACTACCTTATAGCCTGGACAAAAGGGGCACAGCTACTGAATCTGTGCCAGCCTTCCCTAGGAGTGTCAGTGTGGTTGTATATAAATCATATCTCAAAGTGTATGTGTGTGTCAGCTACTCTGGCAGGGACATGAAGCACTGGTTGGACAGAGATGTTGCTAGGAGGACTTGGCTTGTGACCCTGGCTAAGGACCCCACTCTATAGCTGTGCAAGTGGGGAGTCTTATTGGGGATCTGGAGAGAAAGGGAGAAACCAGCCCCAGACTGACTGTGGCCTCTGTGTGCTCTTAAGGGAGATTGCACTTTACTGTGTGCATATTTGTTATACTCCCCTATGTGGACACATGTCACTAGTGTTAGTGGTGAGGATTGAGGTTCCTTGATTGCTGGGCCACTGCATGGGCATCACATGTATCCTCCATGGTAGTAGCTCATAACAAAAGCTCAGATGGTATTAGAATATGTATTGACCCAAGAGACTTGAAGAAAGCACTAAAACAACCTCATCATCCAATGTGCACAGTCAAAGAAGTTGCTGCTCTTATGCCAAATGCCACTGTTTTGTCTGTCTTAGATGCAAAAAGTTAATTTTGGCAAATTTTACTTGACCAAAAATCTTCTTTGCCAACCACTTTCAGTACACCATTTGGAAGGTACAGATTTTTGAGAATGCCATTTGGGATAAATTCTGCCAGTAAAGTCTTTCAACGTGCGATGGAGCAAATCTTTTCTGGCTATCCATGTGCTATTATAGTATATGATATTCTTGTAGGAGGCAATGATGAAGCCAAATGTGATAGAAACCTCAGGAAACTTCTGGAACTTGCTCATGAGGTGAATCTTAAGCTGAATCCTCAGAAATGCAAACTCAGGCTACAGAAAGTTACTTATGTTCAATCATTGCCTCACCTCAGGTTTTGTGCCCACTGAATGGCACACAGCAATGGTTATCCCACTCCACAAAGGGGGAGCCACCACGGACCCCGGGAACTACTGCCCCATTAGTCTGACAAGCCTTGTCTGCAAGGCTATGGAACATATCATCATGGAACTTATAAACAATCACATTGGTAATCTCTAAACTCTGGACCCTACCCAGTTTGGGTTTGTAAAAGGCAGATCATGTCTCCTAAACCTGATAGACATCTTTGAAGCGGTCAACAAAGCCATAGATGAGGGTAAGGTGGTTCACACAGCCTATCTAGGTCTTGCCAAGGCTTTTGATACCATCCCCCACTCTGGAATTATAGATAAACTCACTAAACTAGGTATAAATAATTATGTCACAAGATGGGTTGCCAACTGGCTCACTGACAGAACCCACCCTGTGAAAGTAGCAGACTCTAAATCCAACTACAGACCAGTGACAAGTAGAGTACCACAGGGTTCAGTCTTAGGCCCTCTCCTGCTTGGTATCTACTTTTCTGAAGTACAAGCTAACACAGAAGGTCTTTGGCTAATAAAGTTCACAGATGACTGCAAACTAGGAGCCATAATCAAAACTCCTAACAATGTGGACATCTTACAAAAGGTCCTCACT
This sequence comes from Protopterus annectens, assembly GCF_019279795.1. Lineage (NCBI taxonomy): Eukaryota > Metazoa > Chordata > Ceratodontiformes > Protopteridae > Protopterus > Protopterus annectens. The sequence continues at coordinate 404,403,624 of NC_056740.1, read as the reverse complement.
GAGTGCCAGGTGTCAAAGCCATGGCCTCAAGCTCAATGCCATAAAGTGCATTGTCATCCCTTTTGGTAAAAACTCTGTACCCATGAACTACCACATAGGCAGTAGTCTATTTAACACTGAAAGTGTGATGAGACCATCGGATACAGGTGGACAGTAGGCTCTCCTTTGATAATCACATCGCCACAGTAAACAGGAAATCCTTCTACGTGGCACACCTCATCACAAAAGGTTTCTCATCCAGGAAAAAAGAGGACATTGTTCCCCTCTACTCATTACTCATTAGACCCATTATAGAGTACAATGCCCCTTTTGGTATGTACCTCACAAGACATCTACAACAACTGGAAAGGCCACAGAAATACCTCACAAAGAGGATTACTGGCCTCAAACAGATGCCCTAAGCAGACCATCTCAAAAAACTCCAGCTTTACTCTGTCACATATCACCTACTCGGAGGTGATCTCTGCCTAACATACAAAGCTATGTCAAACCCAGAGCTGTTGGACATGCTCCACTTAAAGAAACCCCCAATCCCTTCAAGTTACATGCTCTAGGGACCTAAATCTTGTCACCACAATAAACAGAACATGCTGGAGAGATAGATTCCTGTGCCAGAGACTTTCCATACTCTGGAACAAACTACCTGTCTATATCAAACAAAGCTTTTCATTAGCACTCTTCAAGAAACATCTTGATGATTGCATGGGAGATAGGAAATTCACCGTGGGGAATCTCTTCTGTGGCTCTGCTCTATATGGGCACAGGAAAATAATTTTCCTGGGTGGCAAAAGCCAGGGTACCATTTGGCTAGGCTTATATAGGCCCTAGGGCCAATAGCCTAGTACCTACCCATGAACCTATGTGTGTCATTTGTTTACCAGTTCACATTTACAACCAGATCCTTCCAAGCAAACTGTAATTCTTGAGATGCCAGGCAATGTCACCTCCTTACGTTTTATTGGAGGTGCTTGGGCAAGTTCATTCTAGATTTGAGTTCTTCTGATGCTTTGAAGTTTGGTCTTGATGCAGTCATTCTTCAAGAGGGCAGACCAGTGGCCTATGCATCCAAAACTCTAACCCAAACTGAAATGCAGTATGCTCAAATAGAGAAAGAGCTCTTGGCAATTGTGTTTGCATGTTTGAAGTTCCATGATTGTATTTATGGCTGACCTTTTCAAATTGAGACAGACCACCAACCTTTGGTCACTAGTTTGAAATAGCCAATACACACAGCTCCTGCAAGATTGCAATGCATGATGTTGAAGTTGCAAAAGTAAAGGTTTTACTTGGTCTATACAAAAGGCAACCTTCTTTATCTTGCTGATACTTTATCCAGATCTCCCAGAAAAAAAAAAACACTGAACAGCATGACAATGAGAAACCTGATATTGAAATCATAGAAGTGAAAAATTTTTCTTCCACACATCTTGATGAGCTTAGAACTCACACAGCTTCAGATGCAATTCTCGAGAATCTCAACCACTTTATCAGTCAAGAATGGCCATCAAAGCAAATGTGTTTGCCACCAGATGTGCAGCAGTATTTTCCTTATTTACTTACAGTGACAAGATTTTGATGGAAGATGGTATCATCATCATGAAAGGTCCAAAAGTGATTGTTCCAAAATATTTGCAACAGGAGTATATTAAGATCTTGCAGTGTGGCCTCCCAGGAACTGATTCTCCCAAAAGAAGGGTGGGGGCTAGTATTTTGGCCTTCTATGTCAAACGACATTGAGAAAGAACTATCTTGTTCTGTTTTTGCAATAGTACTAAACTGCATCAACAAAAACAACCACTTCAGCTAAGCTAGATTCCTGAACTACCTTGGTTGACAGTAGCTACAGACATTTTCAAATGGAATGGTCAACATTACTTGGTATTAGTAGACTCTTATTCAAATTGGTTTGAGATTGACCTACCTCCTAATCTGACATCCAGTACTGTCATAACTAAATTGAAGAGACATTTTTCTGTCCATGGTAGTCCACACAAAGTCATTTCTGACAATGGTGCACAGTTTACAAGTCAGCAGTTCGAGAGATTTGCTGAAACGTGAGACTTTGTTCATGTTATGAGTAGTCCTGAATATCCACACTCAAATTGCTTGGCAGAACGTGTAATTCAAAGTGCAAAACAACTATTGGAAAAGTCTAAATGTAACAATACTGATGTTTTTCTAAATTTCCTAAATCCCAAAAACATACCTCATGACAATCTTGTTGGTTCACCTGCCCAGAGGTTAATGTCAAGACAAACCAGAACCACACTGCCAGTCAGTAAGAATTTGTTGGTTCCAAGTTCTAAAAGCAACAAAGCAGTAAAAGCTCAACTCCTAAAGAAGTGTTTGTCCCAAAAGTCTTACAATGATAAAACCAGCAAACCTCTGAATCTCTTAAATGAAGGAGAGATAGTGAGGATGCAGACAGGAAAAGGATTTGACCAAATACGACTTGTGAAACATTTGTGTGAAGAACCAAGATTGTGAGTTGCTGAGTCACAAGGCATGGAATTCAGGTAGAACTGGAAACATTTACTACTGGTGTCCAAGCCAGAGTTGCAACATTTTGCTTGTAACAGACTCTAATTCTCAGACTGATTTGTCAATGTTCCAGTTCCAGAGAACATTTCATTACCTCTTCCTGTTCCTGATAGCATCCCTGAAAGACCTCAAGAAGAACATTCCCCAGTGACTGTCCCTGTTGCTAAACCCAGTTTTAGCTATTACACTATGAGGTCAGGTTGTATCTCAAGACCTAATGCTAAATGCACAGCAACCTGGACATGATTGCTATTTGTATATATTTGCACAATTTGCATGCTCATATCATTGTCATTGTCTAGTTGCATGACCAACTAGTCAAAGAGGGAGGATGTAGATCAGAGTGTGTATGTTCCTTTAAGAGATATTTCACTCTGTGAGCATGTGCATATAAGTACTGAGCACATGCAAACAAGACTGCCATTTTGTAGCGAGCAGCCAAGGTGTAAGCATGCATGTGTGTAGTAGTCAGTCAGTTAAAGTTTAATGTTACTGTTCTCCATCCTTATGTGTTTGTGTATAATAAACTACTTAAATGAACACCCAGCCTCATCGTCTTATTCAATATACATAAGATGAGTGACAGTGTGGGCAATAGTAAGCTGGTTAAGAGATAAGAGATTTCGGAATTCGATCCATTTAAGTATCTGGAATGCTGAGCAATGGTGTGATCTATTAGAGTGGTTTGTAGCAAACCTAGATATTTTATTGTAGCAGGTCTCTAATTTGTTTAGGTCCATTTTTCTAAGGTTTGTGAAAATGCGAGAGGCGTACAGCAGAGTTAGTAATATGTGTGTTCTGGCTATAGACTGTCTGGAGGTCTGAGTGAGGAATCAATTGGCCCTGTACAGTGAGCCATGTTTGATGTGCACCTTTTTGATGGCTAGGGCTATGTGTTTGTCATATTATAAGGTGTTGTCAGTAGTGAAGCCTAGCAGTTTGGTATGGACAACAGGTTCAATTTTGGTATTGTTAGTGAAGTGGATGACAAAAGGGAAGGGGAGTTCACTTGCTTTGTTATTTGAGAATAGCATTAGTTTAGTATTGTTTGGGTTAAGTATTAGTTGATTTTCAGTTAGATACTGTTCTATATCTGTAAAGGATTTGGGGGGTTTATATAGGAGCTCAGGGAAGGAGGAGGCTGTTCAGATGAGGGAGGAGTCATCTGCAATCTGTACAACGGTGGCAAAGTTTGGTGATGGAACTGAGTTTATTAGTGAAAACTCTAAAGAATAGTGGTCCAAGAATTGATCCTTGTGGGACACCAACTGAGATTGGTAGAATGGATGAGATCGAATTTTGCCACTTGACTTCTTGTTGGCAGTTGGACAAGTAGCTGTAAAACCATGAAATTGTTTGGGGGAGGTTTAAAGAGGCTAGTTCATTGAGAAGTTTTTCATGTGATACTATATAAAGACCTTAGACATGAAAAGGAATATAGATGAAACAAATTGACCATTGTTTCTAAGCAGGTTAACTGAGTCTGTGAAGCTTATAAAAGCAGTAGTGGTGCTATGTTTTGGCCTGAAACTGTGCTGGTAGTTGGAGAATAAGTTATTGTTTATTAGATAGGGCAGCAGTTGTGAATGTATGCACTTCTCAAGAATTTTGGCTAGGGGGAAGGATAGCAATTGGCCTATAGTTTGAGAAGTCTGTAGATGGGCCTCCTTTGTACAGGGGGATGATATGTGAGATTTTCCAAAGTTTGGGGATATATTGTTCAGTGATGGAGGGGTTAATTAATATAGAGACTGGATAAGAGAAGGTGTCCACTTCCAGTTTAAGAAATTCATTGGAGAGATGGTATGCGACAAGTGTCATGGGTTTTAGTTTGTGGAGGAGATTGTTTATGTAACTAGTTTGAACTGGTGTAACAGAGAAGGACTTGGGATGAGAAACAGAAATGATGGGAGCAATTAGTGGGGTATTGATTTCATTTTTTAGTAGAGAGAGTATTGATCTAGTAAGGTGTAAGTTGAATTGGGTAGCTTTGGATTCAGTGTTAGACAAGGTGGAGTTTGGGATGGAGCATTGTCTGGGATTTGGAGTTGTTTAATGCCACCCCAGAATTGTTGTGGGTTATTTAGATGCTTTTGTTGCTTAGTAGTAGATTTGTTTTGTCATTTGTGATTTGTTTTTGACTAAGTTTTGATGACAATTTAGAAGGAAGGTTTGTTTTTTTTTTGGTTGTTTGATAGTGTGGCCAGGCCCTGTCTCTCTATTTCATGAGTAGTTTAATGTCTTTTGTTAACCATGGGATAGGTTGTGATTTTACATAAATTCTGAGGGGATCCAGGTTGCTAAGGATATTGAAAAAATTATCATTGAAGTATTGGACTGCATTGTCTAGCTGGAAGTGTTTTAAAGGGGTCCAGTCACATTGTTTTAGGAGGGAGTTGAAGATTTCAGTGGAAATATTTTTGTTGTTGGAGACATAGTTATATATATGATATTTTTAGTAGGTTATCTTCTATGCCTGAGAAAATACTTGGACATGTGGTCACTAAGAGTACCTGGGAGGCAGCCAGAGTGGTGACATAGGGAGGGTCTGTTTGTAAGTGTCCAGTCTAAGATGAAATGTTTGTTACTGTGTTTATCTCTTCTGGGTGGGGTGCAGATTATTTGAGTGAACCCAAAGAGGTTAATAAAGTTTCCAACAAAAGACCCACAAACCAGTTCTAGTTTACTGGTCATTTCATTGGAGTTTATGTTACATGATACCCCTAACGATTCATTGATAGACAATGGGAAAGGTCTAGTAGAAAAAACTGTGATTGATAATAAAGAAAACTAAATGTCATCTCATAGAACTGTTTCACCTAGTGGGATTCATTTCGGAGCTGTTCTTAAGAAGAATGGTAATGTTGAAAAGAACAACTGTGCTGCGAGTGTTTATGGAGTTGTGGATAAGCTTTTTGCAGAACTGTTTATAGGGCCCAGCTAATCGTTTTGTTGAGGAAGGGCAAACCTCCAAAATTACCCAGTTAGGTTCTGGGACACATTTGACTGTTGAATTCAATGTTCTTGAAAGAGATATGGTTAAAATTAAAAGGCTGCAATGGGATATTTGTTTTTTGAGGTGTGTTTGACTGTAAAACGAGTGCTGAGAGGTCTGAGGGCATTGGGAATGCCAGCCGGAGATCAGCTTGCCACAGAGCTTATAGATGCTTGGAAGGCATTGAACAAGAGCACCAGGCTTCAGTATGTTCAATTCCTTTTGGAGGAAGGAAAGCGAAAGCTAAAAATATTGAATGATTCAGTAACTGTAGCGTGAGAACTTTGAGGTGAGAGTTGAAAGGATACTGGGAAAAGTGTCCTTAGGGAATGAGCTACAAAGTAAATGGAAGTGTAAAAATGTCAAAGATTTAAGAGGGATGATGAAGAGGGTGTGACATTTACGATACCTACGGCCAGTGTTTCTGATCAGCTGAAGGTATAGATGAGAATATGTACAGTTTGGCTAACAATCATGCAGTTAAAAGAGCATCTCAAAGAATGAGAAGAGCTTCTGAAGATTCAAAAGAGACTCCTGCTGCTATTCCATTGCAGTCCAATGGCAACAACTGCCAAAAGTTAATTATAATGCTGCTCAACAGGGTTATCAGCAGATCGAGGTTATCAGGATGTAAATACAGGAAGAAGAACTTGGGCACAAGTAGCAGCAAATGCCAAAAGGGAAGGTTCATAGGTAAGTACTAGGCTAACTGCCCTTTTGGGCCATTTGAAGCCTAGCCAGTTACCCCATGTGAGAATCAAACCCTGCACCTTGTGTCTTTAAGGTAAACATCTTAACCATTATGTCATCCTCCCACCCCTAACATGGAAAAAAAGCTATTGGGGTAAAAGCAAGAACCAGTTTGGTGGAAAGAACAGCAACCATTATTTTGTGAAAAAAAAAAAAATAAAAGTAGAAAGGAAATTGTAAAACCAACAGGCCACGAAGAGATTACCCCGACTGATTTTATTGAAGGTACTGTGGCTAGTTGTTTTAAAATAGTAAATTTATCTAATGCTAAACTGACTCACAAACAAATGAGGGTTTTGAGCAAAGGATTGACTTTTGTGCCATCAGCTAGAGTGAACCTGATTATTTTTATTAATTCCTTGGCAGACTATGTCCACAAATTAAATTAAAATGTTTTTAATGGCATAACTGATAAGGGGATAGACTTTGTTTTTAAGAAATCCAGTTCTTTTAACCTGCCTCTGAGACCTGAGTTATGGGCTTTTTTGTGACTTGTAAAAATGAAGCATGGGATTTACTTAATAATAAAAGTGAAAATGTGTTTTATAATATGACTAAAATGGAAAGTGAGACACTGAATTGAAAAATAATAAGGATATTTATATTATCAAGGCTGACAAAGGTAATGCTGTGGTAATTATGGACTATAGTTTTTACTGCCAAAGCTTGAATAATATGTTGAATGATGAAAAATACTATGCTGTGGTGAATTTGGCTGATATAAAAAGATTATATCGTTTGATTGATGCCTTCATAGAAGAATGGTTAATTGAAAGTTGGGTTACTAATGAAGTAGCCAATTATTTTAGAATTTGGAAGCCAAAATTAGGTAATTAGTCTTTTGACCTGCCAAAAATATATACGAATTTAGATAAACCCAGCTTTAGACCGATTGTAGCTAGTAGTGGCAGTAAAAATGAAGCAATGTGTATCTATGTGGATAAATACTTACAGAGGTTGATTAGCAAAAGTGAATCCTTTGTTAAAGATTCTTTTGAGTTTAGTCAATTCACTAAAGAAATTACAGTGGAAGAAATGATGTGGCTACTTACAGTAAATGTGGTTTCTGTGTACACTGTAGTACCCAATGATGAGGGTTTGGAAATGGTCAACAGAGTATTTTTGGAGTCACAATGTTTTACAAATGATGAAGTGAGTTTGTTCATTGATAGTTTAGATGTTATCTTAATGTATAACTGTTTTGAATTTGATAATGTTGTTTACAGACAAAAAATAGAGTAGCTATGGGGGCTGCTATGGCCCCAACTACTCTAATATTTTTATGATTGGTTGGGAAAAAGAATTTGTTTATAAATCAGCATTTGTTGATAATATTATAGTTTACAAGATTTTATTAATGATTTATTTTTATATGGTAGGGAACTGAAAGTGCGCTTTTAGATTTTATGCAATATTTAAATTCTGTAACTGATTTTTTGAAATTTACTTTTACTTTTAGCAGATAATATTTTAATTACCTAGATTTAACTTTATATAAGAAAGCCAACAGATTAAATGTAAAGATTTGTAAGAAATTAGTGCAAAGTAATAGTTACTTGCACTATAATAGTATGTATAGTGGTAGGCTTAAAAAGAACTTAGTTAATAGTCAGTTTGATAGGATAAATAGATTGACTGATGAGGTTTATCACTTTAAGGTAGAGTGTAAGAAATTGAGAAGGACATTTTGTGTCAGAGGGTACCTGCCTGGAATGTTAGATGAGGTTATGATTGTCTTTTTTAAAGAGAAACAGTAATAATTGATTCTAGTAGTACCAATAAAGTACCAGAAGTTAAAACTAAGAATAAAGATTATGCCATAGTTGGTTTGTTTGATAATTCTGTACATGAAAAAAGTATTAAAAGAATAGTTGGGAATAATCCAAAGTTTCTAATGAGCTTTCAGGATATTAATAAAATTATAGGAGAGGTTCCTGTTTTTGTAGAGAGGCAAAAACTTGCAAGAGCATTTTATAAGGTTAGAAATGGTAGTTCAGATAGATGTATTGTAAAGGGAAATGTATAAGTGTAATAACTATAATTATTGTGAACACATTATGGAAGGTCAAAAAGATATAGTGGCAGCTAGAAATTATGAAATTAATTTAAATAAATTTAGCTGCAAGTCAAAATATGTAATGTACATAGCACTATGTGGGCTTTGTCCCATGTTTTACATAGGAAGAACTGCTAGAGCATTTTATTTGAGGACTTATGAGCATTTATGAGCAGTTGAAAAACAAGAATCAATGAATGCTTTAGCTAAGCATGTGATTTTGTGTCATTCAAAAGTAAAGACATCTTATAAATTTTCACTGATTGATCAAGTAAAATAATTATAATTCCAGGTGGGAGGCTGATAAGGATCTGGACTGGAAAGAATTTGTTTGTTTGTGTCTTTCGGCTTTTCCCAGTTAGGGGTCACCACAGCAGAACTCCGGTCCGCTAATGATTGGCAGTATATTTTTACATACTGGCTTGCCAGGCCTAACGCACAACCTTCAACGAAGGAATGCCCATTCACGCATGTCGCTACACAGATGATGTTCTAACTGAGAATCAAATGGCCAACGTCTAACTGTGAGGCGACAACGCTACCGCAGCACCACCACCGCAGTTTGTTGGAAAATCAGGTTAAATGCGTGTGCATATCCAGAAATTAATGACAGGGTGAATTTTAAAGTTGTTCTAAAAAGGAAGGGGTTAAAGTATTGAAAAGGTCTGGTCATGTGATTTTAAATTAGGTTATTATGCAACTTGGTCTGATGAAGTTCGATTCAAATGAAAGTGCTTACCAGTTGTTTTATTCGTTTAATAAAGTGTGTGATTTTTGTGTTTTTTAAGCCATTTTTGTTGTTTAGGTTAATAAAGTTTGTTGGGTTATCAGAGGTACAGGTGAGCCAATCAAGGTTAAAATCTCCTAAGATGATTGGTTCTTAGTTGAATGTGGAGGAAGTCCAGTAAAGGAGGTTTTCAATTTTAGAGGCATTGTTATCAGGGGAGATATATGCAGATATAATTACTATGCTTTTGTTTATGTTTAGATGAAGGCAGGAGACTAGTAATTCTGAGTTTTCTGTATTGGGAGTGTAACTTTCTAAGTGTTCCAGGGTAAGTGCATCTTTGTAGATGATAGCTATACCACAACCCTGTTTTTGACCCCTGTCAAGTCTATGGCTATTGGATCCATGTGTTAGGATTTCAGTATTGATGGCATTAGGAGACATAGATGGACAAGTGGTCTCTGACTGATTTCAGAGGCTATATTTCTCTTCAATGTGATGATGTATGAAATTTATTGCTGATGCAGTGTGGTTCATAGGGTTTGTGGAACTGACTTTCAGAGGGGTTCCTGCAGTTCCCTGGGAGCTGGTATCAACTACATAGATAGTTGGGGGTTGGAGAGATGATGAGGTGATATGCCATCTTTCCTACTACTTCTGTTCATTATTCAACATAATACAGTTGCTGCTACTGCTGATGAAGCTTACAGAGTACAGGGCTAATGGCATGATTCAAATTACATGTCCCATTCTGAATCACTTCTCCAAAGGGCCATTTGTGCATTTTGCACAATTTTTATTGCCTATTTTCTCCTTTGATTGTTGAGTATGAGTGTCCTCCTGTTTAATAAGTGCCTACTTGTTACCAATCAAGAGATGGTACACCCAGGACTGATCAGTGATGCAGCCAGTACCAGGAACCAAAAGCAGAGCCTAGATTGGAAGTTAAATAATGAGCTATGAATAAAAATACATTTTGTATTAAAGTTTCTTCTTGCATGACACTTGAAATACATCAAGTCACTTAACTTTCTTATTTAGTTTTAATTGTCCTTTGTTAACCTGGTTAGTCCCACTAGACTAGTAGACCCTTTTCAGACCTGAGATGGTATTTACACTACTACAGGAAATTTGGCCAGGCCAACAGAGAATTTTCCCTACTCATCATTATTCTGAGTGGGACCCATTTTAGAGGAGCACTTTATGTTTCCATTCCAGGTACAGAGGTGGCCTGGAGGAATGGGAGGGTACATGGAGAGAGAAGGAGATGATGGAGTGGTGAAAGAAACGAAAAAGGCAAATATCAAGACCAGAGAAGGTGTGCAGGATTCTGAGGGAATATTTCAAAGAAACCTGTCTGATTGAGATTTGTCAGCAAATAACGAATGCATAATTACAACCCTCCAATTGGGAGGGTTGTGGGATGATTTACTTAAAGAAATGGTGATGCAGAGCGAGCCAGAAAATGAAGGAGATGTTTGCTGTGGGACATTATAGAGAAAACACAAAAGTAGGATGCACAGACAGTCCTGAAGAAAGTAAAAGAAAGCAAAAGTGTAGTAGCAGAAAAGAAGGTAGAAGAAAATGAACAACAAAAGTACGTGGTAAGGATTCAATGTAAGGAAGACAAAGACATGAGGAAGTTTGAAACATGGGACAATTTAATATCTCCTTCAGGTGTAAAAGCACATGAGCAAAGAGCATTTGTTCTTATTAACAAATAGACATTTTGTAACATTACATTTGAGACTGTGTTTTCAGAACATTTTCTTGGAGAATATGAAAAAAAGGAAGATTAACCCCTAGAATTTTTACGTGATAAAAGCGTTTAACAGGGAAGCAAGAAAAAAGATTCATGTACAATTTCAAACAGAGGTGAAAAGAAAGAATTTGAAGGGACATTTGAAAGTTTTATGTAAAGAATTACTGGGCATTGTAAAGGTTTGTGACAAAAGGGGTTTATGGACTGGTGGCTGGGATTGTAATACTGTGTTAAAAGTAGAAAGAGAAAAAATGATACATGTACCAAACAGGATAGATGTGGAGAGGAATATGGATGTTGTAAAATACTGGCAACAACCCAAAACATGTTTTTGTGGATAAGTAATTGTGACAAAACAAAATGTTACATTTGTGGGGAAATGGGACATGATGCAAAAAATGTGAATTGAAATGTTATAAATGTAACAGAATTTGGCATTTATGGATGGATCACAAAAATGAAAATAAGAGGGAAGAAAATAAACAAAGAGAAGACATTTTAGAAGTAGTAGAAACAGAAGAAAAATTAGATGAGAAAAAATAATAAAGAGGACATAAAAATGTTCTGAAATTAGCGATGAAGAAGACATAAATTGGGAGGTAGTAAAGGGAAACAATGATTTTTTTTTATTATTATTTTTAAAATGGTAAAAGACAGAAACAGGGAATTTAAAGGGATAAGTACAAAAGAAAAAAATAAAGGAAATGGATAAAAAGAGTATATACAGCAAAATATTGGGGCTTGGTATAATGGTGAAGGTGTTTGACTCACAGACACAAGGTACAGTGTTTGATTCTCACCTTTGGGAAGGAAATTGGTTAGACTTCAAATGACCTATTAAGAAAGTTAGTCTAGTAATTAGCTATGAACCATAAATCTAAGGAAAAATGTAAATTTTAGAATGCTTTCTGTAAATGTGAGTAGTATTAAGAATATAATAAGCAATGGTGCAGCAGTTAATGTTGTCACCTCATAGCAAGAGGTTCTCCTGTTTGATTTTTAGCTGGGGTACCTTTTGTGCGGAGTCTGTGTGTCCTCCCTCCATTCATGTGGGTTTCCTCTGGGTACTTGGTTTCCTTCCACATTTCCAGAGACATGCGTTTGGAGAATTTCTCCCTGGGACTCTGCTGAAAATAGGCTTTGTACTAGTTGGATTTTCCCAGTCAACAAATGTTAAATAAATAAATAAATAAATAAATAATGAATACATATGAATTTTGGAGTGATGCAATAATACATGTGATGTACAGATAATTATATTAGAAGACACACCATTTTTAACAAATGAACAAGTATTACAAACAGAGAAACTATGGGGAGGAAAGATAATCTAAAATTTGGGAAATGAGAGTTGTGCTGGAATAACTGTATTCTGTAGAAATACAGTAAAGATATTAGATGTATCTTTAGCAAAAATGGGAAGATTAACCATTGTACATTTAAAATAGAAAGAACAAGTATACAGAATTATAACATTATATGTTTATACTAACTATAAAGAAGGGGAAAGCTCATTTCATCAGATTTTGAACTATATAGTGATAAATATCACTATTATAATAATAACAGACTTTAATTGTGATTTAAGAGTCAACCGTAAAAAGAAAGGAAGTGATATAAGAAAAATTATAGCGGTTATGAGATATGGTAAGTTAAAATGTTGGGACAAAAATTCATGGACTTACAAAAGGGGTACATATAGAACTGAAATAGACTAATTTATACTATCAGAAGGTTTAGTTCTAACAGAAGGGGGGGTAGCTGAAACAGGATTTTCTGATCATCTGGCAATATGGCTATAGATAAAGGAAAACAAGGAACATATAAAATAGGCAAAGGAATCACAAGGATCAATGAGAAAGTATGGAATGAAGAAAGAAAGAGATTAGTACTACAGTTATGGAAATACTACTATGAGAACATTTTATAAAAACTGGTCTGATGGTGGATGACATTTAAGGAAAAAATATAAAAAATTGCTTTTTGCAGTGCAAAATGATATTAGAGAAGTAGAGAAAAAAAATATAAAATAACATATAATGCATTTGGAAAATTTAGAACATAATGATAGAAAATAATTTGACAAAGAAAAGGAATTATATGAAGGAAATCAAGAAGAAATCCAAGAACTGTTATATAATCAAAGATATTTTACAAGGAGTATCAAGTTACTTAAGGAGATTAGTACAGGAAGATGTAGTGTAACGAGAGAAATAACAACGTAAAAGGAGAAAGAAATAGAAAGAACTCAGGAAAAGATTATGAATTGTGTAGTACGATATGTACAAGAAATATTTAAAGAAAAAAAGAAGGCTGTGAAAAAAACATGGGAAGTAAAATGTTAACAGAAAAAGAGAATAAAGAGTTGAAAGAGGATATTTCTTTACATGAGCTAGATAAAATATTAGGACAACTACATATAGATTCAACTTCAGACCCCAATGGAATAGTGTAAGAAATGTATACAAATTTAAGGGGTTGGCAAAAATATTTGTGAAGATTTTGAATGAATGGTTAAATTATCATTTTATGTATAAAGAATTATGTAGTAGATTACTTAAATACATATGGAAGAAGGAAGATAGAAGACTATTAAAAACTGGAGACCAGTAGTATTGAGTAATAATTCTTTCTGAAAATAATACAAAAGAGATTTGAAACTAAAATGGAAAATATTATGGAAAATAGTATATAGTATAAAGGGGAAGGGTTGTCAAAAGTATTAATGATAATTATAGCAATTGTGGATGATGTTATGAACATAAATGAAGAAACAAAACTTATGATAGGAGACCTTAATAAGGCATTTGACATAATTAGACATGAAATTTTATGGGTAATAATGAAAGAATACAATATAAGTGAGAAAGTTAGGAAATTATGTATGTCAGTATATAGTAATAATAAAGTAAAATACTTGTAAATGGCTGGTTAAACCAAGTGGTACATATGAAGAGTGGTGTAAGACAGGGATGTCCAGTGAGTTGTATACTCTTTGCATTAGTTGAATGTGATAGTATGTGAAATGAATTACAAAATGAAGGTGGCAGGCTATATAATACCTGAAGTGTTAAGAATTCCAGTTCTATCAACATATGCAGATGACATTATAATAATTTCAAAAAATGAAATTTGGATAAAAGAAGAAATAATTTGCACAAATGAGTGTCTAGAGATGCTAGGGATGGCTTTAAATAAAAAAGAACAGTAAAGGTTTAGGTGATGTAGTAAAGATCAGGAGTATATATTTTACAATGAATGAAATTTCTGTGTTGTGTAAAATTTGTGAATAAATATGTAAGTAGAATTCAATGGGAAAAAACAGAAGAAATAAAACAAACATACTTTCTGGTGAACATATAAATTATCATTCAGGAAAAAAGGCTTAATTGATAAATTCAGTACTGCTGAAAAAAATGGGATACTTATCAAGTGCATTTATGTTGCCAACAATATTTGAAAAGCAATTATTGCAGATATTCTTTTTCACTTATATGGGTATTTAGATTAAACCCAGTAAAAAGAAGAGTTGTGCATGTAAATAAAGAAGAAGAGGGTTTAGGGTTAATTAACCAAGTAGTATACACTGCTTCATTAAATTTGTACAAAGTGTTAAAGTGGATAAATGAAAAAGATGAGTGATTAGTAGTAAAATTGTATAAATATAAGTAATACTTGAAAAGGAATTATTGCAGATTTTTTCATTTATATGGGTATCTAGATTAAAGCCAGTAAAAGAGGAGTTTTGCATGTAAATAAAGAAGAAGGGGGTTAGGGTTAATTAATCCAGTAGTATACACTGCTTCATTAAATTTCTACAAAGTGTTAAAGTGGATAAATGAAAAAGATGAGAGATTAGTAGTAAAATTGTATAAATATAAGTATGATAAGTTTGGAGGTATGAAAAAAGAGTAAAAGAGAAAAAATGTATAAATGAAGAAATAAAATGTTACCAAGAAAAAGTATTTTTGTGGAAAATAACACTTGATGATATAGAAAAGGATAGAAAGGTGCGGTATAAGACTGTAATGATAAAACATTACTACGTAAAACCATAGGGAAATTTAACAGATGAAAATAATTAAAGTTATGAAATTTAAGAAGTAAATTGTGTAATCAAGAAAGTAGAACATCAAAATGTTTTGTGAAAACTAGTAATAGATAAACTGGCAGTAAAAGAAAATATGCAATAGAAAAAGAAACGTGTTAGAATATGTTTACATTGTCAAGAAGAAGAGACGATGGAGTGTTTTTGAAATGTAAAAGAGTAAAAAAGTTATGGGGAAAACTGTGTAAAGAAGATTTTTTTGAAGATATAAAAGAAGTGGCTAAAATAAAGATAGACATGATTAAATATGGATATTATAGAAACAGAAGTAAAATATGTTAAATATGTTATTTTATGTTATATGGATTATATGGAATGAAAGAATAATTAAAATTATGTTTAACAGTAAACAGATTTTAGCAATAATATTAAGTTAAATCAAATGGTGGTCATGAAAAAAGGTGTGGGGTTCTAATAGGGATGAAAATGTAGTATGACTGTAAAAGAAATTATGAATATGTGTAAACAGAGGTGTATATTTATATATTTGCATATATGTGGATATGGATCCCCTTTATATGATTGAAATTTCAGAACATTAAACCTCTGAGTGTCGAAGACCAGAGGATCGACATTTTGAAATATCAAACCCTGTGAATGAAGATCACCGTACAGTGTGGAATGGGAACTTTACCATTCTCTTCACTGTAGTGCGATCTCAGAGTTGGTATATTTAAGTAGCAGGGGGTGTAGGGGTGCAGGGGGGCTTGCCCCCTTGCAAAAATGTGAAATGAGAAGTTTTCATGTTTTAGATTTTGTTTTTTGTTTTTTTTGTAGGTTTGATATTTCAAAACCTCAATCCTCTGGTCTTCGGTGATCAGAGGTTTGATGTTCTGAAATTTCAATGCAATGAAGTAGATCTATAAATATTTACAAATATGTAAATATTTTGTTAATAAGAGGTAGTTTTAAATATAATTAAAGGACCCCTATTCTTTTTTATTACTGTGACAGGTTTGAGGAGAGTTGTAGTCCATGCTGGGAAGAAATGGAATTGGAGCTGGAGTCAAGCATTACTGAGAAAAATGGTATTCCAATAACTGTTTTGGAAGACTGTGGCTTCTCAGAAGATACATTGCTGACAATGATGGATGAAAATGACCCTAGCACAGCTGCTGCTGCTTCTCGGGGAGATTTAATAGATCACTGTAATCTGGAAGGTGAACAGGATGTTATCCAATCAGGGTTACAGGTTAAAAAGCATGGAACATGCTCACACTTAGTTTGTTCCTCTGAGATGCATGGAGCAAGTTATGCTTGCGATCTGCCAAAGGAAAGAGTGTATAACCTATCCAAATCTGGTCCAGAAAATAGTCTCATCTACTACAAACTTTTCTAATCAGGCATGAATGTTACCTGTTGAGTGAATATCATCAATTTCACACCAGCAAATCGACCATTATGTTGTTTGGGACATTGTTATATCTCCTTTAGGCTTCTCTGATAAAGATATCTATGTAGAGAAAGAGCCTTTCTGAGCTATAATGTTTGAAACTTTTGCACTTACTGAAACTTTTCCTCTGAAATGTGATTTAAAAACCTGTGTCTCCCATGGGTTAATTATAAATTTGTTGGTATGAATATTCTACCAAAACGGTGTGTTGTGGTGCAGTTTCATAGACAGTTGATATTCAGGCTGAACAAGTTAAGGCCTTCTTTTCTTGTCTTTTCCATTCAGTTTTGAGGTTAAAAAATGCAAGATTTTAAAAATATTTGTGCTGGTGCATGGGAGTTATGATTCATACCAAAAATGTTACTGGAAAAATGTGTAATTTTTTTCATATTCCTTGTGATGTTCATAAGTATGGTTTAAAAGCTTATGTGCATTACGCAGGGCAACCTAAACATGTTTATTGACTCTCCTGATCATTTAATTCAAAAATCTACTAAAAAGAAATGCGCTTAATGTAGGGAAGTAGCCCATACTTCCTAGACTTGTATTAAGTTTTGTAGGAAAAGTAAGGGAATGGACCATTTTTGGTTCAATTGTCTGCAGGTTCAAAAGACTGATAAACCAAACCTGCCCATACCTGCTTCTATACTAGCTGAGAATCCTGTATCTGAGCATGAAGTCGCAAATGCTGCGGTTATATGTGAAGGTGATATTGATGAGTAACCTTCTCATGATACTGCTAATAATGACTCTATTGATGAACATGCCAGTGATGGTAATATTGATAATGTTAATGCTACTGGGGAACGGGTTATAGGTTCATAGATTAGTACTAAGCTAACTGCCCTTATGAGTCATTTTAAGCCTAGCCAATTACCCCTTGTGAGACTCAAACCCTGCACCTTGTGTTTGTAAGGAATACACCTTAACTATTAGGCCACCCTCCCAACCCTTATAAAACACAGGTTAAAGAATAGGATGAAGCACACTGCAAGAAAGGGAAAGGGATAATATAAACGTATGCTGTCTTAATTGTAACAGCTTTATAAATGAATGCAGGCATCTTATAGTCTTAGAAAAATGTAAATGTCTCCCTACAGATATAATTTGTTTGCTCAACGTCAGATTATTAGTTCAAATACATTAGAGACAAGATTTGTTTTTTTAATGTAATAATGTTTACTGGTCTTTCAGAAAGACCTATGTTGTGGCATTGCAATATTATGCAAAAAACATTTAAATTATTTGGAGTCACATTCCCCCTCCAAGACATTTAGTTGTCTGTGACTTTTGCTGCTTTTTGCTGTATTCTTTATTATTTCTGTACATGCCCCCTACTGTTGCAAAACAATGTAAAATTTATTTAGGACATTGCAGTCATATGTACTAATATCATTGTTGGAAATCTAAATTGTCACATCTGAAAAAGTACTAGAAAGGTTAATAATTAAGTTAAATGCTTTTGGGAAGTTTTGTAGAGAGGAAAACTTAAACTAGGACCTGGTTTAGGGCACACTTATGTGAGGCATACCTCTCAAATGTCCAGATTTTTTGCAGAATGTCTATATTTTTGCCTCAAAATTTTAGTCTGTCCCTCAAAACAATTTTGGTTTTCTGCAACTCACTGGGATTATCTGAGGAATGAAATATGAAAATAATACATTTGAGTTTCAGACTTCTTATCCTTTAGAAGATTAATTTTAATACATGCCCTGTTATTCCAGCAAATGCCTTAGTTTATAAGAGCAATATTTAAAATATGTCCCTATTTTGGGCCCCATTATGTCAGGTTCTATCCAGATTTCTTGGGCTAAGATGTTGAGAGGTATGATGTGAGAGATCTTTAGCTACTGAGATTGATTCCTTTATATTAACACTTGGTCCTCATGTGAGTATAAACTTATTCATTTTTGGTGTTTTTCACCATAAAGCATTGTTTTTCCTTCGAGAATTTAATAATCAAGCCCTATTAGGTAAGTGGGTTCAAAAATGATTGGTAACATTCTGTCTACAACTCACTGGAAACAAGGTAGTGTGGAACTTTGACAGCATTTGACTTTGGCAGATGTAAGCCCTTCTCTGACTGGTGGCTTCTTTATAAGCATAAAAATATAAAGTTTTAAATTGTGTGTTAAAGAGAGATATGTTGACTTATTATAAAGCACAGTGGTAATTTCTTACAGATTATGAATCTGCTGTAAAATGTAAAAATATGCATCCAAAGCATTACTATAGAAAAAAGTTTAAAAAAAATATGTTCTCCAAGGGACAATGACAGAAGTTTCACTTTTTCTAGGGAAAATTACAAAATATGAGACCACTTAAATAGGAACATTACAGGGCACTGATGGCACACTTTTTGTTACTCAAGACATTATTATGGAATATGCTGAAAATTATGTATCACATGTATGCTAAAAATAACTTTGCATGAGATATGAGGAAAACCACAACTAAGTGACTCTGATAATCAGTTTCTGGAATGGTCTATATCACAGGATGAATAGGGTCTTAAAAACTGTTTATAAGGATATGTCTCCAGGTATGGATGGCATACCCTTTTCATTTTATTCTGATATGCCATTATTTCAGAAAAAATGTATATTTTAAATGATTAGATAGGTAATAGCATTAAACATTCAGCTGTTTGTTTAGAGGTTTTACAATGTACTTATAAGAAAGGGGATAGATTTAATTTTGTCAACCACAGACCCCCTGACTCTTAATAATACTGATTGCAAAATATTTTATACAACAAAGATTATCTAAGGTTACTATTAAATTATTCTATAATGGGATTTTTGAGATATCAGGAAAAATATAAAACACTTATTGACCCCATTATGTGAAATTATTGATGATATTCAGAATGGAAATGGGGTACTTTGGACCTTTGACCCTTCCAAAACTTATGATATTATTAATCATAACTGCTTATGCGATATCCAGAAAATTATAATAGCAGTAAGTGACATAATAGTTTTAAAGGATATTTGCAACAATTCAGGGACTAACCCTTTGATTAATGAACATTTAGGGAAAGCAATTTATATTCAAAGATGTATAAAACAGAGTTGCCTGCTCTGTGGTTTGCTATTTAGTTTAGTTATGAATGCTGTATTGTGGAAATGTGTATTGCTTCACAAATATAAGTCACTTATTCCTGATAATTCTGTTTTCCATTCTTCATACTTGTTTTATGCAGATGATTTAAATGTAATGGCTGACACAGAACAGGATTTTTTGGTTTTACAACAGGAGAAGGAGATACATTATGTAGGCTTACAATTTAATGTTCAAAAATGTAAGTGATATGAAATTGCTTCCCCTTTTCAGTGTATTAATTTTCAAAATAACATTATAAAACTGCTAGATGTTACTTTTGTCAATTCCGCAGTTTATTATGAACAATGGAATGAACTTTTAAATTATATTAAGATATTTTTTGCAGATGTGGAAATCTTTTTCTTTATCTTTACAAAAGAAAGTTTACATGCTGAACTATGTCATTCTGGTCAAGATAGGTTATATAGAAAGTGTTTTTCCTTTCCTTAAAGACACCATCCACCATCCTGACGAAGATTTCAAAAAGTGTAGCCTAACAATGTATTTTACCAGCAAGGGTTGATTTTTTTCCAGCAAGATGATTTTTTTTCCAGCAAGACTATTTTTAGTTAACTACATTTTTTTAGCTAATTTTAGCTAATCTCCGAACTTCACTATTGTAGGTTTAGAGTGATTCTACTAACCACATATGAGCTGGTTCAGAGTATCTAACCTATCGGATTGCAAGGTATGATGCCAAGTTGGCGTGCCCAATCACAATAAAGGTTTTTTCACCCACACTTGATTGGCTCCCACTGACACACCCCCAGGTACTTTTATAAAAGGAAATCCTCAGGACCACTCTTTCCATTAAGGAACTACGCTTCGATGGTGATTGTACTTCTGGTACTTTTTACTTCAATAAAGTACGACCTTCTAGAATCTGAACTTTGACTACGTTGATTTTTTGCCACCACAACAAGCAGAGCTCCTTAGCCGAGCCACATTTACATTGTTTTGCCTGTTTTTTCTATGTGTTTCATCTTTGATTTCTAGTTGTCACACTAGAGGTTCCTCTCAGCAGGCGACCTGACCAGCCAGAACTACGACCTGTATACGAAGCCTTTCTAAAGGCTTTACTCAGCCTTCAACCACAAGCAGTCGGATATGCACAGCCTTTCTCAAGGCTTTACCGGTAGCCCAGCTTCTTCACTGACATCCCACCATACCTTTATTAAGGCAGCCTACCTGGTCATCCATTTATTCTTGGCTTCCCTAGGGTATTTTATTCTTGGACATTTCTTAAAGACAGAGAAAATATTATTGGAATTGTTTTTTTTTTTCTTTTATATGGGGCTAGTAGGCCTAACCCTATTAAAAGGGGTGTCCTATATTGTACTAAAGGAGAAAGTGGACTAGGTTTGTATAACCTGGTTGTATTTTTGGCATCTCTATATCAACACTGATTTTTTTTCTAAAAATCCAGAACAGAAACTCAGATTTGTTATGAAAGTTTTATTGTTTAAAATTTAAAGACGTTTGGGATCATAAAGTTGGAAGAAAGCAGAAACTTGTTTCTCATTACCTTGCTAATGAATATGTACAGAAAATATTTTATGAAGACTGTCCTTAACTCAGTTTATAATAAAAAGGAGATTGTTGTATATATTTATAATGGATTTATTCTATTACATTAGACCTTGGAGTGAGTTATCTCCTTCAATGCTAGCAGCAGTATCAGCTAAGCAGCAACACTTTTCTAGTACATATGAATTAAAGGATATTTTATGGAGATTAATGCTAGGTAGACTACCTGTTAAAGGTTTCATGAAGGATAAAATTAAGGAGGATAAGCTTTGCATTATGTGTTTCTGTGGAGAATCTGAGCAACATACTTTATTACACTGGCTGAGAGTTCCGATTTTCTGCACTCAACTACTAGGTGACTATAAGTTTGTTGGAATATTCTTTGCTACAATGTTTCATCTAATGTATTTATTTTATGACAATCTGAATGCCCACACGATGGATGTTTATGATAAAATAACTAGTGCAGCTTGGATAGTGTGGTTACCTCACTGTGATTAATTATTATATAACAAATTAAGAGATTTTTCTTTGATAATGGGGAAGGTGATGAAATGGTTGTGACAGAAAGAGCGGGGGATTGTTACTTGACTTTGTTTTTTGTTTCTCTTTCACTTTTCTTTTTATTATTATGTGTATCATTTCATTTGTTATGTTTGTACTACATACAACTGATTTTGCTAAGCATGTCTGCTGTTGTTGTGAACCCATAAAGGATCATAGGATCATATGAAATTATTAGGCTAATAGCCCTAGGGCTCTTACAAGCCTAGCCAAGTTCTACCCTTATTTCCACGATCAGCACCTATTGCCCCTGTCCAAGAGGGACACAGGTGGAACCCCCAAGGGTATATTTTTCTACCTTTATTTCCATGATCATCACCTATTGCCCCTGTCCAAGAGGGACACAGGTGGAACCCCTGGGGTGAATTTACAGTTACCCATCCAATCATCCAGATTGTGTTGGAGGGCTAGTGAGGTGCTCTATTTGACATAAAGTGGGAGTCTTTTCCAAAGGTGAGGTAACCTCTGGGAGACAAATCTGTCCCTCAAGCAGGTTCTATTAATATCACATACCCAGTTAAGGTCTTTAGAGTGAGTAACCTGTGTACCATTTGACTTATGGAGATGCAGCATTTCCAGTAAAGCAGAGTCAGAGATTGCCTTATATGCAAGGCAGAGATCACCCCTGAGTAGTCTGTATGAAACATAATAAAGTGACAGCAATTTCAGATGATCCACATAGAACAGATACTGAAGACCTAGAATTTTCTTTGTGAGGAACCTTTGTGGTATCTCCAATTGCTGCAGGTGCTTGGAAAGGTATATACCAAAAGGGGCATCATACTCAATTATTGGCATGATAAGGGAAGAGTACAGGGAGGTTATAACTTCCTTTTTTCTGCAGGCAATGCCCTTAATTATGAGATGAGCAATACAGAATGTCCTTCTTACCACTGCGGAGACATGGTGGTCAAATGAAAGGTTGCTGCTAACCTGTATAATCAGGTCTCTCACCACTGAGTGAATACATAAGGTGTTGCTATTGATGTGGTAGTTAGCAGGAACATTGTTCTTACTGAAAGGGATGATAATACATTTTTTTGCATTGAGTTTAAGGCCATGACTTTGAACTGATCATTTGTTTGTGTAAGACCCTCTTGTAGGATGTTGACATCATTTGGAGATTCTATGACCACTCCTAGTTTGCAGTCATCAGCAAATTTTGTCAGCCACAGACCTTTACTTTTAGCTTGTACTTCAGAGAAATAGGTTCGAGATAGTAGAGGTCCCTGGCCTGATCCCTGTGGAACACCACTGGTTACTGGTCTGCTCTTGGAGGTAGATTCCACTATTTTGGCTATATGTTTTTTATCAGTGAGCCAGTTTGCGACCCATCTAACAATATAAGGGTTGATGCCTAGCTGGGTGAGTTTATCAATGATGCCTGAGTGGGGGATAGTGTCAAATGCTTTGGCTAAATCTAGGTAGGCTGTATGTGCATATTTCCCCACATCCAGGGCTTTGATGACTGTTTTGAAGAAGTCCGCCAGGTTTTACAGGTATGATCTCCCTTTGACAAATATAAACTGAGTAGGGTCAAGTGTTTGGAGATTACCTTTATCTTTGTTGATAAGGTCCACGATAATTCATTCCATAGCCATATATGTGCAATAAAGGAACCCTACTCTTTTCAAAAGATGTCTTGGGGCGTTTTACATCCACCTGAGCTATCACTAACACAAGAAGATGGGATCTCAGTTTAACATCTCATCTGCAGGACAACACACTCAGGAGAGCAGCACCTCCCTTATGCTGCACTGCATTCTTCTTGGTGTGAGGCTACCTGTTTTACCATGAACACTGAATAGAGTAGTGTTTGTCACCAAAGATAAGCAGCTCTACATAACAGATTCTTCCAGTTTACCAAAAATAAACAGATACACAAATAAACAAAAGGACAAAGGGCTGGATAATGCAAGTACAAGT
Organism: Protopterus annectens; assembly: GCF_019279795.1. Classification (NCBI taxonomy): domain Eukaryota; kingdom Metazoa; phylum Chordata; order Ceratodontiformes; family Protopteridae; genus Protopterus; species Protopterus annectens. The sequence goes on along the minus strand of NC_056740.1, from coordinate 404,380,170 downwards.
GGAAAACTATCAACATTTCTGTCAGGTAGAGTGGTAATTGCTGCTCTTTGACAATCAGAGATATCAATATAAAGACAGGAGAGGTCATTTATGTACGTGTGTGTGTGTGTGTGTGTGTGTGTGTGTGTGTGTGTGTGTGTGTGTGTGTGTGTGTGTGTGTGTGTGTGTGTGTGTGTGTGTGTGTGCATGTGTGTGCGTTTAAAAATGCAGGTGACACATGCCTATATGTACATATCTGCATGCATGTGTATAACATGTATGACATATTTGTTTATGTGAATTATCTCTCTGCACAATATTCAAGGTGCCAATGAGAAAACAAACTTATGACATGTAGCCCTATCATTCTTTTTGTATATTGATGGGGAGAGACGTGAAAGCAGTAACAATTTTTACTTTCTTTTTCTCTGTGTTATCTGCACATGGTTTCTGGAGCCATGAAACTAAATGACATTTGCTTTTCAGAAGAAAAACTAAGTCAAATTTGAAAAAAATATTAAAAAAGAAACTACCTTTGTTAACAACGGTCCACATAGTCAAAGCTATTGCTTTTCCAGTAAAAAGAATGTGGTTGTGACTTCTGTGCTGTAACTATAGCTAAGTTACAGAAAATTGATCCTTTTGAGCTGTAGTAATGGAGAAATAATTTCTAAACACCTTCTAAAATCCTTATAAAGATATGCAACCTGTAAGATTACATTAACAATCACCTGACCAAGAAACATTGTAAATGACATATAACCAAGTAGTATGAACATTGATAAAGCTGATATTAAACAGGCAGTTCACATATTACGTCTCAAAAAAGAATAAATACAATAACTATTTGCAAATTTTGAAAGAAAAAAGTTAAAATCTTCTGTAGAATGCATACAGAAAATCTGAAAGGTGATAAATGTTCAAAACAAGAAGGAAGTGTGCATATGCTAAGGAACTGCATAAAATAAAAAGATATCATAGGCTGCTATGGTTGTGTCAAGGGATTTCCTGTGATGATTTCTGGTCAAGACAGGGACATCACACTGGGGGGTATTGTCCAAGGAGGGGGATGGGTAGTAGGTATGACTGAGCTGCTGTGGAGGCAATACGCCACATGCCCCCACTGCGCACCCCACCCTACATTTACTACCACAAGACCACAATAGAGGGGAGAAATAGGGGTAGTCCCAAGTGTAAAACCTCTTGATGAAGGTGATGGCCGAGACCCCAGAACACTCCTAAGTTCCACAGCCAGTCTCAGCTACATCAAACTAAGTTGGGGGAAAGAGGACACCTAGCTGACGTGGTGTAGATGTTATGCCCTGGGTGGAAAGGTCATGGAATGAAAAAAGGAGCAAAAAATGTGCTAAAAAATGCCACAACATCATTGGAATGTCAGAAACTGTAAAAACATGACCCACATAAACCAGGGTGTAGCAGCCTTTCAAGGATTGTAAAAACGTTACCCACATAAACCAGGGTGTAGCAGCCTTTCAAGGATTGTAAAAATGTTACCCACATAAACCAGGGTGTAGCAGCCTTTCAAGGATTGTAAAAACGTTACCCACATAAACCAGGGTGTAGCAGCCTTTCAAGGATTGTAAAAACGTTACCCACATAAACCAGGGTGTAGCAGCCTTTCAAGGATTGTAAAAACGTTACCTACATAAACCAGGGTGTAGCAGCCTTTCAAGGATTGTAAAAATGTTACCTACATAAACCAGGGTGTAGCAGCCTTTCAAGGATTGTAAAAACGTTACCCACATAAACCAGGGTGTAGCAGCCTTTCAAGGATTGTAAAAACGTTACCTACATAAACCAGGGTGTAGCGGACTTTCAAGGAGAGCTATCAAAAGATCTCAGGAAAGGCTAGAATAAAGACCTCTAATGGATTCCCGTCTGCTAAAAAGATATCAATACTCTCCTCAGGGAGGTGAATATCTAGGAAGGAAAGCCAGAAGAGACAGAGGTTCTATTCTGTCTTATGTGCTGCTGTCAGAGGTTTGTACAAAAGGGAGGCCCTATAGGGGTTCTTGTGTATATCTTAAAAAAAACAGGGATTGTATAGTAAATTAAAGAGGGGAAAGGGTGCCAGCAGGATATACTCTGTTAATGAGGATCTGTTAATCATATAGTGAAGTCTCAAAAATTTCCAGAAATCAGCTTTGATAACCCTCTCTCTTTTTGCAAGTCTTCAAAAATTACCAGAGTACAGGAGACACCTAATCCCTCAGTTGTTCTATGTTTGGTCAACAACTGGAAACAGAGTATAAAGGATTAGTCCAGATAAAATCACTTTAGCTAGCAGATCAAGGAGACTCTTTCTCTGGTACCCTCCTTGTGGGAGGAATAAAGACACCCTGTTGAAGGTTTCCAGTAGTTTATTCAGTAAAGCAGGTATATGGATGAGTATTCTTGTTCTAATGAAGATGACTGTTCAACAAGTGGTGATCTGCCATAGGTAAAATGGGTATTACCACAAAGGGGAATGGCAGAATATATATATAATATATATATATATATATATATATATATATATATATATATATATAGAATATATATATTAGACCAATCAGAGGTTTTAACTAAAGAGAAGAACAGAATGGGTTAGTCTAATAGAGTGCCATGTCATGAGATATTTAGGGAGAGTGTTAGGATATCAGTTCAGCCTACAGGGGGAAAAGGAATTAACTTAAGCATCACTTGAAACCCAGTCAGGTAAAGCATCATAATTAAGTGAAAAAAGAGTGGAAAATAAAAAAGCATTAAGACAGTTGCCCCAATCAAGAAAATCAGTCAATACTTTAAGTTAATGCAGACTGCCCAGAGGAAAGACTGATTATAATATTAAAATACAAATACTTTAGGCACATACTACAAATGTAGGATGAAATGAAGAAGTTAGTGATACTAGGAAAGATTGAAGGCAGAAGAAGAGGATGACAAGAGTTAAGATAGATGGACATATCCCTGGAGTAATGAGTAAAAAGTTACAAAACTTACGCAATGATGGACAGACATGTCTGGTGTGCTAAAGTCCTCAAAGTCACAAAGATTCAAATGTAACTGTCTTACCAACCACCACAACAAGGTCATTATGAAGATAGCAGTAAAGGATATGAGGTCAGTTTTTGAGGTAAGATGCACTTTATTTTGGGTACTTGAAAATTTGACTACTGACTACAAATATCACTATATGACACTATTGTAATAGATAAAATTAAATTTGAAGTAATAGCAGTATGTAGCAAGAATAGCCGCGGTGGTGCAGCAGTAGCGTTGTCGCCTCACAGCAAGAGGTTCTCCCGTTCGATTCCCGGCTGGAGCGTCTTCTGTGTGGAGTCTGCATGTCCTCCCTGTGGTCGAGTGGAGTTCAAAAGACATGCGTAAATGGACGTGCCTACGTTGACGGTTGGGCTGGCACCTTGGCACCATAGAAATCGACTGCCAATCATTAGACCCCTAACCGGGAAAAGCCAAAAGAAAAACAACAGCAGCATCTAGCAAGAACATCAGAGAGCTAAATTACAATTATGCCCTGAACCTTTCAGTAGTGATACAGCATTTGAGCAACATCTAGCTAAGTTTAGATTAAAGTTCATGGAGAAGAGTTATAAAGACCAAAGGCTGGATGAAATCTTTGCAGATGGGCAGAGCAGCAGTATTTTTATTGTCCCATTTTGATAAAAAAAAAAAAAAAAGCAATGGTGATGGAATATGAATTGCTCACTGATAATTTTCATCAAAACACTTTTCACATGCTTTTCCCCATACATTGTAGATAGTGATCAGATAAGGACAGTCACCCAGAATAACTGCAACATTTTGACATGTTCTTTAGATGTCATTACAAGCTTAATGAAAGCCTGAACTTTATTTACAAGAAAGGCATACATTTGAAATTAAGTAACAATGCAGTGCTGGTTAGTAACAAGATAGCCCTGTGGTACATGCAGATAGTGTAGGTTTATGCTAGGGCAGTCTACTTTATAGGTTCATGCATTCATAGTTGTATTCTAGCCTAACAACCACTAGGCCCATTATAAAACTAGCCAAGCATCCAAATTGAATCTAACAAGTTTATGTGCCTTAGAGGTTATTTTAAGGGAAATATGTAAGCTAGAGCAAGATTTACAGGCTGCCTCTGTCCATTAGAGACATAGGTGCTAGACCCAGGACATATTTCTGATTTGCCATTTACTGATCTAGGTTTCCTTTGAATATATTTACATAACAGCTCTCCTTCACATGGATGTGAAACCTGTTCCAGAGAAGGAGAATTCTCAGAGACACATACCTGCCCCTCCAATGATTCCTACTTATCTTGTAAGCACAGTTTAAATTGCTAAGATGGAGTAATTCTGATGCAAAACATCATTCATAATAGTTTCAAAGGATGCCTTGTACACCAAGCACAGAACTTCTCTCAACAGTCTTTATCAAGCAGAGTATAGAGACAGGGCTTTGTGACAATATGACTAGGACATACATGCCTCTGGCTTAACAAGCTAGTAGATGATTACAAACTAGAAGCAGTCATAGAATCCCCCAAGTCAGTAACATCCGACAGGAAGGACTGACAACTTAAAATTCAATACCAAAAATGCCTAATAGTACCCTTTAGGAAGTCAGCCACCCTATGAAATTACCTCACTGATAACATACACCTAAGAGTAGAACCAGCAGTCAGGGATTTGTGTACATACATAGATAAACCTGGGTTCCAACCAGGGTTGCCAGATTTCCAACTGGCCAGGTAGAGACAAAGTGAAGACTAAAAAAAAAAAAAAAACATTGCAGTTCCGCATTAAGCAGAAGTAGCTCCATGTTTAGCGATTTTTGATTGGCCCGTATACCGGTATATGGGCCATTCAAAAAAATCGCAAAACAGAGCTTCTTCTGTTTAATGCGGAACTGCAATGATCCGCATTAAACAGAAGTAGCTCCATGTTTAGCGATTTTTGATTGGCCCGTATACTGGTATAAGGGCCAATCAAAAAATCACAAAACAGAGCTACTTCTGTTTAATGCGAAACTGCTATGTTCTGCATTAAACAGAAGTAGCTCCGTGTTTAGCGATTTTTGATTGGCCTGTATACTGGTATATGGGCCAATCAAAAAAATCGCAAAACAGAGTTACTTCTGTTTAATGCGGAACTGTGATGTTTTGCATTAAACAGAACTAGCTCCGTGTTTATTTAAATAAATTAAAGCATTAAAGACCTAGCGTGGAGGACCTTTTTTTTTTTTTTAGTCTTCACTTTGTCTCTACCTGGCCAGTTGGAAATCTACCAACCCTGGTTGGAACCCAGGTTTATCTATGTATGTACACAAATCTCTGACTGCCGGTTCTACTCTTAGGTGTATGTTATCAGTGAGGTAATGAGGTAATTTCATAGGGTGGCTGACTTCCTAAAGGGTACTATTATGCATTTCTTGGTATTGAGTTTTAAGTTGTCAGTCCTTCTTGTCGGATGTTACTGACTTGGGGGATTCTATGACTGCTTCTAGTTTGCAATCATCCACTAGCTTGTTAAGCCAGAGGCCCTTGATAACAAAAATGGACCAGGCCAAGCACACAGCCCTGAGGGACTCTGCTAGTGAGTGGCCTCTTTGTGGATGTCTTCTCCTGTATCCTAACTTCCTGGGTCCTATCTGATAGCCAGTTGATGATATATGCATAACATAGGGATTTATTACTATATTCATACGTTTGTTTACAATGGCTGAGTAGGGTAGTGTATCAAATGCTTTAGCCAGTTCAAGGCAATCAGTATGCACCATTTTGCTGTCATCCATTACCTGGTAACCTTCTCAAAGAAGTCCACCAGGCTGAAAAAGCATGACCTGCCCCTGACTAAACCAAACTGGGTTGGATCCAGTATTTGCAGATTTCCTATGTCCTTATTAATCATTCCCATTATATTTCCTTCCCTGGCTTTGCAAATTAGACTAGTCCATAGTTCCCAGTGTCCACTGATGGCCTACCCTTGTGCAGAGGGATGACTGCTGCAGTTTTCCATTCAACTGGGACAATGCCTGTCTGGAGGCCATGGTTAAACAGTGACTCCAGTGGTCCTGATAGGTCATACTTGAGGCTATTTCAGAGGCAACCTAGAATATTATCAGGGCCCATCACTGTATTATATTCGGCCTTAGAGACAGCATCTAGGAAATAATTCCTAGTGATAGCAGCAGGGCAGGGGGTTGTTTGATGGTATTTCCTGGTAGGCGGCAGGGGGAAAGAGGGCAGTAAAGTTGGGCTGAATTTGTCAGCCAGCAGATTTGCTATATCTTCTGGCTATGTGTTGGTTGCTTCATTCCTAATCAGTTCTGCACAGTGCTGTGTGCTGCTTTTGAGATTTTGGACATAGCTAAAGAAAGCCTTGTAGTTATCATTTGCCTGGGAGGCTATCTTTACTTCAAATCTGGCTTTAATAGACTTAATTTGCCCTCTTAGTTGTTTTAGATTGATGAGATGTTTTTATCATGCAGGGTATAATTAACAATTATAGTTTCACTATTTCCACTAATGGAAATTATAATTGAAACACTGCTGACAGCATTTTCAGCCTTATGTTCTTTTTATAGTGTCTAAGTAGGTAAAACTATACACAGCGGGTTTATATCAAGAAATGAAACATTAACAAATCTTCATACAAATATTACCTAATCTGTGACAGTTATAGTTACTTTACTTTCACAGTATGTGAACAAATTGATTTAGACTCTGGAATGATTATGTAGAAAGTATATCTGAAAAGAAGTGATAACTTATATGGCAGCTCAGTTTGCATGCTGGTTAGCCCCAGACCTTACTGTGTCTTTTAACATTAAAACGGCCCTAAGGTTAAGGACTCTGACAAATGTGAATTTTTTTTCACATATTTTAAACTGGTTGCAGATATTGAGAGTAAAATAAACCTTGTAATATTCCTTTTAAACATAATTTTATATTAAGAAAGTGATGATTTTTTTTTAATATGAAACACATTTTTAATAGTTGTGTCTTTGAAGTGAAAGGTTGATTAAACACCTGGTGTCACATTTGTAATAGTTCTGGTCTTTAATTAAAGTGAAAGGTTGATTTGGAGCATGTGGTATGTTAACAGTTCTTTAAAGTGAGTACTTTGGTACTTTTCCGAGAGCTTTTGGTCTGAAGAAGTATACAGATAAGCTAGACAAGTGCTAAACATATGAATAAAAGTTTTCCTTTTCTATAGTTTTACCTGTGTGTGTGTGCATGCCTTTGGTTTTTATATTTCAAGAATTAGTCTATTCAGGATTCACAGAAAGCAGAATAGTCAGTGTTCAGAAGTTCATTAAACAGTCTGAAAATGTGCATATACTATGAATCTGCTGTTCGTATAGAATCAGTTAACTGCTAGCTATGCTGTATCACATTTCTGCTAGTTAGGTACAGATATGTGTTTGCCTGCATTTATTTTAGCCAGTACAGTTTTGCAGCAAGCAGTGCTGAAATATCATAGAAAGAGATTATTTGATTTGATTCTTGTTTGGGACAGGGTGCCATATCTCTGTATACGGCCTCTCTGTACCTTCATGGGTTTTTTCTGGGAGCTCCAGTTTCCTTACATTTCCCAAAGACATGTGGTAAGTGAATTGGCATCATTTACCAGTGTGTGTGTGTGTGTGTGTGTGTGTGTGTGTGTGTGTGTGTGTGTGTGTGTGTGTGTGTGTGTACTGTGTGAGTAAATGTGTAGGTCTATTCTGCTATAGACTAGTAACCTATCCAGAACAGGTACCCATGCCTTATATCCATTGGTTGCCATGACAGTCTCCAATGTTCATGTGACTCTTTAAAATGGTAAAGTGGCTTATTATATAATGAATTGGTGTATTTATTTATTTTTTCTTTATCTTCTTGTCTATTTAATTCCCTTCTGATCAAGAATGTCCAGCGTTGAGGATCCCACATTCATTGGAGACCCAATGGAGTGAAGTTCTGAGGTCTATAACAGTCATATACAGACATAAAGTTAGTTACACATTAAGCAAAAACACTTTAAGTACAGCAACAGCTGAATAAAATGAGAACATCCATGAATTATAAAGGATACATTGTCAAGAGTGAAATCAAAGCAAATAAATACTGATACATTTCTAAGTAAGTGTGTGAAGAGAAACAATGTGACAGAAATATTACAAGTAAACTTACAGGTAGAAGCACGAGGAACTGAACCACAGAAGTTGAATAAGATAATACTAATCGAAGAATATACACATGAAAATAAATTCAACAAGTCAACAATGGGGTCATGAACATCAAATGAAATGAAAAAGTTCTGCTAACCAGTAATTGTGAAATAAAATATGGATGTGCTACAGGATGTGGAGTGAGAATGGTATATTCAGTGTAAATAAACAATGTAATGTTTATGGAGAGAATGGTTTTATTCTGCATACAGAGACACTTACTAAAATAATATTGTTGACTGAAGGGCAGTTTGCCAAATGTTAATAAAAACATATTTATTATTATATGAAACCAAGTCAACACACTGAGTACTTAAGTGAGCAAGCCATTTATGTTTATATAACATTAAACTTAACCACATGAAATAATTACACAATAAAATTATACTTACCTTCATATCTAATGCTTTAAATCTTATGTTTTAAAATGCACGTGTAATTAATATAATCAAGTCAAAGTCAGGTCAAGTCAAAGAAAACGTTATTGTCATTCAGAACTATACAGCAGTGTAGCTGAATGAAATTACAATGCTTCGTTCTCAATGCAGGAAACAGTTGCACATATAGATGGAGAAAAAATAATAAAATATCACAGTAGAAATTTAATAAGTAGCAATTAGTTAGTAAAGTAGGGCAGCAGTGACCCACACCCATCCAAGAACAGGAGACAATGAAGACAAGGAACAATATGAAGGCAATATTGTCAAAGTAAATTGAAACAGTAGCAGCATATCTATGATTAGACTGAATTATTGCACAGTTTGTATATTGCACTTTACAGTCCTTCAGTGTGTAGGTGAGCCACCTTAGTATTGCACTTAGTTATTGCACATCCATAAAATAAGCCCCTTGAAGGGCTAGTTGTGTAACAAACATCATGGCTCGTTTTTCCCAAGAGTTCAACAATCTAATGGAGAGCAAAAAGAAACTGTTTTTTAGTCTGGTGGTCTTACAATGCAGGCTTCTGTATCTCCTGCCACAGGATAGGCAAGTGTACCGACCACTCGCAGGATGTGTTGGATCGCTGGAAATCTTTTTGGCCCTGCCTAGGCACCAGCATCTGTGTAGATCTTCCAGAGGAGTAAGGGAGGTGCCATTGATTCTTTCTGCTGAGCTTACAACTCTCTTGAGAGCCTTCCGATCCTGATTGTTACAGCTCCCATACCAGACTGCAATGCTGTTGGTCAGGACACTTTCAATGGTGCCCTATAAAAGGTCTGAAGTATGGAGCTTGGTAATTTTGCCTTCCTAAGTTTCCTTAGAAAGTACAAGTGTTGCTGAGCTTTTTTGACTGTGCTGGATACATGGACTGACCAGGATAAGTTCTCCATGAGATGTACATGGACTGACCAGGATAAGTTCTCCATGAGATGAAGACCCAAGAACTTTGTAATCTTGACCCTTTCCACTGTTGTTCCTTTCATCACTAGAGGTTTGTGTGTTACCTCTTTGCTGTACGCTTCACACTGAACCTCAGCACTAACCCAGAGATGCCCACAGTATGTATGCGTGTACATGTCTGTGTACGTGCTGATGCCCATGGTATGTATTATGCGTGTACATGTCTGTGTACGTGCTGATGCCCATGGTATGTATTATGCGTGTACATGTCTGTGTACGTGCTGATGTGTACATGCAGTGCTACAGAGACATATTTGCTGCCTCTAATCATTGAGCATAGAGGTCTGATGCAGGTTTTAAACCAGTGTTAACACTGCCTTGTTTAGCCTATAGAAGCTGTAAGGATAAGAAATGTATACTCAGTTCTGCAGTACATTTCTGCTTAATGTATTTATTTATTTTTGCTTTTGTTTGTAGCTGAATTACTTGATTCTTGTATTCTAATGGCACCAAGTTCAAGAGTGTTTTCACTGAAGGCTAAATTCAACTTTTTGCAGTGGTTACTGTACTTTATCAGAACTAAAAAAGATTTCATTTAGCCAATCAGAGGACATCATTTTAGGGTTGTTTTTAGGCAAATTACATAATAAGTGATAAATGGATTGTAACTTAGAATCAACCAAAGTGACCAAGTTGTCTAAAAAGAAGAATTGTATATACTCATTTGTGCTCACTGTACCAGTCTAACAATCCTAAACTGAATGCCCATTTTACTCATGAAAGGAAGAGGACTAACAAATGAGCCTGCTGAACTCCAAACAGTCTCTGACGAGGGTTGGAAGATGACATAATTCTATCTTCCAGTGGATGGAAGATGACATCATTCCATCTTTCAGACAATGGAAAATGACATCATTGTATCTTGCAGACTTGTTCTCGTCTTCCAAGTAGCTTGTAAACACCTGAAGCCACTGAGGAAGAAACCATAAGAAGTTAGAATTCACCAAAGTTTTCAAGATTGACAGAGTCAAATGCTTGAAGAAGTGTAAGAGGGCCTATTTTGGAACAGACATATTCAGTACCATCAAGTATGACCAAATTAGTTCCACGGGTACATCTGGAGACAAGATTTAAGTAAACTAAGTGCAGAAAGAGATAGAGAATGCATTTCTTCAAAGTTATTGATAAAGGAACAAAACAGCAATAGACTGATAACTGTTTAATGCAACTTGAAACTTCAGCTTTATGCAAAATTATTTTTTTCATATATTAAATACAGTACCTTCATAGTTACATAGGTCAATACTAGGCTATTGATCCAGAGGACCATTAGAAGCTCAGCTATGATACCACAGATTGTAGGTACTCATTGACATAACTAATTTATATGTAGTTCTAACCCATTTCTATAATGGCTTAAGGGGACAAACCTGGGGAGTAAAAATTACTTGAACAGATGTTGAAGGTGTTAGTTTTTGTGGATGTGCAGGAGGTTGCATAGGACTGGATCCTTTCATAGGCTAGACAAAGGTCACATCTCAAGAGTCTGTAGGAAACAGAGAAGACAGAAAGCACTTTAAGGAGGTCTGGGTCAGTCAACAAAGTCATGCTTTTGATTATCTTGTGAGAAAATGTTACCAATACCAAAAGGCCATTATGCTCTGTTACGGGCCTCATGAGGGAGGAGTAGAGAGGGACAATAATGTCCTTAGAGCAAGAAGAAATAACCCTGGTTATTAATCTGTCAAGGTAACATGATTTCCTATTAACAGCTGTTACAGGTTAATCAAACAATATCCATTGTCAACAGAACTGCCCAAGTCCCTAATGGCTGAGTCAGCTTTCAAAGGGGCAAAGCAAATCTACCAGACCATGTTTGGTGCTTTCAAGGAGCCAAGGAGCAAGTGTTTTTGGCCTTGGAGAGAGTATTCAGGACCTACCCTGGGGTGATAAGAGGGGATGGTGTGAATTATATTTATGTCTACTGGGGACAGATGTCCCGATGTAGGGCATAGAAATTATTGATAAATGTTGCAGAGTACAAGATGAGGTCATCAAGGTGTGGAAGGCACTTAAATGTCATTAGGTCATCAGTTAACTGGATTAGGTTTGCCTTAGAGTGGTCTCTAAAGACATAAGGGGTTTGTGGTAAATCAGGTTTTACCCTAATAGCGAGTCTTACCAAACAGTTGTCAGATTTGATTAGTGATGTGTTAAATGTAGATGATGAGCCTAGGGTGGCAATGCTGGTGAGAACCAAGTTCAGTATTTTTGAGTCCCTAGTCAGGACTTGAACCAGTTCGTCAAGGGAGCTAGCATTAATGAGGTCCAGGAATCTTTGGGTATATTTATTTGCGGTAGTGTACATTTCACAATGACTGTAGGATTGTTGACGTTACACAAGAAAATAACATTAGGCTCAACAGGGAGGATGTTCAGTTTGTTTAGGTATGCCCCGTGGGCAGCAGGCGACATGGAGGGGGTAGATTAGTTGGCTGTGATATGCTCCTGAGATCTATTTACCATGAAAATGACATGAAGAAGCTAAAGGTCATTGTTCTGGCATAGAACACATGGCTCACAGGTAGAACCCACAATGTGAAAGCAGCTAACTCCAAATCAGACTGCTGACTAGTCACGAGTGGAGTTCCACAGGGTTTGGTCCTGGATCCTCTCCTATTTGGTATCTACTTCTCTAAAGTCCAGGCCAACATGAGGGGACTCTGGCTGACAAAGTTCTCAGATGATTGCAAGTTGGGAGCTGTTATTAACTCCCCGAGTGATGTTGACATCCTACAGAAAGGCCTCACTGAGACCAACGACTGGTGTCAGAACCATGGCCTTAAGCTCAATGCTAAAAAATGTGTCATCATCCCTTTTGGGAAAAACATGGTTCCCATGAATTACCATATCGATGGTAGTCGACTGAACACAGTAGGCATTATAAGAGATCTGGGAACACAGGTTGACAGCAACCTCTCTTTTCACCACCACATTGCCACTGTGGTCAGAAAGTCCTTCTATGTGGCACATCTCATTAACAAGGGATTTGCATCCAGGAAGAAAGAGGTCAATGTCTCCTTCTACCCTTCCCTCATTAGGCCAATCATTGAGTACAATGCCCCATTTGGCATGTACTTCACTGAACACCTGCATCAACTGGAGAGGCCACAAAAGTACCTCACAATGAGGATCCTAGGCCTTAAACATTTGTCCTATACGAACAGACTAAAAATACTCCAACTATACTCTGTCTCATACCACTTACTTAGAGGCAATCTCTGCTTGACTTACAAAGCCATGTCTGACCCAGGTCTGTTAAAAATGCTACATGTAAAGAAATCCCAATCCCGCCACACCACATGCTCCAGAGACCTCAACCTCCTTACCACAATCAACAGAACATGCTGGAGGGACAGGTTCATAACCCAAAGTCTACCCATGCTATGGAATAGACTTCCCATACATGTCAAGCAGAGCACTTCACTGACCCTCTTCAAGAGTAATCTTGATGAGTGGATGGGAAATAGAAAATTCACCCCAGAGATCACTCTAGTGGCTTTACTCGACAGAGGCACTTGGAATTAAGGTTGGGTGGCACGATGCCAGGGTAATCCTATGGGCTAGGCTTGTAAAGGCTCTAGGTCCATTAGCCTAGTACACACCTATGAACCTATGAACTCTGGAGGTCAGATGGCTGTTTAGGAATACAGACAGGCCCCCTCAAATAAGTGTCATTTCCCACTCTGGTTCTGAGAGTGGTAGGGAGTAAAACCCTTGCACCATGTGAGAGTAGAAGGCACTGAAACCCTGCACTGTGGGAGAGTGATAGGCACTGAATCCCTGCACTGTGGGAGAGTGGTAGGCACTGAATCCCTGCACTGTGGGAGAGTAGTAGGCACTGAAACCCTGCACTGTGGGAGAGTGGTAGGCACTGAATCCCTGCACTGTGGGAGAGTGGTAGGCACTGAAACCCTGCACTGTGGGAGAGTGGTAGGCACTGAAACCCTGCACTGTGGGAGAGTGGTAGGCACTGAAACCCTGCACTGTGGGAGAGTGGTAGGCACTGAATCCCTGCACTGTGGAAGAGTGGTAGGCACTGAATCCCTGCACTGTGGGAGAGTGGTAGGCACTGAATCCCTGCACTGTGGGAGAGTGGTAGGCACTGAAACCCTGCACTGTGGGAGAGTGGTATGCACTGAATCCCTGCACTGTGGGAGAGTGGTAGGCACTGAATCCCTGCACTGTGGGAGAGTGGTAGGCACTGAAACCCTGCACTGTGGGAGAGTGGTAGGCACTGAATCCCTGCACTGTGGGAGAGTGGTAGGCACTGAATCCCTGCACTGTGGGAGAGTGGTAGGCACTGAATCCCTGCACTGTGGGAGAGTGGTAGGCACTGAAACCCTGCACTGTGGGAGAGTGGTAGGCACTGAATCCCTGCACTGTGGGAGAGTGGTAGGCACTGAAACCCTGCACTGTGGGAGAGTGGTAGGCACTGAATCCCTGCACTGTGGGAGAGTGGTAGGCACTGAAACCCTGCACTGTGGGAGAGTGGTAGGCACTGAATCCTTGCACTGTGGGAGAGTGGTAGGCACTGAATCCCTGCACTGTGGGAGAGTGGTAGGCACTGAATACCTGCACTGTGGGAGAGTGGTAGGCACTGAAACCCTGCACTGTGGGAGAGTGGTAGGCACTGAATCCCTGCACTGTGGGAGAGTGGTAGGCACTGAAACCCTGCACTGTGGGAGAGTGGTAGGCACTGAATCCCTGCACTGTGGGAGAGTGGTAGGCACTGAAACCCTGCACTGTGGGAGAGTGGTAGGCACTGAATCCCTGCACTGTGGGAGAGTGGTAGGCACTGAACCCCTGCACTGTGGGAGTGGTAGGCACTGAATCCCTGCACTGTGGGAGAGTGGTAGGCACTGAAACCCTGCACTGTGGGAGAGTGGTAGGCACTGAATCGCTGCACTGTGGGAGAGTGGTAGGCACTGAAACCCTGCATTGTGAGGCTGCTGTCATTATTCTGAAACTATGTTTCAGTAACTACACTTTCTGAAGAGAGTGTACCCCCCACATTAAATGATTGGGTTCCATCAGTTAGCCAGTTTGCTATGCTGTGGGTATCTACATTTTCAAGAGTTAAGAATGCCTGCAAGGAGTGCAACTTTTTGTATAGGATTCTAGCATTGAGCAATACCACCTTTACATAGTTTTAGTTTTGATTACTATGTATCCAATTTGAGGAGACCGATTTTTGTCTAAAAAAGCACTATGTAGGAAAAAAAGGTCCTGACCAATATTCAAAAGTATTGAGGACAGATGTACAGGCCATCACTAGCAAAGCAGCCAGAGTTGTTGATCTCCTCCCAGGCTGATATATATATCGGAGCCCTTAGAATGACACCAGTATCTAAGCCAATAACTGAAGTCAGTTATCATTTGTTTGCATTGCGGCATCATTCTTGGTGATGGTAGGATACCTGTCAATTCTACTGTGATGGAATGGATAATAATATTGAGGTAAAGTGTATGACATCCTAACAGAAAGTTTCAGAAATGCAGGAGACAGATGAGCTATTGAAGACAACCAGTGTTTTAAATTATGATGTAGTCTGCACACTAAATATGTATAGATGATATCAAGGGAAATGTAGGGCATTTATAATGAGAGGGAAGATGACAATCCATCTCCTATTCATCTGACATATTTAGCTCTATTATGATGAGGAAAGGCAAAGGGTATTATAGTTAGAGTTTCCACCTGGTCACTATTTCAGTTTTTTTTTTTTTTGCATATTTTCTGAGATCAATTGAATGACTAGCTTGGAGAAAAGTTGTTAAGAAATTATGTGCAGGTGTTTGATCTGTTTAGTAAGTAAGAATAGCACTTCTCACAATGTTTTGTTGTCTGAAATATTAAGAAAACACCATTAAAGTAGTCTGCAGGGTTATTTACTGGTAACCTGTGCAGGACAAGACAGCTGTTAGAGCTGAGAGAACATGTGACCCAGTAGTTTGCCTGCAGACATTCTTTGTATTGTAGTGTTTTGAACTAGTTTATTATTTATACACTACCTGATGCTGCATTGCATTATGACAGTGCTTTTCATCTTTAACAGGTTGAGTCTTGTTATATTTTTATTTTAGAAACTTTGCAGCCGAAATGCAAATTAGGTATTTAGTATAAGCTAGTAAATTTCATGACTTTTATATGATTTTTATACTTAAAGTACTTGTTTGTTCATTAGTAGGTTTGTAATGTGTCCGACATGATGGCTCCTGATTCCTGGGTGGGGAATTCAGGCTTTTGATTGGCTTGCCTCTTTGGTACACTTGACTTTGGAAGCTCCTGTGAGTCTCATCTTGTCTGCTCATACTAGTGAGCACTAGAACTTCAAACTACAAAAGCATTCTCTTTCACATCTTCCATTTCTTTAGTGCACACTGCAGTGCCAAAAAAGTTTTAATTCATTTTGTTCCAACCAACTTTTGAAACCACAAATATCTGGGCAAACCTGCCAATCCCTGGTAGCCTACAAACCACATCTCAGGAATAAGCTTGGAATCACTGACTTCTGTTTTGCTCCTGGTAGGAGAAGGAACATAGAGGCATTATTTTATAGCCTTCCTAGAGACTACCAATCACAGGAAAGCCTGAAAACTGCTTTTTAGGGGCCACCTAGGAATTAGTGCTACTGTTTTCCTCCCAGTAAGAGAAGGAGCATTGATTATCGACTGTCTCTGATTGGGCAGCATGTATGGACTTCTCTGATTAGTCTGTTTTTGTACCATTCTGCAAATTAGCTCTCTTACACTGAGCTGCCAGTTGTTCTGTACAAGGTATATACTAGGACAATGCTGCAACAACCCTACAGACCCATAGAAGATTTGGAATGAGACTGCTGATAACCAAAGACCCTGTCACATGTTTCTTAAAAACTAGCTTGGAATTAGCGCTACTGTTTTGTTATCTGGTGAGAGAAGAAACAAACAGACATTGATTCCTAGCTCAGGGTATCTGCAATGTTCACTAGCAGTAGCCAGGCAGTAACCATTAGATGAATCAACATTATTTAACATTCTTGGTTAACACAGTGAGTGGCTAAATTAGTCAGGTTTTGTTGAAATTAGCTTACTGGTTCCTTCTGATAGCAGAAATTGGCTCTTAGGCTAGCTGTAGAAATGAATTGCTACTCTGGCTAAATTTAAGTGTTCTGCTATTGATTGATTGGTGTCAGTAGTGTAGCTAGAGTTTGTGCTGCCTGGGGCTGTCTTTGAGTTTGCCACCCTTCTCCTTCACAAAAATCATAGTCATATGGGCCCCCCCATGCACAGTCCTCCACCCTCCCCACAGCCATTTCAGTGTTCCATTACCTGGCTATTTCCCCCCATTTACCATAAACACTGTAATGTGCATACTGCTTTATGCTTTACAGCTACAACGCTTATTTGGATTTAATTTAAAACTTTTATTTTACATTTTATAGCACAAACACTGATAGACATCTACTAAACAAAGCAATACAGTCTCACAATGAAAACAGACTTAGCATTAAAGCTTCTCTGCCCTTGAAACTCACATTCATTAAAACAGCATTGAAACCCACTGTGATAAACTGATAGTCTGCCAGCCCAGGTAGATAGAATTTTGTAAATAATTCTATGTCATTGTAAATATTAATATGATCCACAGGCTTGTGTAACAAATGTAAAGAAAACTGTGTTATGCTATGAGCTTCAAACATTTAACCACAGTGCACCCTGCTGGAAGAAAGCTGATAAGTAAAAAATTTTACAACTGTGTATGATCTCAATCTCGGAGACAGGATGTCTGGACTAGGAAATTCTTTCTATTGTCCTAAGACATAGATAATTACTAGGGTTCACATGTAAAGTGCATTTTATTGCTGTGGCTTCCTGGCAGGTGCAGATCAAAAAGAAATGTTAAAACTTTTGAGTTCTGTGAGCCTGGGAAACTTCATCAGAAGTGTCAAGAATGATGTAATCTGAAATGACTCAGCAGTAATTTGTATTATCAATTTAAGGGCTATCTCAGAAAGTAAGAATTGCATTTTGCATTTGTCTTCAGATCTGACAAAAACTCACAAGCACTTTGCTTTGCTCTGTAAGCAGTTTATTTAGAACAGTGATTTCTCTTAGAGATAGAAATATAGCCAGATTAGTCTAGCTGTTTTCTATATTTATGTGAGATTATCCTACAATGTTGTTTTAAAGTATTTCCTGTGATTTCTGAACTTTCTAGTGTCACTGTGTTGAATGAATAAGTACTGCCTTGTGTTGTTATTATTTATTATTAAATATTTTTAAACCTTTTAACTCTGGCTGTTTTGTGTAGAGATAATTTAAGCTCTGAGAGTACTTGCATATATTTGGTGATACTGTATAAGCCACTGCAATAGCTTTAGCCCTAGGTTACACTTAGTATTTGGATAACAGTAATATTACACAGTGGAATTGGTCACTTTTTGGTAAGGGCCTTTATAGTAGCTGATAAGAGTAGTTGGTGGCAGTGGATTACTACCTTATAGCTGGGAAAAAGGGGGATAGCTAGGGAACCTGTGCCAGCCTTCCCCAGGAGTGTTTGTATATAAATCAAATCTCAAAGTGTGTGTGTGTGTGTGTGTGTGTGTGTGTGTGTGTGTGTGTGTGTGTGTGTGTGTGTGTGTGTGTGTGTGTGTGTGTGTGTGTGTCAGCTAACTGTGCAGGGACACGAAGCACTGGTTGGACAGAGAGGGTGCTGGAGGATTTGGCTTGAGTACTCAGCTGAGATCTGAATCCTATAGCTGTGCCAGTGGGGAGTCTTATTGGAGATCTGGAGAGAAAGGGAGAAACCAGCCCCAGACTAACTGTGATCTCTATGTGCTCTTAAGGGAAATTGTACTTTACGGTGTACTTGTTATCCTCCCAATGTGGACGCCCATCACTGGTGCTAATGTTGAGGATTGAGGCTACTTGATTACTGGGCCAGTGCAAGGGTGTCACACCCACATTCAAAGAAAATGCATCTGGTCAGTGGCAGATAAAATTTACATTTGGGCTGTTTTCAAATCATACGCCCTTTGCACACTTATCTAAAACCATGCAAATATACATGTTTCTTTGATTCACCTTCTTGATTGTATTAAATTATATTCCTTGTATAATACAGCATACTTGTTAGAGTATGTTTTACATTTATTGTTTTGAACATTTTTCCAGTAATCAGTGAAACAAAATGTATGAATCAATGACAAAACTGCCTAGTTGAGAATATTTCCATCATAAATGTCTACTCAAACTTCTGCCATTACAGTCAATATGCACAATCTCTGAAGAAGTAAAAGTCATCTAAATAATTCCACATTAACGAGATCTGTAAATATTGAAGAGGTTGTTACTACCAAACAACTTTATATATCATTGTTTCATATACAAATAAAGTGCCTGTTGCTCTTGAAGGATAAATTGCCTATGTTACATTAAGAAAATGATAAGCTAGTAGTATTGAAATAGGGAATGAATGGCAAACTGATAACAGGTTCATAGTTACTAGGTAACTCCTCCAAAGGAGGACATTCTCTGGACTGCAACTTCCACCCCCTTTAAAGTACAACACAATACAGTATCAGCAATACAGCTACATACTATGGGAGTAGAACCCACAGCTTTTTGCATCAAAAGCAAGTATATTACCTGTTGTGCTACAAACAATGCAAACAGACTTGGCATAAGCAGCACTAAACTTCTCTTCCCCTGAAACTCTCAGCTCCTTGTAAAATCCACTATATCTCCCAACTTTGCAACACAATAAATCTGAAAAAAGACAAAGTTTATTGGAGGGGAGTCAAAGGCACAAAACCAGGGACACATTTTAAACATTGCTTGTATAATCTTAAAAAGTTGCTAGAATAAAATGTTTTGTGTTACCATGTGTTTCCTGAAAGATAGGAAGGCTGAAACTTAAATGTCTATCATTATTTAGTGAATTCAGTTCTCACTGATTTGACAAAATACACAAAAGAGGAACAGAGTATAAACCAAACATTCCAGACATTCTGTGAAAATCTGGACAGTTGAGAGCTATGGACTCAACTCCTTTAATCACAAGTTGTGTGGTATGGGTAGAGAATTCAGACTCTTGCTTCTTGTAGGATTGCAGCCTGATTAACAATAGCCACCAGGTATACCTAATTGGGGCATTTTATGCACACACACACACACACACACACACACACACACACACACACACACACACCCTATCTAATGGCAACAATAAGCACACACACACACACACACACACACACACACACACACACACACACACACACACACAGACATCCTACCTAACGGCAACAATAAGCACACACGCACACCCTATTTAACGGCAGCAATAAGAACACACACACACACACACACACACACACACACACACACACACACACACAAATACACACCCTAAGACCACCCACCGAAACTGGCAGCAACAAAAATTCACACACACACTTCCCTGAACTGATCTGAACAGCAAAATCCCTTACTTGAACGGCAGTAGTAGCAGCAAAATTTGAATGGCAGCAATAAGAAGCCTGTACTGAGCCAGCATGACAGCAGTAGCAACAAACATTCCCTTACATGAATTGAACGGCATGCCAGCAACAAATGTACTGTTAAATGTAAAATTGTGCACGCCAGTGTCCAGGAAGAATGGGACGTCTGTGCGACAATGCAAACTCACAGACATGATTCAACTGGGCCAGCTATGGAACCGTTCTTAAAGAAGAATGCCCTTTATAACAGTTTTTTAAATGTAAATGTGACAAAGTAAACAATCAAAGTAAATGTACAGTCTCAAAAGTACTGCCTGGGGCAGACTGCCCCTCTCCCCCCTCCCCCCTCAAGCTACGCCACTGATTGGTGTGCTATACTGAGTTTTTGTTGCTTGCTTTCTATGTTATAAATAAGGTGATTTAGCTCAACTCTACTCATTACACAATAGCAGAGCATATACTGTAGTTTATAGATAAGAGAAATTTACAGCTTTAACTTTCTCTATACAACCTACTCCCACATTTCTTCTACTGTGTATAGTCAGTAGTATACAGAGGCACTGATTTGTGCTAAGTTATGCATTGTTCTCTGTGTGCAGACTTAAATTGTTTATACACATAACACCTCCTGTAACTCAACTACAAACCTTATAGCTGCACCAGTCCCTGCATCCCACACTAGTAAGTACTTGGATCCCTGAATTTGTACTTTCCAACCATCTTTGCAGTAAATGGGAATCCTGACACACTGTAGCATTTGTGTCATGTTTACTGACAAGCATCTACTAAGTAGACTGGCAGACACAGTGTGTGAGAGTGTGTAACCATTTGAAATGCTGGGACCTGCTAGAGTGAGTCTCAAAACATGGAGACTGAATGGCTGAAAAAAGATCTTCTATATATTAAGTCCAAGATGGACATTTCTGGGAATATTCCCTTTTCTGCAAGGTATGGCTATGTCAAAGTTAGTAGTTTGGGGGGGGGGGGTGCAGGGGAACTTGCCTTCTGCAAAAAAAAAAAGTTTAAAGGAAAAGCACATGCTTCAACATTCATTCTTTTCCTTTGTTTTCAGACTTTTTTTTCTGCTTGTCAGCACTGATCATTTTGAGACATTTCAACAGGGAACTATTTCCAACCAGGATGATATATATTCGACTTCCTTTGAATAACACCAGAGCTAAGACAACTTACAGTATCATTAATATTCCTTTATCTGTATTATACCTATTTTGAGAATTTGTTACTGCTATTGATAGACAACTGATCTATTATTTTCTGGATCATAGCTTCTATACCATTCTGACTGGTATCAAACTGCAGCAAAACTGGGCTATTCACATCATTATATTTTAACCTTGATTAATTTGATTAACTTCTTCAGCATTTCAAAACTCTATTTTATGTTCATAATTACATCCCAGGTTACATTTTGCTCTAAAAACTTTCTTATAGGCAAAGTTATCTCAGCCATATAAGGTACAAACTCTGCAAACTACTACATCATTCCCAGAAACTTCCAAAGACTTGATTCTCTTCTGACTTCATTCCCAGAAACTTCCAAAGACTTGATTCTCTTCTGACTTCATTCCCAGAAACTTCCAAAGACTTGATTCTCTTCTGACTTAATTCCCAGAAACTTCCAAAGACTTGCTTCTCTTCTAACTTTGACATGTACATAACTGCTATGACTTTGGCTGCATCAGGCTTTAGTCCTCCTGATATTAGAACATGATCCATATATATTTCAAATTTATTAACCTTCTTTTATATTTGTTCTAATTCAACTTGCAGTGATGCCATCGTAGTCTATTTAGCAGCTCTATCAGTCTGTTGTTATAGTCTTCTTCATCCGTCTGCCCCCACATTAATAGATCATGTGTATATTTATGGTACCTTCCACAATTTGAGTTACCAATGCAACAGCTGTTTACAGTATCTCTTGTGCTGATGAAATACCAAATAGAAATATAAGGAACCTCTTGTCTTCCTATTAACATATTACATGTATACAATACTGAGCTTGATCCATAAAGACATATATGTCAGAATCCCTGATTTGTATCAAGAACTGAAGTTTAGCATTTTTCATTAATGGCATAATTTCTTTATCTATAACTAATTGCTAATGCTGTCTTTTAATTACTTTAGTCAAATCCTCCACAACAACACAAATATGCATTATGTTTTGCTTCACAATGGTGGCCACATTCATCCATTCTGTAAGGTCTAAGCTTTCCATATGATTTATGTCTTGCCATGCCCTGCTCCTGGTGGTTAGTGGTACATCCCTATGAGCTATGAGGAAGTATCAATGGAATAGCATCAGAGTTTATTTATTTATTTATTTATTGTGATCTGCTCCTCACAAATTTCCTAAGCTTGTATGTAAATCAGCTTAATTATACAGGATCTTCTTCTTCTTTTCGTTTCGGCTTTTCCCATTAGGGGTCACCACAGTGGACCAGCTAAGTCATGCACGATATTATGTGCAAAATATTAACATGCCTGTGTGGCTTTGCAACGGATTCTGTATATACGCATCATTAGCTGTTACATTGTGAATTTGTTTTAGTGTACAGTTCCCAGCATTATAATCCAAATTACCAAAAAATTCTTCTTTAAGTAATGCAAACTGAAAAATGATTTTGTAGTTCTTATTTTTATATTCATTTATAAGAAACTTCTGATCGAGTCGCTATACCTGGTTGTTATTAACAACATGCAAAAAGTTCTTTGATCAGTGCCTTATAACCCCAGTGCTTTAAAATATCTTCAGATAAGGTATTGCTTTCTGTACATGAGTTTTACTTAAATTCTGTATTTGGGTAACATTCACTGTGTTTACTTTCACCAATCTGACTTGTACTCCTGTTTCCATGCTTCTCTCTTTAATGTTTTTTTTCCAGTTTAGTACTGCGTAATAGAAGTTTCTGTTGGCACAGCTAATATTCATTATCCTGTTCACCAAAATGCATTGTTTTTCAAGCTTACTTGTTTTTTTCTTTTCACAAATCTTAAAAATGTACCTAATCCTAGAAGATTTTTTGTAACGTGCTGAAATTAGAGCAATGCTTTATCCCATGATTATAGTCACATGTAGTACATGGAGTTTGAATTTCCACTACGTGATATTTTCTCAGGCTTCCTTTACTGTTATGGCACTTTGTCACATGGCTTCTTTTTTCATATCCCTTAGTGTTGCAATACTTTATCGTTTTACTTTCCATTTTTCATTCTATTATTTTAATCATATTTTAATCATATTTAAAGTAGTTTAACTGCTAACTTGTAATTTTACTTTCTTTAAACATATAGGCAGCATTTAATATAGTCAGGTTTACGTCTGTTAACAGAGTAATCCTTGTTTTATTATTTGTTATAACACAAAGTTTTCTGAGAGTCATAAAACTCACCAGTTCACAGTTTTTGACTCACTTCTTTACCTATGAAACATAAGTACCTGTACTTTCTCTAGGAACTTGTGCCCTTGTAAAAAACAAATGGTGAAATGAAAGGCAGCATTTTCTAGACACACAATAATTGGTTCATAGGTTCATAGGTAGTTACTAGGCTATTGGCCCTAGGGCCGATACAAACCTAGCCAAAATGGTACCCTGGCTTTCACCACCCAAGAAAATTATTTTCCTGTGCCCCTGTCAAGCAGAGCCACAGAAGTGATCCCCAGGGTGAATTTCCTATTTCCCATCCAATCATCAAGATTTTTCTTGAAGAGTGCTAATGAGGAGCTCTGTTTGACATAGATAGGTAGTCTGTTCCAGAGTATGGGAAGTTTCTGGGACAAGAATCTATCCCTCCAGCATGTTCTGTTTATTGTGGTGACAAGGTTTAGGTCCCTAGAGCGTGTAGCTCAGAGGGATTGGGATTTCTTTAAGTGGAGCATGTCCAACAGCTCTTGGGTTTGACATAGCTTTGTATGATAGGCAGAGATCGTCTCTGAGTAGGTGATATGCGACGGAGTAAAGCTGTAGTTTTTTTAGATGGTCTGCATAGGGCATCTGTTTGAGGCCAGTTATCCTCTTTGTGAGGTATTTCTGTGGCCTTTTCCAGTTGTTACAGATGTCTTGTGAGGTACATACCAAAAGGGGCATTGTACTCTATAATGGGTCTAATGAGTGATGAGTAGAGGGGAACAATGACCTTTTTTTTCTGGATGAGAAACCTTTTGCGATGAGGTGTTCCATGTAGAAGGATTTCCTGGCCACTGTGGCGATGTGATTATCAAAGGAGAGACTATTGTCCACCTGTGTCCCAAGGTCTCTTATCACACTTTCAGTGTTAAGTAGACTACCGCCTATGTGGTAGTTCATGGGTACAGAGTTTTTACCAAAGGGTATGACAATGCACCTTTTGGCATTGAGCTTCAGGCCATGGCTTTGGCACC
This sequence comes from Protopterus annectens, assembly GCF_019279795.1. NCBI lineage: Eukaryota > Metazoa > Chordata > Ceratodontiformes > Protopteridae > Protopterus > Protopterus annectens. The sequence goes on along the minus strand of NC_056740.1, from coordinate 404,355,684 downwards.
AGGCATCTGTCTCAGTGAGGCCCTTTTGTAGGATGTCCACATCATTAGGAGTTTTGATTATGGCTCCTAGTTTGCAGTCATCTGTGAACTTAGTTAGCCAAAGACCTTCTGTGTTAGCCTGTACTTCAGAGACGTAGATACCAAACAGGAGAGGACCCAGGACTGAACCCTGTGGTACTTCACTTGTTACTTGCCTGAAGTCTGAGTTGGAGTCTGCTAATTTTTTCAGTGTGGGTTCAGTCAATGAAAGAGTTGGCAACCCATCTTGTGACATAGGGATTTATACCTAGTTTAGTGACTTTATCTATAATTCCAGAGTGGGAGATGGTGTCAAATGCCTTGACGAGATCTAGATAGGCTTTGTGAACCACGTTACTCTCATTTATGGCTTTGGTGACCACTTCAAAGAGGTCTATCAGGTTTAGCAGATCATTCTAGAACTCCTGTCTTACTGCTGTTATTTTTCTTTCTCTTCCCTTCAAGACAAGTAAAAACAATGAAATCCCTTTAAAGCTTATCCCTTAGTAACATGAAGAAATTTAACACACTGTACCCCTTTTGGATTTCTTGGTTGGTCCACTCTTAGTGAGGAACAAATATAATTTCTAGATTCAAAGCTTTCAGTTTTCTGCAAAATTTACTTAAGGTGAGAGGATTCTAGGTGGTTGCAGTTGCTGCATATTTCCTCTAAGAATTATACTTATTTACTTTTAAAAACATAAACATTTGAAAACAAAGATATGTTCTCACTTCTATGGGATGTATTGGGATGTGTGCTGTCAGCATGGTGAGTAAGCACACAGACAATGACAATTAGTGATAATCCACCATGATGTCTTTAATCAGACTAAACGTTAGAGGAAATGTGTACCACATCGCATGCAACTTCACACAGATAGTTCATTAGTATTGAAAGACATACATATGATATCTTAATGTCCATTGAGTTATTCTTACATGGAGTCCAGTTGATGAAATTACTGCCATAGTCACTGGCATAAATTACAGTATTCTGGGTAATTGCCTGAATACTTCCTTAAAGGGACAATCCCAGAGTCTAAAATTCTGACCAAAAGAAACTTGTCCTGATACCTCCCAGTTGTCACCACCCACTTACCACATCATGAACCCTACTTAGGGTTGCCACCCCTCCACTTTTTTCTAGACTATCCGGAAATCAAACTGATTCTCTGGTAGTCCAGAAAACACTGTACAAACTCCAGTATTCTGTTTCAAAAAAGGAAATAGACTATCTGAGTTTGTAAATCAGCTGATTACTATGCTTTTTTTACAGAAAAGCATAGTAAATCAGCCGAAAACAGGCAGCAGGAATAGAAAAAGAGGGCATTCCCTGCCAGGTGATGTAACCGGGACGTCACAAAATGGGCGAAATATGGGCGGGAGAGGGTATGGGGTGGGCGGGGTTACTGGTGATGTGAGGGTGTGGCTTTACTCTGGTTTTAGCCACAACAAAAGATGGCAACCCTAACCCTACTCCTGGTTTCAGTTTACTTTATGCAGCCCTGTTTTCATTCCTTCTGGTGAACACAATTAACAATACTCAGTTCCTGTCAAAGCTTTCAGTCCCTGATCACTGGGAAACAATAATGTTATTACATTTTTGTGTGTGTTTGTGGTTGTGGGTGGTTAGACAAGACTATCAATGTTTACTTTTTGAACTCGTCTAAAAGCTTATCTTAAATGTGCAGCTGTTTATTTCCTTTATTTGGTCTGCATTACGTAACTGCAATCAGTATAATCAAAGAAGTTCAGGTTAATGAATTCATACTTAATTTTAGCAGTCTCTTGATGTATTGCCCTTACTCAATAGTAAAGCTGTCTTAGAATTACTATGTACAGCACCCATTGTGACAGTGAGTTTTGGACTTCATTATTTATTTATTTTATTTATTTAACATTTGTTAACCAGGAAAGCCTGACTTGGAATGAGTCAATTTTCAGTGGAGGCCCACGCAGAAATGCTCCAGACACATGTCTTTGTAATGTGGGAGGAACTGGAGCACACGGAGGAATCCCACATGAACGCAGGAAGGACATGCAGACTGCACAAAAGGCACCCCAGCTAAAAATCAAACTACAAAACCTCTTGCTGTGAGGCGACAGCGTTAATGGCTGCACCACTGTACCATTTAAAATGAATTGATTACTTGTATCACACTTTTTTACAGCAGGTCAGAAAACCATTACACTTGGCTAGTATTCGAAGATCAAAAGCAAAACATGAAAAATAAGACTGTTTCTACTGCTGTTTGAAACTTGCATTATCCTGATGCTTTCCACAGAGCAAGTGGCAGTCATGCATAACATCATAGCACTTAGCTGGCATTCAGAAATCTGTACAAAGTAAAATAGGAAATGAACAGAAAACTATGTTTACTAATGTTTTAGCTTTGCAGTGCTCATATGCTTCCCTACAAGGTAGTAGCAAGTGAGGTCATAAAATTCCTGAAATGCTTCTTTTCTATGAGGATAAAAAGCACAGGTGAAACTAATGAATGACTCAGTGAGAGCTGTTGTGAGTATAACTGCAATTTGAGATGGAATTTGACTAAGAGCATTGAAACTTCCTGCAAACACCCCTCCCCTAACCCCCTCAGCTGAACCTGTGACATGCTCAGAAAGCCAGGCTGAAAATGTAAACAAAGACCAGAATCAAAACAAAAAAATTCTGGGACTGTCCCTTTAAGTCATAACCTATATTTAGATTATCTGTTACTGGTCTATACTCAGATTCACAGGATTAAACTACTAATCTAAATATTATTTGATGCTCAGAGAATCACAGATAATGCCATCTCGATGATCAATATAATGATTCTGCTGCACCCTGGCCATCCATTGAGTGAGTCTCACATGAAACCAAGCTGGGAAAACTGTAAAATCAGAAAGGCATCTTACCTTAATAGAGCACAGAGAATAGATAAGTATTCTAATATAATTATTTTGATCTCATTTTAATATATGCCTTGGCCAAAATGTGATCCAGTGAAACGGATTCAGCTAAACATGTCTGGATTGACAGCACTCTTCGATTCTTGGTACCAACTTAACGTATTCTTTATACCAGATGTAACATCAAGGCTCAATATGGTTGTCATGAGCCAGTAACACAGGTACAGAAGACATATATTCTTTTATTTAAATGGCTGCAGCTATATCACTTGGTAAAGACAAATGGAATAGGGAACAAGTCCAAGGATAGTGCTTTAAACTAAGCTTTGTTAATCCATGCTAAAACTACATAATTTTCTGTCTGAAGGACAAAATAGGATGTAATGGTATGCTTCATGAGTATAAACAAAGTACAAACCCGTTTCCATGATTTAGAAGTAAATGCAATTATTGAAAAGATCATCATGAATTGTTTTTGTATACCACATACAAACAATAGAAGTCATAATTTGGACTTTATGTTAAATAGTACACAAAATATCTGGGTATTCAGACTCTACTGATAAAGCTTATAATGCATATGCTTGCATCCCGTGTTCATCATGCCACTTTGTAGGTAATGGTCATTAATTTTACAGTTCTGTAACCAAGACGACTTACAGTCTTGAAAGTTATTTTACTTGTAATGCCATACATACAATTTATTTAACTGAATGTGATTGATGTTTATCATTCTGTGTTGGTAGGATGACATGAAAGTTAGCCACTCAAATTCATAAACACATACATGCTATTAAAAAAGGTATGTGATGATGGGCTTACTATCAAAATTTCGAACCGTACTCTGCCAACTGTACTATCGTCAAACACGGAAGTTCGAAAACGGTAATATCGATGTCAAAAAAACAATCTAGGAACAGGTTTTAACATGGGTCGAGGTAGGGGAGATGTTTGTAGTTCAGAATAATACTGAACACCTACCTCGACCCATGTTAAAACCCATTCCTAGATTCTTTTTTGACATCGATATTACCGTTTTCGAATTTCCGTGTTCGACGATAGTACAGTTGACGGAGTACGGTTCGAAATTTTGATAGTAAACCGTGATGATGTGATGGGCTGAGCTAATTATAAAAACTTCATGTTTTACATCGTTGAGAAAGCTGAATTGGAATGTAGATGAGATGTCATACAGAATATTCTGGATTGTCATAAATAGCATTGGAAGGTATAGCTAGAAGCTTATAAAAATGCCAGTTATCGATGACATTGCTAATTTTACATATAAATTAAAAATAAAGACAGTGAAATATTAAAACGTAGTGTTTTATATTATCTTACAATATTCAGTACTGGAATATGTTTATTACATATTTATTATTGTTGTTTTTAGCATGAATGTTAAACTTTTTTGCAATTTCTTTGGTTGCTTAATATATTATAATTTAACTGACTTGTCTGATGAAGTTTCCATGTTGCTTGAGGAAACAAAGTTCTTCTCTTATTTTTCAGTATTTTCTATGTTTGTTTTTCATTAGTAATCCAATATTCCAGGAAGAGATACTCTTATTTTTTTAATGGTGTGTACCTTTTTAGCATTTTGGCATGCCGCAGATTTAGGTTGGCCTCCTCAGGTAACAGATGGGCTTCATATCTTAAGTTCCCTGCTATTTTTCCAATGAGTCAGAATCAGAAATAGAATTTACAAATTTTATGGAGCTTGTTTTATAGAACCCCTTTTCTGCAGGACTATACCTCCTGTTATAAAATATCAAGCTGTCATCCAGAAGAGGAGATATATGATTGTTAGGTGGCTGGACAAAAGACCTAGTCAATGGTGTGACATAATATCTGCACTTATCATGTATTAGTAGTAGTTAATAGTCCCCCACGGATGAACATGGAAGGGGAGCTATCCTTTGATCACCTCCACCTCCTCCAACTGAAAGCAGTAGAACACACCGTCAAACAAATTTCAGTTGATGGGTGTAAGATGCATTTTTTCCTTTATAAGAGATGCCTTCCTTGCCAGTGATAGTTGCACTCCATCCTTGATACTTTCTTTGGAAACTGTCTGGAAGAAAATGTCTACTACGTTTTGAAATGACAGAGATCACAACCTGGAAAAATACTGCAGTTTCAGGAACTGTTTGTCCTTCTCAGCCTCATCTTCAAATATAACAAACAGAGTCAGGAATGGAGTTGTATATGGTCTCAGTAGTGTTAAAGTCTCAAAGTACTGCTAGAGCACAGACATACACACATGCAGGTTAATGAAAAATGTACTTTGTGCATAAAAGCTAGAGAATGAAGACCAAATTAAGTTGCTAAAAATAATTTTAACCAAGAATGAAAACTAACAGTGTAGTATTTCAAGTTTAGTTATTCCAATAATAAATCATGAATCCATTGCTAAATATGTTACAAGAAATATTACAAGACCAATTGATCTTGTGAGATTAACAATGAGAATATTGGCTGAAAAAGGTCTGAATTCCTAAAAAGCACATGAAATGTATAAATCATGCAAAGCAGACCATAAATGGACAGGATTTTTATTTAGCATCAGTAGTCTGTAGCAGTAAGGAAATAATTACGATCCATTATGTGTGCATAAATAATTTGCAGAAAGAAATTGTTGTTAACTGTTATATGTCATAAAAAAAATCAACAGCAGTATGAGTGCAAATTTTTAAAATAAGAGTTACAGCTGTAGATTGTCTGACCGTATTTAGGAAAGTTTGTAGAAAGAAAAATAGATTTCAAGAAGGAAACTATAAAATGTGCTTAAACCAAATGCAAATGAAAAGACAGAAATTAATTGGCCTCATTCTACAAGCTGCACTGTATGCTGTATGCAGGAATCTGAGACTGGGAAGACAGAGGCCAGTGTAAATGAATGTATTTACAGTGAAGCTTGGAGAGAATGGTTATTCCCCAAAGCATCTGTCGGTATCCATCCATTCACAATCTCAAGTTTTGCACATGGGGCCAGGCTGTCACATCAATAGTCACCATCATCTAGAGCCAATGTTCACACCAAATCATAAAATGTATTATCTGAAGTTGACACTCACCATATCACTGAGATGGATAACACATATATTTAAGGTTGGGGATGAAGGTAAAAGTGCTAAAACTGGAAAATGCAACACTGCTTTTTGAAAACATATACAAGGAAAATGGTGGACAGCTTGTAAGGGCTACTGAAGTTACAGTAGCATTTAAACACCAAGTAAACAAATTACCTCTGGCTGCTGTGCCACGTGGTCTAATGTTAGTGGGACAAAATTGGTTTAAGAAGCTAAACATAACTAGAAATTATTTAAATCATTTGCCTGACATTGTATGCAACCGATTTCAGCTGGAGTTTTTTCAGTCGAGCTGCATAGGGCATCTATTTGATGCCAGTGATCCTCTTGGTGAGGTACTAGCAACTTATTTCAGCCCTATTTCAGCAGCAGAACATTAAGATCTACTAATAAATTGCTCTTGAAGGTCACCATGCCTAACAATAGCCATGCGGATACCCTGTACTCATACAAGTTTGCCAAAACTTGGAATGATATATCTCAAAATATACTCAACACTAAAAATACTTGAAAATTCAAACATCTAGTAAAGGACCACCTTAACAACACTTGCTTTGCTCGTGCACTAACCCTGGTTAGCAAAAAACAAACTGTGTACCAAAACAGCAAAAAAACGATTGAAGATAAGAACTTCAGGAACCACAAAGAAACAATACTTTTTAGCGCTTTCTTTCACTTTTAATGTAGTGAACTTCTTCAGAAAAAGAAGAGACTTCCCATACTCTTCTTTTATAATTACAATAAAGGAAATGATGTCATAAACCTAATTAATCACTTTAAATCATAAAACATATGTACATAAAATGTTTAAAACATCTATATGTTTATGTAATGTCATCTTTTAAATCCATGTCAATTAAATGTGACATAATTTCGGAGTATATTTTATGTATCACTTTTATATGTGTGTGTAATTATTTCGTATGGGCTTTTACAAAATTCACCAACCTTCTTTCTTGTAAATACAAATACTAGTTCAGTAAGTGTATATATGTTTATGTGAATGCCCATACCTTCACAACCATATTACAATTCTTACTTTGCCATTCAAAATATTTCCTTAATTTTCTAATTTTATAAACATATAAAAATGTAAAAATGTAAATATATAAATATTCTATACATGCCCTAAATGCTTAAATGAACTATAATAAGTACTCAATACATTAGTATAACTCAAAATATAAATGAATAAACAAACCTACAAATTTGATAAAAAATAAAGAATAAAAAATTATTATTATTATTACTGTAGTAAATGTATATATATAAAAAAATATATATATAGATATACATATAATGAATATGCACGGCTGAAATAATGTTACTTAACCTATGTGTTTGGCTGATTTGATACATAATGAATCTACCTATCTACCAAAAAGCATTTTAAATTAATCATCTCATTTAAACCAGGTGAATGATCTGCCCCTAACAAAAGTTGCCACAACGCCTCTCTTTGCTCCAATTTGTTGTTTAAATCACCAATGAACATTCCCTGGTCAATCTGTTCTAAGATGAAAAATTTAAACTTCTTGGTAGATTCATTATGTATCAAATCAGCCAAACACATAGGTTAAGTAACATTATTTCAGCCGTGCATATTCATTATATGTATAGCTATATATATATATTTTTTATATATATACATTTACTACAGTAATAATAATAATAATTTTTTATTCTTTATTTTTTATCAAATTTGTAGGTTTGTTTATTCATTTATATTTTGAGTTATACTAATGTATTGAGTACTTATTATAGTTCATTTAAGCATTTAGGGCATGTATAGAATATTTATATATTTACATTTTTACATTTTTATATGTTTATAAAATTAGAAAATTAAGGAAATATTTTGAATGGCAAAGTAAGAATTGTAATATGGTTGTGAAGGTATGGGCATTCACATAAACATATATACACTTACTGAACTAGTATTTGTATTTACAAGAAAGAAGGTTGGTGTTTGTAAAAGCATAAAATAATTACACACACATATAAAAGTGATACATAAAATATACTCGAATTATGTCACATTTAATTAACATGGATTTAAAAGATGACATTACACAAACATATAGGTGTTTTAAACATTTTATGTATATATGTTTTATGATTTAAAGTGATTAATTAGGTTTATGACATCATTCGCTATTGTAATTATAAAGAAGAGTATAAGTCTCTTCTTTTTCTGAAGAAGTTCACTACATTAAAAGTGAAAGAAAGCGCTAAAAAGTATTGTTTCTTTGTGGTTCCTGAAGTTCTTATCTTCAACCCTGGTTAGCAGCTGTAAGTCTACCCTCCACTTAGCTCCCCCCCTCACACCTCACCTAACGTTCTCCTTCCCCTTTACTCCTTCTACTCTGCAGCTCCTTGCTTCTGTTCTTTTACCTCCCAGGCAACACCATTTTTCCTCACCCATAAATTTGCTTTAATTCAGTTTGTCCTAAAAATTTATTAATGCTCACTATTCTTAAACTAATTTCATTTTTTTATCCTTATCATTTTTTCTATTTGTAGTTTCATATTCATTTCTACTTGCGTATCCTTTATGTACTTTGTACTGTATACATTATGTATTCATTTTTTTTTTTTTTACTATGCTAACATTGTATTTGTGGAGCTTTTCTCCCCGGGCCTCCTCTGAAAATGGTCCATCTTAGGCCCAGTCGGACTCTTGTGGTAAACAAATGGAAATAAATAAATAAATATCTATAATCTGTTGTGTCTGAGAATACATTTTAGAATCTACACACAGTTTATCAATTTGTGTGCCTTTACTCCTTCCACATCTTGTGTATCTATAAAATGTTTTCCTATTATGACCAATATCTTTATATATTTTTTTTCTTCACATTTTTCTCCATCTAGTCTCTTATATTATGCTTAATTTGTTTGTCCATCCGGTTTATTTCAGTTTTCCATTTCTTATATTTTTTGTCTCTTATCTTAATCAGGTATCTTGTTCTTATGGAAATATATCCCCCCTGACATTGTATGCCTAAATCCTGATATTAAACATTTTTTTTATTTTTTGCAGTAAATTTCTGTTTCAAAACTTTCCACATTTCTTCTGCAGATTTTCCACTGAACGTATCACTCCAGTTAGTTTTACATAGTGATTGTTTTGCTTCCAAATAATCTATAATGAATCTTCTTTGCATTGGTTTAGATTTCAGTTTCACAGAATTATCTAGCAAAAAATTAACCTTTATAACCCCATGACCACTGCACATCAATGGTGATAAAACTTGACATGAACTATTTTTTCTATTCTTTCTTAAAATTAAGATATGGCTAAATGCTATTGTGTCATTGTTTTATTATTTTTTTTGGTCCCCTCAGACCTCATTGTTACTGGCCTGACCCCCAGTTTCCAACATCCACCCTTGATTTACCAGTTACTCGCCAACCAACTTGGACTTATTCTGTTTTTTTTTTTTGCTGAGACTAATTGCGGATCTTGTGGGTGTCCTAGGGGCTCAGCTTGTCTGTGCTTCAGTATGTCAGTATGGGAGAATTTTGTTTCAATGACCTACCCACTTCCCTTTTCCCACTCACCATGCTCATTGTTTTTATGTCCAAGGGCAACTCCCATCTTTGGACCATGATCCCCTTAGGGAGAATATCAATGGCTCTGTCAGTCACCTGAGCTTGTAATCAAACCTGGGGAAGTTGGGCTGTTGTTAGGGCCTTATCTCTTTAAGCCACAGGAGTGGCCCTGCTTTACTGATCTAATGTTAAGTTTTTTTTTCTTTTCTTCTTTTTTTTGTTACAATTAAAATAAGCAATTTTTTTAAACTGTGATATTAGACATGTGAAAAAGCTACTACAAATACATAAAGCTTCCTTTTTTATTGTCCTGTCAATGAACTTGTGATGCCCATGCCCTGGCCCAGCAATCAAGGAGCGTCAATCCTCACCAGTAACACCAGTGAAGGCATCTCATATAGGAGGAAAGGATAACAAATACACACAGTAAAGTGCAATTTCCCTTAAGAGCACACAAAGATTACAGTCAGTCCGGGCCTGGTCGCTCCCTTGCTCTCCAGGCCCCCAATAAAACTCCCCACTGGCAGAGCTATAGGGTCCAGATCTCAGCCAGCTGGGCAAGCTAAAACCTTCCAGAACCCTCTCTGTCCAACCAGTGCTTCATGTTCCTGCCCAAGTAGCTGACATACACACACTCTGTGATAAGAGTTTATACAACCACACAGACACTTTTGGGGAAGGCTGGCACAGGTTCTCCAGCTGTGCCCCTTTTACCCAGACTATATGGTAGTAATCACTGCCACCACCCAGCTATTTATCAGCTACCCAAAGGCCCTTAAAAGGGTGTCCAATTATTACTGTTCAATATTATCCAATTGGTAGTATTGCCCAGGAATAAAGCTATAGGAGTGGCTTTGTACAATTTTACCAAAGGCATGCAAGTACTCTTAAGAGCTTAAATTATCTCTACACAAAACAGTCACAGTTGAAAGGTTTTAAAATATTCAATAATAAATTATTAAAAACACAAGACAATACTCCTTACTACACAGTGCTAGTCAAGAGTTCATAGATCACAGAGAAATACTTAAAATAATTCCGTAGTACAGTTCTGACATCACAGAAAAACAATTTTTCTAGTTTCTAGCTATTTCTAAGAGAAAACACAAGTCTAAGATAACTTACATATAGAACACAGGCAGAGTGCTAATGAGTTGGATGGTCAAGACAAAAATGCTTAATAATCTCTGATTCTCTCTGTTTTTAAAATCACATTCCTGGTTCCCATTACATCATTCTTCACACTTCCCTGGGTTCCCAGGCTAACAGAAACTACATTTACATTCTTAACATCTCCTTTTGTTATCTTGCAGCTGGTCAGGAAGCAGAGCAATAAAAATACATTTGTATGTTTAAATCTAGCAATTTAACTATTGGTTAAAACAATAGAAAGAATGTCTTCATCTAGACAGGCTGGAGCCGACTTTAGATCAAAGGGTCACATTTTACTTGGTCAGCAGAGAGCACTGTTGTTACTTTTTTTGCAGTTCCACATCTAACAACAGTTTTTTTTCCATTTAAGATGACAAGCCTGTGTTTCACATTAATATTTACAGATGACAGAATTATCTCCAAAATTCTATCTTGCTAGGCTGGCAGCCTTCATCTATCTTCACCCAATCTTCACAGTACTATAGTTCAAACTTCAAAGAACAACAAAAGACATATTGCTAAGTGTTGAAATGTTTATCTGTTTATCTGAATAATATAGTGACAACTGGCAAAAAATAACTAGACACTAAGTTTGTGTTGACCAGGTAAACAAATTTAACATTTTAAAAGAGCAAAATGTATATTTCTGGGGAATTAAGTAACATTCCTAGGTTATACAGTAAATGCCATGGATTGGTATCGCATCAAAGTTGGGGTGGGGTTAGTACAATGGTTAAGCTGTTTACCTTACAGACACAAGGTACAGAGTTTGAATCTCACCTCTAAAAGGGAAATTGGCTAAGCATAAAACTGGCCCACAAGGACTCAGCAAGCAACACGCTGAATAAAGTGACAGAAATAAAAGCTTTCTGAGTATTCCTATTATTTTTATTATTATTATTATTTTTATTTTTATTATTATTATTATTATTATTATAGGTTTATAGGTTTAAAGGAAGGTACTAGGCTATTGGCCCAAAGGCCTAAGTAAGCCTAGCCAACAAGGTTCCCTGGCTTATGCCACCCAAGAAAGTTATTTTCCTGTGTCCCTGTTGAGCAGAGCCACATAAGTGATCCCCAGGGTGTATTTTCTATTTCCCATCCACTCATCAAGATTTTTCTTGAAGAGTGCTAATGAGGAAAATTGCTTGACATAGATGGGTAGTTTGTTCCAGAGTATGGGAAGTCTCTGGGACAGGAATCTATCCATCCAGCATGTCCTGTTTATTGTGACAAGGTTTAGGTCCCTAGAGTATGTAGCTTGGAGGGATTGGGATATCTTTAGGTGTAGCATATCCAACAGCTCTGGATTTGACATAGCTTTATATGTTAGGCAGAGATCACCTCGGAGTAGGTGATATGCTAAGGAGTAAAGCTGGATTTTTTGAGATGGTCAGTGTAGGGCATCTGTTTGAGGCCAGTAATCCTCTTTGTGAGGTACTTCTATGGCCTTTCCAGCTGCTGCAGATGTCATGTGAGGTCCATTCCAAAAGGGGCATTGTACTCTATAATTGGTCTAATGAGTGTCGAGTAGAGGGGAACAATGACCTCTTTTTTGCCATGTAGAAGGATTTCCTGACTACTGTGGTAATGTGATTATCAAAGGAGAGGCTACTGTCCACCTGGGTCCCAAGGTCTCTTATCACACATTCAATGTTAAGTAGACTGCCACCTATGTGGTAGTTCATGGGTAAAGAATTTTTACAAAAGGGGATGACAATGCACTTTTTGGCATTGAGCTTAGGCCATGGCTCTGACACCAGGCATCTGTCTCAGTGAGGCCCCTTCTGTAGGATGTCCACAACATTTGGGGACTCGACTATGGCTTTTAGTTTGCAGTCATCTGTGAACCTCGTTAGCCAAAGGCCCTCTGTGTTAGCCTGTACTTCAGAGAAGTAGATTCCGAACAGGAGAGGTCCCTGGACTGAACCCTGTGGTACTCCACTTGTCACTGGTTTGAAGTATTGATGTCAGATTTGGAGTCTGCAATTTTTACACTGTGCGTTCTGTCAGTTAATCAGTTGGCAACCCATCTTGTAAAGTAGGGATTTATACCTAGTTTAGTGAGTTTAGCTATAATTCCAGAATAGGGGATGGTGTCGAAAGCCTTGGTGAGGTCAAAATAGGCTGTGTGAACTACCTTACCCTCTTCTATGGCTTTGCTGACTGTCTCAAAGAAGTTGATCAGCTTCAGGAGGCATAATCTGCCTTTCACAAACCCGAACTGGGTGGGGTCCAGAGTTTGGAGGTTACCAATGCCTTTGTTTAAGAGTTCCATGATGGTAGGTTCCATGGCCTTACAGACCAGGCTCATCAGGCTAATAGGGTGATAGTTCCCGGGATCAGTGGTGGCTCCTCCTTTGTGGAGTGGGATAACTGTTGCTGTGTGCCATTCAGTGGGCACAAAGCCTGACATGAGGCTATGATTGAACATGGTGTTTAGCTAGAAAGCCAGTTCATTCTGAAGTTCATGTAAAATGCAGCCTGTGATGCTGTCCAGTCCAATGGATGCTGTGTTTTTGGCTTTGGAGAGTGCATCCTTTACCTGCATATCTGGGGTTACAGGGACTCCGCATTCTTCCTGTATAGATATAGGCCTTTTAGGGGTTGAGAGGGGGATAAGGTTAGCACTGAACCTATCTTTTAGAATGTTGGCAATAACAGTTGATTCTGTAGTTTTCGTGACTTTGTGCTGTAACTCAGAGCAGATCTGGGTGTTGCCATTGAAATTCTTGACATAGCTATAGAATGCTTTGTGGTTGTCCCTAGAATCAGTGGCAATTTTGTTTTCATAGCTAGCTTTGGAGGATCTTATAAGGGATCTCAGCTTCTTACTAAGGTTGACCAGGGAGCTCCTCCACTCATGGGATTTTACTCTCTTTTGCTACAGTTTCTTCCTTCTGTTGTAGAGTTTGTTTATGGCAGGGGACCACCAGATTGGCTTCCGTTTTTTGGAGGATAGCATAGTTCTGTTTGGGATAGCACGATCCATGCACTTGTGTAAGTACTTATAGAGTGCATTTGTGTAGGATTCAGCAGTCATAACTGTATTGTCCATCTGCATGGGTGTCATGAAGTTCGCCACTTCTGTCTTAAGAAGCATGAAGTTGGCTTTGGAGAAATTGTTTAACATGGTTTCCTTAGTGGGGGTGGGGGCAGGATGTGGATATCTAGGGTGATTAACTTATGGCTGAATCTGACCAACGAGGAGTTGACTTCAGGTGTGGAACACCAGTCACTCATGTTGGTAATGACTAGGTCTAGGATATTGTTGCCCCTGGTGGGGGTGTGGATAAGTTGATCCAGGGCATTGGAATTTATGAATTCCAGAAAGTGTTGAGCGAAGGAGTTGGTACATGAGTAGTTTTCCCAGTTAATGGTGGGGTAGTTGAAATCGCCCATTATTAGGGTTTTTGGTTGAACCCTAATATTTTCCAGTATATCAAGAAAAGAGGAGTGGGAATGGATGGTAGGGGATCTGTAGCAAGCTACAATTCGGATTGCAGTTTTGCCCAGAGCTAGTTGCACTTGGATAACCTTGGATGCATTATGCTGAACAACTAGCATGGAGGTGTGGATATCCTTAATGAATATGGACACACCTCTGCCTTTGGTGTTCCGGTCCAGGTTAGATGGCCGAAAAGTGTGGTAATGCAGGGATGCTCTCTGGAACTTTGAACCAGGTCTCAGTCACTGCACAGATATCGATGTTCTCCATTTTAAAGAGTGGCTCGAGGGTGTGCATTTTAAGATTTAGACTTCTAGCATTGAGTAGCATTACCCTCAGTTTTTGCTTGCCTGTTCCTGTTATGGCTGTGAATTTGTCATTTGAACCTTGCCTAAAAAACGGCACTATACGGGCGGCAAGAGCCTTAGCCAGTATCTGGAATCCCAGGGCTGACAGGTGCAGGCCATCTCTGGAAAAGCATCGTGGTCTGTTGACCATGTCGTCCCAGGCAGACAGATACTAGATCCACTTAGAATGACACCAGAAGCTTAGCCAATTTTTGAAGTCAATCATGTTGTCCTTGTACTGCAGTATAATTCTGGGTGATGGCAGGATGCTAATCAGGGCTAGGGTCATACCTGCCTGGGCTACAAGATAGGAGAGCTCTTCCATGTCTCTTTTCATGTAGTCCAGGGAGGTATGTCTCAGGTTATTCACACTAACATGGACAATGACAAAGTCATATTTGTACTTCTTGTGGAGTGACCTGAATGAGTTATAACAAGTTTTTGTCAATCTTGTTAACAATGTAAGCTGTACTGTGTTTCTGAGATAGATTGCCTACAAGTGTTCATAAAATAATAGTATGAGCTTCACTTGCTATAAATACTGTGTGTCCTACCTGACACTACCCAGTCCTAGTGATGTACACTGCTTTCCTAAAACCCTACCTTGGTAAACCATGTAGATCTCCCAGGACCCTGACTTTAACTGTAACCCCCCCATTCCTAACCCTAACAAACATCTTTGTTCCCTGACTCAAATTTTAAAATTGCTTCTTCTTATCTAGATTTAGCCACCCTAATTGCTCCCTAATCATATTAGTCCCTGTGAAAGCTGCCAGCCAAGCTAGATAGAATTTTATGTCCTTGCAAATATTAATATGATCCACAGGCTTGGGTAACAAATGTAAAGAAAGCTGTATATGTTCTGAGCTTCAAAAATATAACCACAGTGCACCCTGCTGGAAGAAAGATGATAAGTAAAGCATTTTATGACTGTTTGATCTCAAGCTCAGAGACAGAATGTCTGGACTGGGAAATTATTTCTATTGTCGTAAGACATGGATAATTACTAGGTTTCACATGAAAAAGTGTCTTTTATTGCTGTGGTTTCCTGGCAGGCAGCTTATAAAAGAAATGTAAATTTTGAGTTTCTGTTAGTCTGTGAATTAAAGGAAAAAATGTTGTAATCTGAGTTGAGTCAGCAGTACTGTGTATTACCAATTTAAGACTTTCTCAGAGAGAAAGATTGAGCATTTTGTATCTTGTCTTGGCTCTAGTAAGAACATCCACTCACCAGCACTTGATTGCTCTGTATTTAAGTAGTTTTTAGAATAGTAATCGACAATAAGGAGGCAAGTGCCCACCAGTACCAGAAACCAAATCACAAAACCAGGGCACAAATAGCAGAGGTCCAAATAATTGAGACTGTGGATCAGGCAGACAGCTGTTTATTAACCACAAACATTTCAAGCAAGTACATGTGACAAAAATGTTATACATGAATAAAACCAAAAAACATTACAAAGTTGTATATGGAAAAACATCTATAAAAACATGTATAAAAACAGGTGTGTTAAAATACAGTGGGTGGCTGAAAAAATACTGGATAACTAAAAAATGACAAGACAAGCTAATATAACCATGACTAACATCTAACCAAAAAATGAATGCTAAAAAATCTTTACAACTTAGCAGCTCTCGTGTTTGAGGGTAAGGGACCAGTGACATTAAAAAGAAAAGTATTATCAACCCCCCTTTACACTCCCAACTCAAGAATTTTGAGAACCAAGTGGAAGTTGAAATAAGGGAGTGTTTAAACAACAAAAGAGTGCAGTCCAATTTAACCAAAGAGGAAAGTGAATTATTGAAAGGACTCAAGGGCAACATGTATGTTAGAATTATGCAACCCGACAAATGGGGAGGGGTAGTGTTCATGGATAGTATAGTGTACTCTGGCAAGATTTTGGACATCTTGAACAATAGTAATAGGTACACATGAGTTTCAAGGAATGAAATAAATTTAGCTTATAGAAAAATAGATTTCATTTTAAAAGAAATGTTGGACAAGAATCTGACAAATCAGGACATTTATGTATACTTGTTCATGGACAGACCAAAAATACCCCCCATTTTGGGATCCCTAAAGTCCACAAGGATCCTAACAACCACCCTCTTAGGCCAATTGTGGCTGTTACGGGTTCTAAAACTTACCCTTTGGCCAAATTTTTGGACCTTAAGTTGAAAAACATTTGGACCAACATGGAGGGCATACTTAAGGATTCTTGGGACTTTTTGAGGAGTGTAACAGATGATCTGTATGATGACACCTTTATATTTGTAACCTTGGACATACAAGACTTGTTCAACGTTATACCCCACCGATTAGGAATGGAGTGGTTTGAGGAAGCCTTGAATCATCATGGAGACTCACACAATATTTTGGTTTGTACTGACTTGATGAATTTGGTATTAAAGTACAATTTCCTCTTTTTTTGAAGGTGAGTTTTATAAGCAGACACAGGGAGTGGCCATGGGGGAGTGCTGCACCCCACCTATGCTAACTTTGTTTTGTCAGTGTGGGAGGACAAATTTGTATTTTACTCAGAGTATGCCAGATTTTGGAAATATTACAGGCATTACCTGCATGACATTTGTATTTTCTGAATGGGAACAGAGGGAAAGTTGAATTAATTTGTTATCTTAACCAGACCACAGAATTTTTTAAATTTACTCATTGCATTTCCTACAAGGAAATGGACTATTTGGATGTAGCCATGCAAAAGGTTAAAGGGAAGAGGAAATTTAAATCCACCATACACCGTAAGGACACTTTCTCTAACTCCTACCTTTACTTTTCTAGTTCACATCCTTATAGACAAAAAAGGAGTATTCCTAAGGGCCAGTTTATACGTTGTTCCAGTATGACCTCTAACAACATGGATTTTGAGATAGAATGTTACAAACTAAGAGAAATGTTCCTAGCAAGAAAATACCCCCCTGATTTAATAGACGATGTGATGAAACAAGTGCAACATGGTAGGCCCAAAAAATCTGGACTTATTTTAGGGAAGCTAGTGAGGATATTCTAAACACTAACCATACACAGGTTGCTACTAATGACCTTAGGGGTCAAAGGGGGAATTTTGTTATGAACTACGGCTCTGATGCTAGTACTATTAGGGACATAATGTTTAGAAACTAGCAGAAATTTGAGTGTTACTCTGATTTAGAAGTTATTTTTAAAACACCACTTCAGTTCACCTACAGGAAAGGTAGGAATTTAAAAGACATACTAGAGAACAAAACAGTTCAGGTCACCATGAAAAGAACTGGTACTTTCAAATATGGGACTTGTTCCCAGTGCCCCTACATTACTAACCAGGACTCTGTTAACATTTTGAGTAGAAACAGAACCATTGAGGCTACTACATTTTCCAATTGTGACATTGTGGGAGTAAGCTACCTCATTAACTGCAAAGTTTGTGGAGCATTTTATGTAGGTAAAACTATTCATAAGCTCAAAAGGAGAATATACGAACACCTCAATGAGATTAGGAAGCAGGACATTAAGAATGCCCTTTATAAACATTCTCTTACTTGTCAGAACGCTAGTTGGAGTTTTTTTGTCTTGGAGAAAGTAGAACAGGACCCTAGGGGGGAGCATGGGAAAATCAGATTGAGGTTAGGGAACTTTACTGGCAGTTGGTTTTGGAGGCTAGTAGAACCCCTGGGTTGAACAAGCACATTTCCATTGTACCAGTTCTCAGGATGAGAGCTGCTAAGTTGTAAAGATTTTTTAGCATTCATTTTTGGTTAGATGGCAGTCATGGTTATATTAACTTGTCCTGTCATTTTTTTAGTTATCCAGTATTTTTTTCAGCCATCCAGTGTATTTGAACACACCTGTTATTTATACATGTTTTCATAGATGTTTTTCCATGTACAACTTTATAATGTTTTGGTTTTATTCATGTCTAACATTTTTTATTGTCACATATACTTGCTTGAAATGTTTATGGTTAATAAACAGCTGTCTGGCTGATCCACAGTTTTGATTATTTGGACCACTGCTATTTGTGCCCTAGTTTTGTGATTTAGTATTTAGAATAGTGATTTCTCTTAGAGTTAGATAGGAATTTAGACAGATTAGTCTAGCTGTTTTCTATATTTGTCAGACTATCCTACAATATTGTTTTAAAGTATTTCCTGTGATTTCTGAACTCTGTAATGTCATTGTGTTGAAGTAATAAGTACTGTCTTGTGTTTTTAATATTTATTAAATGTTTTTAAACCTTTCGACTGTGGCTTTTTTATGTAGAGATAATTAAGCTCTAGATTACTTGCATGTACTTGGTGATACAGTACAAAGCCACTCCAATAGCCTTGCTGTTCATCACACATACTAACTGGATAACAATAACATTACACTGAAAATGGTCACCCTTTGGGAAGGGCCTTATAGTAGCTGATAGTAGTGGTTGGTGGCGGTCAGTACTACATTATAGTCTGGGCATAAAGGGGGCATACCTAGAGAACCTGTGCCAGCTTTCCCAAGGAGTGTCTGTGTGTTTGTATATAAATCAAATCTTAAAGTGTGTGTGTGTATCATCTACTTGGCCAGGGACATGAAGCACTGGTTGGACAGAGAGGGTGCTGGAGGTTTTAGTTTGATGACTAGGTTGAGATCAGGACCCTATAGCTGTGCCAGTGGGGAGTCTTATTGGGGATCTGGAGAGAAAGTGAGAAACCAGCCCCAGACTGACTATGATCTCTGTGTGCTCTTAAGGGAAATTGTACTTTACTGTATACTTGTTATCCTTGCCAATGTGCACGCCCCTCACTGGTGCTAGTGGTGAGGATTGAGTCTCCTTGATTACTGGGCCAGGGTAAGGCATCACATATTGTCAGTGGTGGGATATCGACATCCAATATTAATTGTTTGATAGTGGTGAGTTAGCCACATCACATATTAATTGGCTTGTAGGGGTATGGAGAGTGAATTCCTGTCGCTTGTGTACAGTGATCACAGAAAGTGTTTTTGTACTCTAACTCAGCCATGCAGTGAATATTCAGAGTTCAGATCACAATGGTTTTAGGTTCATACGTTCATAGGTTCATACTAGGCTATCTGCCCTAGGGCATTTACAAGCCTAGCCAGAATGTGTTTGGCTTTCGCCACCCATTTTAAATTTATTTTGCTATGCCCTTTTTCGAGGTTAGTATACTGTGCCTCTGTCTAATAGTGACACAGAAGTGATACCGGGGGTAAACCTACGATCTCCCATCCACTCATCAAGATTCCTCTTGAAGAGAGTCAATGAGGGACTCTGCCTAACCTGGACTGGGATTTTATTCCAGAGTGAAGGGAGCCTCTGGGTTATGAATCTGTTCCTCCAGCATGTCCTATTTATTTCAGTGCTGAGGTTCAAGTCTCTCGAATGCGTAGCTCGATGAGATTTGGATTTTCTGAGGTGCAGCATGTCCATTAATTCCGGGTTGGACATGGCTTTATACATCAGGCACAGATCGCCTCTGAACAGGCGGTATGCCACTGAGTAGAGCTGGAGTTTCTTTAACCGGGCAGCATATGGCATCTGTTTGAGCCCTTTGATCCTCTTGGTGAGGTACTTTTGGGGTCTTTCCAGTTGCTGCAGGTGTCTGATAAGGTACATCCCAAAAGGGGTATTGTACTCAATTATGGGCCTGATGAGGGATGAGTAAAGATGCACGATGACCTCCCCTGATATAGATGTGAATCCCTTCATGATTAGGTGGGCTGTATAAAATGTTTTTCTAACCACTTTGGCCACGTGGTTGTCAAATGAGAGATTGCTATGAACTTGGGTCCCCAGGTGCAATCCATCTAGTGACATAGGGGTTTATATTTAAGCTGGTGAGCTTATCTATAATGCCCGAGTGGGGTATTGTATCAAAGGCTTTTGCGAGGTCCAGGTAGGCTGTGTGGACCACCTTCCCCTCGTCGTTTTATTTCTTTTGTTAGCTTAGTTAGTCAGGGAGAGCAGGCAAGCATGTCAGCAGATGGGTATGTCAAGCTGACAAGGAGCCAGTTGGCTGAAATGTGCCAGGCTAAAGAACTGGTGCATGGAAAACTGGCTAAAGCAGACATGATTGCAGCTTTGGTCACAGCTGCATCTGAAAATAGCAACCAGGAGGATGATCAGACTAGCCGTAGAAATGTACAACACTCAGAGAATGGACAGCTCAACCTTTCTACGGAGGACTTAAAAATCCATCTGGAGCTAAAGAGACTTGAGTTGGAGGCCAGGCATGTGGAAGTAGAAGGGGAGGCAGAGGCAACATGAAAAGGAGATGCGGACTCTTTGCCAGAGTCATGGAGGTAATAGGAAATGGAGTAACTGAACCTCACAAGCACAAAAGGTCAGTAAAGTTTTTTCACAGTTTACAGAGGGGGATAATTTTGATAATTTCATTCATATATTTGAGAGGGTGTGTAAATAGTATGATGTTGACCAAAGGATCTGGATATGGTTCCTGATCGCCTTACTCCATGGTACAGCTATAACTGTGCTGTCTAAACTATCTGATCATGAATTTGTTGATTGTATTGCTGTAAAGAATTGTTTGCTAGAATGTTTTAAGTTAACACCTGAAGATTATAGGAAAAGATTTTGTGAGCATAGACACAAGGCAGATGAAAGTGTGTGTGTATATGTTGCTGAACTGAGCACTTATTTTCATAGGTGGGTGAGTGGATGTCAGGTCACCACTTTTGAAGGGCTGGCAGACCTTTTGGTGAGGGAACATACCCTTAGCACTTTGTCTGAGGACATGAGGATCTGGTTAGCTAACAGACAATGTTCTACTTCAGATGAGTTGAGGAAGAAGAGAGACCTATACCTAGCAAGCATGGCATCACTGCACAGGAAAGGGACACCCAGTGCTGCTCATGGGTCTAAAGGAACCCATGGTGGGCAGCCCAGACTGCCCTAACAGAATCTGCCAGTAGCAGGGGAAGCCACTAGTTGAGGTACATGTCCAGGACCTAGGGTTAAATGTTTTGAATGCAACCAGTGGGGTGATGTAGCATATAGATGTCCACAGACGCAAGCTGGGGAAAAAAGGTGAGGGAGCCAGTAAAAGGGAAGGACAAACTGCGAACAGTAGGTTGTCTTGAGACAACAAGGGTATCAAACTACCACCAGAGGTTATATCTTATCATAGTGAATGGCAAAGAGGCCATTTCTAAGAGAGAGACAGCCTCGGACATAACTATTGTGAAGCCTGTAATAGTTACAGAGAAGCACTACTTGCCTGGGCAGTCTATTCCAGTCAGAGCTTTAGGAGGGATCAAATTCCAAATAACTTTGGCTAGGGTTCACCTTGACTGGGAGGGTGGAAAAGGAAGCCAGCAAGAAGGTGCATTTGAGGATATCCCTGCAGATGTCCTGATGGGGAATGATTTTGATAATGCAGTACCATGTGCTCATGCAGTTACATGCAGTCAGTCTTGGAGACAAGCATGTGGTTCTGGTAGCCTGGGAGAGACTCAGTCAGACCGCATACTTGTAGCCAGGACTGGTGAGGTTGTTACTTCAGGGAGGGAGCTAACCTGTAGCAGTGAGACTGAAGCTGAGCCACAGCTGCTTGTGGGTACTGCTGTTCCCTTGGACAGAGTGACTGCAAAGGTAGAGATGAGTAGTAGTACCCAGGCTAACAGTGAGGCACCACTGTTAGAGGATGCCAGCCTTCCCATGGAATGGGAGCTGGGATAGGTTACAAAGAGAGAATTGAGAACGGCTCAGCTCTCAGACCCTACATTACAAGGTCTGAGGCAGACAGCTAGTGAGGCACCTGATTCTCAAGGGCAGGGGGAATCTGTATACTGGGATAAAGGGTTACTGTAGAGAGAGTGGACCCCTGAGGCAGGGCCAAAAGGTGAAAGGATACAGCAGTTGCTAGTGCCTACAGCCTACCATTTGGCGCTTCTAGCCATAACCCATGATATTCCCTTTTCAGGTCATGTGGGCATAAAACATACATAGAGGCATATTATGCAAAACCTTTATTGGCCTGGGATTTCAAGAGATGTAACAGGATACTGCATGACCTGTGAGCAGTGCCAAAGGGTAGGCAAGGCAGGAGACAAAGGAAAGCTCATTTGATGCCTTTGCCTGTGATTGAGGAGCCATTTCAGACAGTAGCTATGGATATTGTGGGGTCTCTGAGTACCCCAAGTTCCACAGATGAAAAAGTATATTCTGGTGGTAGCAGAGTTTATGGTACAAGATACCCTGAGGCAGTGGCTTTGTCCTCCATTGAGGTGGAATAGGTGGCAAATGTTGTGGTAGAGATTGTTAGCAGGGTAGGTTTCCCAAAAGAAATACTGACTGACAGAGGTGCCAATTTCATGTCAGACCTGCTGGCTTGTCTGTGGAAGTACTTGGGGTGACGCACCTAAAGACCACCCCCTACCACCCCCAGACTAATGGTCTTGTTGAAAGGTTAAACTGTACAATTAAGTCCATACTACAAGCATTTGCAGACAAGTTTAAGAGGGAGTGGGACAAATACTTGCCCCATCTTTTGTTTGCTTGCAGAGAGGTTCCACAAGAATCCACGGGCTTTTCACCCTTTGCGTTGTTGTATGGGCATAGGGTGAGGGGGCCTCTAGACTTAATTCATGATCAGTGGGAGGGTGAATGGGAATCCCACAAGGAGTCTGTTGTGGCATATGTCCTAAACCTTAGGACAAGGCTCAAGGTTCTCTTGAGCTTGGCCCAGCAGAACATGGCAGAAGCCCAACAGCAGAAAAAGTCTGGTGTGACGAATGCTCAAGCTAGAGAGTATGCTGTAGGGCAGCAGGTAATTTTTCTCATTCCTGTCAGACACAGCAAGCTGCAGGCAGCGTTGGAAGGACCCTAGAAGATGGTAATGAAGGACAGTGATGTTAACTACATGGTAGAACTGCTAGGCAGGTCACAAATTGTACCATGTTAACATGATGAAACCTTACAATGATAGGGAAGTCCTTGTGCTGAATATTTGCAGTGGACTGCAGGAGGAGTCTGACAAAGATCTGGTGACTGATGATCTCAGTGATGCTCGGACTGACACCTCAGTGGAAGGGGTAGCAATATCCCAGCAGCTATCTCCTACTCAGGTTCGAGAAATCCAAGAAGTGTTAGAGAAGTTTGGAGACATGTTCACTGGGAAACCAGGTTGCACCCACCTGGTGCAGCACCAGGTGGATACAAGACCCCAAAGGTCTATTAGGCAGGTCCCTTATAGGGTGCCTGAGAGGGTCAAACAGACTCTGAGGGAGAAGATACAGGAAATGTTGGAATTAGGGGTAATTCAAGAGTCCAACAGTCCCTGGGCCTCCCTAGTGGTGCTGGTGCCAAAGAAGAATGGCATCACAAGGTTCTGTGTGGACTACAGGTAATTAAATAGTCAATCAGAGTCAGATGCTTACCTCATGCCTAGGACAGATGAAGCCCTAGAGCAGCTGGGTGGAGCTAAGTATCTTACCACCACTGATCTTACCAATGGTTACTGGCAGGTGCCCTTGACTCCCAGTGTCAGAGAGAGGTCAGCTTTGTGACTCCTTTTGGTATGTATGAGTTCACAAAGATGCCCTTTGGGAGGAAAAATGCCCCAGTGACTTTACAGAGGCTGGTAGATCATAACCTAGCAGGAGATTTTGCCCTTGCTTACCTAGATGATATTGCCATCTAAAGCCATCCCTGGCAAGAGGCACCTTCAGCATGTCAGGGAGGTGCTGGGCAGACTACAGAGGGCAGGGTTGACCATTAAGCCCAGCAAATGTCAGGTGAGTAAGGCAGAGGTCTCCTATCTGGGACATAGAGTGGGTAGTGGTAAGATCAGGCCAGAACTGGCCAAAGTGGAAGCCATTCAGGCATGCCCTGCACCTGTTACCAAAAAGCAGGTGAGGACATTCTTAGGGACAACAGGTACTACAGAAAGTTTGTCCCCAGTTATAGTACCATAGCTGCTCTCCATCACAGACCTGACAAAGAAAAACAGGCCAGAAAAGGTAGTGTGGACCACAGCATGTGAGTAGGCATTCCAGCAGCTTAAAGAAGCTCTGGGAGGACCCCCTGTGTTAGCTAGTACAGATTACAGCAAAAAATTTGTTGTGCAGGTGAATGCTTCGAACCACACTCATTCTGCATGGCTGCCACAATTACCAATCTCAAATTCAAATAAGTGTTTGAGCAGCAGCCAGTAGTTTCACTCGCTTGCAAGGCTGCTTCACATTGCTTAAGCCCATATGAGTTTCAGCCAAAACAAACTGCAACATGGACAAATCCCTGTCTATAAGGTTCACTCAGTACATTTTCTATCAGAAATCTTGAAGCCCACAATCTTGAAAACCATTCTGCTACTAAGACCACAGTATTGAAAAAACAAAATGCTGAAGAGCACAATATCAAAATTCTGGACTTGCCCTAATACAGGACCCACAGTAGCACTTGTTCCTGGGTTCACACTGGTAGTAGCCAATGACAGCACTTGTTCCTGGGTTCATACTGGTAGGACCCAATGGCAACACTTGTTCCAGGTTCACACTGGTAGGAGCCAATGGCAGCACTTGTTCCTGGGGTCACAGTGGAATGGAGATTTGATAATTCAAGAGTTTTATACATTTCAGTCTTCATTATTTTGGCTTTTGAGCATTATGGCCTCAGAATTATGATTTTTAAGATTGTGAGCTTCAACATTGTGATAATAAACCCTGCCAGATATTGAACAAAAGAAAAAATGCAGTAAAATTGCTAAAATCATTTAAAAACACTCCATGAGACAAACAATTTAATTAAAAAAATATCACACTAAAACACGATTAAGCGCTTTCACCATCATAGGCTTCATCAGGGTTATGTTTCAGGAGCAATCATATGCTATACATAACTTCCTTTCAATCATATAACATCAATAAAATAAAATAAACTGCTACCCTAATCATACAATTAAATAATTAAACTAAATATTGCAACACACTGAAAAGACTATACATTAGAAATATGTACATGATAACTAAAGAAAAACATAAGTAATGGTTTTAAATAAAATTTCCACAATGAATAATACACATAAAAGTCCCCTGCCAAATGCAAATGTCTAAATATTAGTACACCTAATCAAAACCCAAAAGTAGAGTAAGTATATTTTCACATTCTCTTGTATAACAGCTATTGATTTATTTAGTACTGTTTAATGTTCATAAAAGATCAGTGTATTCTACTATCTATACTAACATTCTTTTCTTTTTTGTTTTAAAATAGAAGAGATAGAGATATTTCCATTAATACCAGGCTTGACCCTAGCACTTAGTCATGTTTTAGTGTGATATTTTTGAATTAAGCGGTTTGTTTTTAATCTTTGGACAGTCCTGTCAGACTTTGTTCTGTGAGCAGCAGAGATGACTGAGTGTTTGTAATAGATCCTTGTTATCCTGCAAAGATGTGAACTGGTATTGGGATCCATATTAAGGCCGAACTTTTGAATTTTATAAACACATTCTTTAGTCTTCTGATATACATTATGATCACAACAAGCCTTAGATACTACTGTGAGAGGCATCTCCAAATGTTGCTGGGGATCTGATACAGTTATTCATAGGAAAACAAAATATCATGGATTTCTTGAGAAAGGGATTTTCATAACTAAATTTAAGGCCACCTACTTACCATATATACTTATACACACACACACACACATATATATATATATATATATATATATATATATATATATATATATATATATATATGTATATATAGGTTCCCTTAATTTGACTTAATAGCAGCAGCCTGCATTTAAAGTGGAACCTGTGTGTTGAGAGACAGCCTTACAAGACTATCTGCAAATATATAGAGCTGAGTATATTTTTCTGTATTTATTATTCTGTATTATAGAGCTAAATTGTTGCTTAGATATCTGTTGTCTTACTGTTCTGCAAATATACAGAGATCAGTATATATTTTTTTGGTTTTATAATTTGCACTCTGATTCCTCACATCTCTGTTGAAACTTTTCCCCACCCCCTCCCTGTTCTTGGTTGTAGTTTAAATTTGGTGGCTTTTGCAGTGCCCGCCCCACTGCAGATTTGATCTAGGACACTCCTCCAGTCCCATCTCTTTACCGCATTCTACCTAATAAACCCTTTCTGCACTTGCTTTTAGTCCTTTTTTAATTTAATTACATTTTTTTCAAACTATGTGTGGACTAATATTGCTACATACTTAAGTGTGCCAGCTTGCACTGCATGTGAATTGTTTTTTCTACTGTTTTTGCTACTTTCTGAAAAAAAAAATTGTAAGCCTGTTTCCTACCTTTCCTGTAATTAGTGTTCCAGATACAGATTTGCAGTATCCAGGACTATTTGTAAGCTTCTGAGCCCCCCAAGCCTTTCTGTGTTGGAGGGAAGCCTTCTAGCTTATCAGTGGGAGTGGTAAGCACTAGGTAACCTGTCTACCACAAAAGGAGTGGTTCTGGCCCAGAATTTGTAGTTATTGGCTGTTTGGGCGGTCTTCCATCTCTCTCAACTTTCTGATTTTAAGGCCTGCATTTGAACTTGTTTTTGTCCTGTAACTCCTGGGCCCATCTCATTTGGTCACAAAAAAAAAAAAATTATCTGCTTTTACTGTATTTGTGTTTCTTCCTACTTTATTTTGGTTTTGCATAATCTTAAAAGTACTCAATTGTATTTATTACTGCTTGGTGTAACTCATTCTAAGCCTTTTAGTTTAAGCACTTGGGCTTCAGACCAGTTATTTTACATTAAGAAGGTTTGTGGTCTGCACTGTAGTAGCAGAACAGGTAGCTTACATCCTTCTAAGTTGGGAACTGCTGATTCAGGGCTCAGTGTCTGTTATTCTAAAAGTGTATTAATTCTGGTTTAAGCACTTGGGCTTCAGGCCAGTTATTTTACATTAAAAGGGTTCGTGGTCTGCACTCTTGTGGGAGGAGAGGCTGGACTCTGCCATTCTGAGCTGGAAATTTCTGGTTAAAGGCTTATAGTGTCTGCATATTTGAACTGCTTCTTACTGAAATTGGTATACCTTGTTTGCTGTAGCATAGACTAGATCCAGGCCTGCTGAATCTAGCTTTGTTTGTATAACTTGAGCACTAATCCAGGCATTCTTTAAAGTATTAAACTGTATTTATTACTGCTTGGTAGTAACTTGATTAAAGCGTAGCTATCATTCTAAGTCTTTTGGATTAAGCACTTGGGAACTGCTGATTGAGGGCTCAGTGTCTGTTATTCTAAAAGTGTATTAATTCTGGTTTAAGCACTTGGGCTTCAGGCCAGTTATTTTACATTAAAAGGGTTCGTGGTCTGCACTCTTGTGGGAGGAGAGGCCCTTCTGAGCTGGGAATGTCTGGTTAAAGGCTTATAGTGCCTGCATATTTGAACTGTTTCTTACTGAAATTGGTACACCTTGTTTGCTGTAGCATAGACTAGATCCAGGCCTGCTGAATCTAGCTTTGTTTGTATGCTTGTTTGCTTGTTATTTCCCTGAAATGCTAATTCCACCTAAAACATGGCTTTTCAGCACTTCTGTGGATCCCTAGTGATACCTGCATTGCTTACTGTACTTATTTCCTTGTTTCACTTGAAAGAAAGTTACTGTTTGTCATTTTTGCATTTAAGTTACCTGTAACACATTGCATTTAAGTTACATGGCACTTGCTCACTAAAGCAATTATATAAGTCAGCTCTAAAAAATTAAAGGCACTACACCCTCACAAACTCCACTTGAGTACCTTGTTCCCCATTGGCCCTTTTTTTCAATTAAAAAGGAATTCCCAATACTATTCTAGCATGCCCAAAGGTCAGTTGTCAATCTCCTCTCTGGTCCAGCTGGTGAATCTGGGAATCTTGAGGCAATGTTACAACTGCCTCATGTACACAGACAACCCTCTCCTCCTCCCAACAAATTCCAACGCATGTGAGAGATGCAACCATATAGCCATACCGGAGGCTAAGCTCTCTCAACTCAGTACTGGAGAAACCAGTCAGGAGGAGAAGGAAACCACACTCACTACAATTCCAGTCTCACACAGACCTACCATGACAGCAAACCAAACACATAAACATACAAAAACATACTCGGAGGCTCTAAATAAAAATCTGCCTAAGCAGCAGAGACCTCCAAAGCAGACACCCAAGCAACCGCTACCCCAAAAACAAAACATGTGCAACACATAGTTCACAAAGCCAGTGTGCCGAACAGTCACAGCCCTTAAGGCTAAACAACACACCTGCTACACTTGTAATAGGTGACTCTATCATCAGGCACACTGACGTCCCACTCACCAGGCTGAACAAGGAGAAGGTCACGGTGAGCTGCATGTCGGGCGCTAGGATCCACCACATAACACAAGCACTCAGGTCACTCCAAGGCAAGTACAAATATGACTCAGTCATTGTCCATGCTGGTGTGAATGACCTGAGACATACCTCCCTGGACTACATGAAAAGAGACATAGAGGAGCTCTCTGGCATGCGCCCAGCCAGGTATGACCTGACCTTGAGTGTGGTAGCATCTCTTACTCACAAGAATGATGCCCAAGTATGAAGACAAGATGATCAATTTCAACAATTAGCTTAAGTATTGGTGTCATTCAAAGGGATCCAATGCCTGTCAGCCTGGGATGATGCTCGACAAGCCACGATGCTTCACTATGGACAGCTTGCACCTGTCACCCCTGGGCTTTTGGATATTGGCAAAGGCTCTTGCTACCCCCATAGTGCCTTTTTTAGGCAAGGCTCAAAAGACAAACCCACCTCCATAGGTATCACAAGGGATAAGAAACTAAGAGTAATGCTACTCAATGCCAGAAGTCTAAACCTCAAGATGCATGCACTCAAAACTCTCCTTAGCATGGAGAACATCGATATCTGTGCAGTAACAGAAACCTGGTTCAAGGCTCCCGAGAGCACCCCAGCACTACCAGGTTATACCTCATACCATGCTTTTCAGCCCCAAATCTTGGACCGAACCACAAAAGGAGGGGGAGTATCAATATTCATCAAAGATACCCACACTTCCAGGTTGGTGGCACAGCACGAAGCATCAGAGACTATCCATGTGCAACTAACAGTGGGTAAAACTGCCTTCCAGTTTATAGCCTGCTACAGACCACCCTCCCAAACCCAGTAACCCCACTCGGCCTTCCTGAGAACACTGGAAAATATGAAGGTCACTCCAAACACCATTATATCGGGTGACTTCAACTACCCAAACATAGACTGGCAGCATTACTCTAGCTCCAACACCCTAGCCCAAAGGTTCCTAGAATTTATAAACTCAAATGCTATAGAACAACTTGTTACCACTCCCACAAGAGGGGAAAACATACTGGACCTAATCATCACCAACATGGGGACTCTATGCTCCAGACCAGAAGTGTATCCCTCACTGGTAAGATCAGACCATAAACTAATCTCACTGGATATTCACATCCCGACTCCACCCCCTGCCCTGAAAACCACAGTGAAAAACTTCTCTAAAGCAAATTTCACACTCCTCAAAACTGAGGTGGAATTCTTCAAAGCCCCCGGCCTGTGGAAAATACGGCCCAGACCACAGACTCCTTTCTAAACTCATTCTATGAGCACCTTCAGGAATGCATGGATCATGCAATCCCAAATAAAACCAAGACCCAATCCTCCAAAGGTGGACCCCAGCCATAAACAAACTATACAATAGAAGGAGGAAGCTACTACATGATAGAGCAAAATCCCAAAAAGGGAAGGCATTTCTGATCAGTATTAGCAAAAAACTACGGGCACTAATAAAATCATCTAAGGCCAGCTTCGAGAGAAAAATTGCACAGGACACTAAGGATAATCACAAGGCTTTGTTTAGTTATGTTAGGAACCTGGGTGGGAATTCCCAGATATGCTCAGAATTAGTCCAAAATGACAAAAAATTCACCGAACCCACAGACATTGCCAACATCCTAGCTGACAGGTTCAGTGCAAACTCCCCCTCCTCCCTACCAAAAGGGAAAATATCTATCCCAGCAGAGTGCTGCCCCCCCTAACATCTCAGATGCTCAGGTAAGAGATGTCCTCTCCAAAGCAAAAAACACAGCATCAATGGGACCAGACGGTGTCCCGGGCTGCATCCTACATGAATTCCAAGAAGAGCTAAACCCAAACATAAAACTAGTGTTCAATCTCAGCCTTACTGCCCTTAACAAAGCCGAACTGGGTAGGATCCAGTGTCTGTAGGTCCTCAATATCTTTATTTATGAGGTCATGATGAGTTCCTCCATCACTTTGCAGACCAAGCTAGTCGGGCTTGGGGGGAGATGTTACAGGATATGTACCCAAAGAGTGGCGTACAACAGTGGTCCCTCTCCACAAAGGTGGTGCCTCAACGGATCCTGGAAACTATCACCCCATAAGCCTGACTAGCTTGGTCTGCAAAGCTATGGAAAGGATCATCATGGACCTCATAAATAAAGATATTGAGGACCTACACACACCAGATCCTACCCAGTTCAGCTTTGTTAAGCGCAGATCCTGCCTCTTAAATCTCGTTGATTTCTTTGAAACAGTCACCAAGGCCATTGACGAGGGGAAGGTGGTCCTCACAGCCTACCTGGACCTCACAAAAGTCTTCGATACAATACCCCACTCGGGCATTATACATAAGCTCACCAGCTTAAATATAAAACCCTATGTCACTAGATGGGTTTCAAACTGGCTCAAGGACAGAACCCACATGATTAGAATTGCTGGAGCCATGTCAGACTCCAAACCAGTTACAAGTGGCGTCCCACAAGGCTCAGTCCTGGGACCTCTCTTGTTCGGTATATATTTCTCGGAGGTACAGGCCAACATGGAAGGACTGTGGCTGACCAAGTTCGCAGATGACTGCAAACTGGGCCCCATAATCGACTCTCCAGCCGACACAAGCATCCTCCAAAAGGGCCTCATAAAAACAGACAACTGGTGCCAGAGCCACAGCCTCAAGCTAAATGCCAAAAAGTGTATAGTCATCCCCTTTGGCAAAAACAAAGTGCCCACAAATGACCACATAGGTGGTAATCCATTAAGTACAGAAGAAGTAATTAGGGACCTGGGGACCCAGGTGGATAGCAATCTCTCATTTGACAACCACGTGGCCAAAGTGGTTAGAAAAACATTTTATATAGCCCACCTAATCATGAAGGGATTCACATCTAGATCAGGGGAGGTCATCGTGCCTCTTTACTCATCCCTCATCAGGCCCATAATTGAGTACAATGCCCCTTTTGGGATGTACCGTACCAGACACCTGCAGCAACTGGAAAGACCCCAAAAGTACCTCACCAAGAGGATCAAAGGGCTCAAACAGATGCCATATGCTGCCCGGTTAAAGAAACTCCAGCTCTACTCAGTGGCATACCGCCTGCTCAGAGGTGATCTGTGCCTGGCGATAAAGCCATGTCCAACCCGAATTAATGGACATGCTGCACCTCAGAAAATCCAAATCCCATCGAGCTACTGGCTCGAGACTTGAACCTCAGCACTGAAATAAATAAGACATGCTGGAGGGACAGATTCATAACCCAGAGGCTCCCTTCACTCTGGAATAAAATCCCAGTCCAGGTTAGGCAGAGTCCCTCATTGACTCTCTTCAAGAGGAATCTTGATGAGTGGATGGGAGATCGTAGGTTTACCCCGGGTATCACTTCTGTGTCACTGTTAGACAGAGGCACAGTATACTAACTCTCGAAAAGGGCATAGCAAAATTAATTTAAAATGGGTGGCAAAAGCCAAACACACTCTGGCTAGGCTTATAAATGCCCTAGGGCAGATAGCCTAGTATGAACCTATATATATATATATATATATTTATATATATATATATATATATATATATATATATATATATATATATATATATAGATAGATATATATATATACATATATATATATATATATATATATATATATATATATATGGGTTCCCCTTACATGGTTGACATTTCAGAATGTCGACATTCATATGGCCGAGACCATATGATCGACATTTGAAATGTCGACCATGCGGAACCAGCATCTCCATAGCGTGCTGAATGGAAAGATTTGCATCTTCCACACTGCAATGCGATTTCAGATTTGGTATATTTAAGTTCCAGGGGTGGGGGGCAGAGCTCCCCAGGGGTGCATAGCCCCCCTGCTAGCAGCGTGAAGGTAAGGTTTTTTTTGTGTTTTTAATTTTTCTTCTATGGTTGACATTTTGAATGTCGATCATATTGTCTCTGCCATATGAATGTCAACATTCTGAAATGTCAGCCATATGAAGTAGATCTATATATATATATATATATATATATATATATATATATATATATATATATATAAATCTATATATATATATATATATATATATATATATATATATATATATATATATATATATATATATATATATATATATATATATATATATACATCTTGCAGGCTCCTTATTTTATTATTCTGCATTTTAGCTGGTTCATCTAGCCCCTTCACTTCACCTTCCTTATCTTTGTTCTTTACATATCTATATATACCTATTTATCATTATATCTGTCTATACTTATCTTTATACCTATAGACCCTTAAACTGACATTAGTAGAACCTCCCAAGCATTATAGTTTTTTAGGAACTTTACTCCCCTACTTCTTCTATGTCTCTTATAGTAGACATTGTTATAACTTTTGTTGAAAATTCCTGCTATCCTGCCCTTCACCCCTCCTTTTCTCTACCTTCTGATTCTTTTCTGCCAGAAGAATCAAACAGTTCCAGAGTTTACCCAGCTCAGCTGACCTACCTTACTGATAGCTTTTGGAAGACTGAAAATTAAGCAGAACATCAAAACAGGTCAGGATGCTCTGTTCCCCCTCACTACACTTGGGCTCACTCCACTCCCATAACCTGCCCCCATTCCCACACACCCCTGCATCAATTACTTTTATAGCTAAGCATCTGTTACCCCAAGCCCTCCACACTCTCACATTCCTTAACCACAGCCAATCAGATTCTCCCTCACCTTCCCAAGCCTCTCCCACCATCCAACACATTCCAACTTATTTCCTCCCATGCATGCTATCTTGTCTCACCCCCTCCCCATAATCTCACTCACCACCACCTCCACACTCCCACATCCCTTAGCCTCAGCAAATCAGATTCTTCCCACCTTAGCAGACCTCTCCCACCATCAAACACATTCAAACTTATTTCCTCCCACCCATGCTAACTTATCTCACCCCACTCCCCATAATTAATTCCACTCACCTTCCTCCACTCATTCACATACCACCCTCCTCATAGGTTCATAGGTTCATAGGTTCATACTAGGCTATCTGCCCGAGGGCATTTACAAGCCTAGCCCATAGTTTTGTGGCTTACGCCACCCCTTTAGTATGGGGAACTATACCCATTATTTTGCTGTGCCTCTGTTGAGCAGTGACACTGAGGTAATCCCTGGGGTATATCTGCGATCTCCCATCCATTGGTCAAGATTTCTCTTGAACAAGACCAGCGAGGTGCTCTGCCTCACATATACCGGGATTTTATTCCACAGCATAGGGAGTCTTTGGGTGATGAATCTATCCCTCCAGCGGGCCCTATTAATAGCCGTGTCGAGGTTTAAGTCTCCCCCTTGTGGCTCTGACGGATCTAGATTTTTGAGGTGAAGCATATTCATCAAATCTGGGTTTGACATGGCCTTGTATGTTAGGCAAAGGTCACCTCTGAGCAACTGAATAGAGCTGGAGTTCTTTCAGTCGGGCAGCATAGGACAGATGTTTGAGACCCTTTATCCTTTTGGTGAGGAACTTTGTGGCCTCTCCAGCTGCTGCAAGTGTCGGGTCAGATACATTCCGAATGGGGCATTGTACTCAATCATTGGTCTGATGAGTGATGAGTAGGGAGACTATGACCTCCCTTGATCTAGATGAGAATCCCTTCATGATAAGGTGGGCAATGTAGAAGGTCTTCCTAACTACTTTAGCTACATGGGTGTCGAATGACAGACTACTATCAACCTGGGTCCCCAGGTCCCTGATAACTTCTTCTATGCTCAGTGGATTGCCACCTATTTGGTAGCTAGGGTAACCTTGTTTTTCCCAAGGGTATGACTATGCATTTTTGGCATTTAACTTTAGGCCATGGCTCTGGCACCAGTTATCCGTTTCTGTGAGACCCTTCTGAAGGATATCTGTGTCAGATGTGTTTTCCACTATGGCCCAGTTTGCAGTCATCTGCAAACTTTGTCAGCCATAACCCTCCTGTGTTTGCTTGTACTGGAAAAGTAGATGCCAAACAAGAGTGGGCCCAGGACTGAGCCCTGTGGTATACCACTTGTGACAGGCTTTGAGTCTGACATGGCGCCAGCAACTCTGACCCTGTGGGTTCTGTCACTCAGCCAGTTTGCAACCCATCTTGTGATGTATGGGTTAACATTTAAGCTGATGAGTTTTCAATGATACCCGAGTGGGGTATTGTATCAAAGGCCTTGCCAGATCGAGGTAGGCTGTATGGACTGCCTTTCCTCATCAATGGCTTTGGTGACCGTTTTGAAAAAGTCAACCAAGTTTAGAAGGCATGATCTGCCTTTGACAAAGCCAAACTGGGATGGATCCAAAGTCTGCAAATTCCTATGTCTTTATTTATGAGGTCCATTATGATCCTCTCCATGGCTTTGCAGATAAGGCTTGTCAAGCTAATGGGCGGTAATTTCCAGGGTCGGTGGAGGCACCGCCTTTGTGAAGTGGGACCACAGTTGCAGTCGCCACTCCTGGATGTATCCAGAGGTAAGACTATGATTAAACAGCTGTCCTAGCTGTGGGTTTAATTCCTCGTTGAGTTCGTGGAGCACACAGCCGGGGACACCATCAGGTCCCATGGATGCTGTGTTTTTTGCTTTGGAGAGAGCAGTTCTCACTTGGGCGTTGGAGATGTTTGGGGGGCTGCAATCGCTTGGTATAGATATCTCTCCTTATCTTACTCCTTACCCACCACTATGTTCCTCCATCTCCTCTTATCCTTACTTCTTCTTCTATCCTAGCTCATCTACTATCAGTCTCAGCTTAACCTACATCCAAACTCCCCTACATCCTCCTACACTGCAGATACCATTAGCCAGTACTCCTGTCTCATATCTCCCACTCTCTTCTCCTGCACTGAATACACTCTCCCCAAAATTAGACTTCTTCCAAACACCTATCCACACCATAGAAACAGAAATTTCTTCCACCTTAACCCACTGAATCACTTCTACTCCACCTCTGCAACACCCTTCATCTCTCAGGTTACATTCATCCCAACCCAGGCCCACACAACAACTCTTCTACTCTCACCAACACAACTCATACACTCCTGCAAGTACCAAACACTAGTCTCAAACATCTCTACTTTTACTAAATCAACATCCACAGCATTCTTAACAAGACAACGGAATTTTACTCTTGGTCACCCCGATACTCCCCTAAAATAATCTCTCTCTCAGAAACACAGCTGAAACCACATAATACAGTCAATTAATCCCCCTGTCTACAACATTCTACACCTTGACAGAACACATAAAAAAGGTGGAGGTGTAACCATTATGTACTCTGACTTTCGTAACCTTATCTCCACTAACCAACTTACCCCCCTCTTTTCACCCAGCTGAGCTCTTCCTTGCTAAATGCAAACTAAACCACAAAACCCTAACAATAGTCGCTATCTATATACCCCCTGGAAATAACATACCCTTACTAGAACAGATTCTTCACTGGATGGCTGATACTTTTCCTAATGAAACTGTCATATTAGGTGATGTTAACGTTAACTGGCTTGCCCTCACCTCTAACTCCTCTACCACTACCATTCACCTGTATAGCTATTCCCAAATTATCTCTTCACCCATTTTTTCCTCACAAATGCACAAACACCAGTTCTATCCTTGACTGGATTCCTGTCTCCCAGCCTAACCTCTACCACCACCCTGAAACTCTGCCAGATTCAGTTAGTGACCACTACCTTATACATGTCCATAGATCCCCCCACCTCACTAGACCTCATCAATTCAAGAATTTCCATAAAGCTAACCAACTTCAACCCTGAGACTTTCAACAACCATCTCTCCTCAATCGACTGTTCCTTCCTCTCTCACCTCTCTCTTTTGATGAAGCCTTTATTCAGTTTAACTCCATCTTCCTAAACAGTCTCAACTCCTTAGCCCCTCCCAGAACTGTCAGAGTCAAATCACGTTGCTCACCCTGGCTCACTAAGTCATCCACAACAGAGATTCTGTATAGAAACTCTGGATAAAAACAAAACCACTCACACTTTACCATAAATATATGGAACTCCATAACCTGGCTAAAACAATACATAATCATTGATTAAAAAAAACTTCTACCACACCCCCCTAACTACACAACCTGGAATTCCCATAAAATTCTGGAATACTGTCAACAAAATTCCCCACCCCTGGAAAACCCTCAACACCTTACTCCTGCCGTAATAATTCACCCCAAGGAACTGCCTCCATCTTCAATACATACTTTATTGATACCATTAGCAAATGTATGCCAACTTCCAACACGAGTCCCTCATTTCCCACCACCCCTGTACTACAAAACTTCCCTTTCTCATTAAATCCCATCCCTACTAGCTACATTAAAAATCTCCTTCTCAAACTAAAAGCATGTTCCCCATCAGCAGACAACCTATTTCTCTTCCTAAAGGCTGCTGCTAATTCCATAGCATATCCTGTCTCCATCCTCATTAACTGCTCAGCCTGTGAATCCATTGTCCTCACTATCTAGAAGAAATTCCACACCATACCTATCCATAAAGGCAGGAACTTTGTAGGACTCTCTAATTATCACCCAATTGTCATACTCTCTCCTCTCTCCAAATTCTTGAGCATTGTGTGCATAAACAAATCCTGTCTTATCTTATTCATGAAAACCTCATCACCCCTACCCAGTATGGATTCTGCCCCCACCACAGCATCACTACCACTCTTAATTATTTTACTAACTCCATCTCCCTAGCCAAAGATAATAACAAACTTGTGTCCTTCCTCTTCTTAGACCTCTCCAAAGCCTCTGACACTGTCTCCCACACCATCTTCTTCTCCAAACTTTCTCAACTAAACCTTTTCTCTGTTACTATTTTCTGGTTTACCAGCTGCCTCACTAACAGACAGCAATCCATCAAATGGCTTTCTGCTCTTTTCCTTTTCTCCCCATAAAAATGGGCATCCCACAAGGCTCAGTTCTAGGCTCCCTTCTCTTTAACAACTTTACTAAACATCTCCACACATCCTGTCCTCAGTCATCCCTCATACAGTACACAGATGGCTCCACTATCATCACCATTGCTGACAACCCCTCTAACCTGCTCACCCTAACTCAAACTTCTTTTAACCTCACTGAAACTTAGCTGACTAACAACCAACTCATACTAAACTCCAAAAAGACAAAATTCCTCCTATTCCTACCCAAATCTGTCAAACATCTTAAATCTTCTTTCACCATCTCTTCCCTTAACACCACTACTATCTCATCTGAACTCCACACAAAGCTCCTTGGAGTAATCATAGATGACCAACTTAAATTCAACCTCCATGTACTCCACTGCATAAAGAAAACTCACCAAAAGCTTGGCCTACTTTACAGGAACAAAACGTTCTTTACCTCCAACTCCAGAATCTCACTTACCCAGGCTTATCTTCCCCCTAACCTCATCTACAGCTCTCAAACTATCACTAACTTACAGTCCTCTCTACAATCCTAACTCAAAACCACATACAACAAATTAGACAGATTTGCAGCCAACCTGCCACCAAAATCACACCACTGTCTTGCTCTCCAAACACTCAGCTGGTTGGAGTTTCCTAATCAAGTCTTATTCACTCAACTTCTCATCATCCACGCTATCCTAAACAAGCCCTCCTCCTGCCCTAGAATATCCTCACTTATCTCTCTCTACAACCCACCACACTCTCTCAGAAGCTCAGACCAAAGTCTCTTACAGATTTATAATCAAGTGGACAAAACCTCTACAGATACTTTCCTGATCTCATGGAATAAGCTTCCCATGGCCCTCAGAAATATTACCCATGCTCATGAATTCAAGACAGCTCTCAGAAATTACCTATACACAACCTGGAGATGTCACTGCAATCATCCCACTTAAAATCTTCTATTCCCCTTTCCTCCTTCTTCTTTTCCCACAATAATACTGTCTATTCTAACTTCCTGTGTATTACAACAATAATCAAATGCTGCTCTATATACCCCTCCCAACTCCTGCCCTCAGTAAAGAGACACTAATTACTTTTTTCTCTATCTCTCTTACTTCCCCTCACACTATAACTGCTATTATTGTCATACTAGACCACCTATAACAGAACAATGCTTCTGTTAAACTAACTGCTATTATTGTCATACTAGACCACCTAAAACAATCCTTCTGTATTTTTACAACTTCACTCTTACCTACCTCCTCAATACTTACTACTTATATAAAATGCCTCATTTGCTAAGGTCTCTTACTTGTACTGCAATTTGGTCACCTGTCTAACCTTTATGTGTATACTTTTTATTGTATTAATAGTATTTTACTTGAATGAATCAATAATGGCCACAGTAATGTATTTCAGCTTGTATGCTTAGATGCATACATTGTAAATGCCTGGAATTCATGTTAGTGTGTGCACAGGCACACACGCACTCATGAATGCATACATTGTAAATGACTGGAATTCATGTTAGTGTGTGCACAGGCACACACGCACTCATGAATGCATACACAGCTCACTGCTATCAAACACAAAAAGTGCAACTCACTACAACATACACACACACGCACACACACGACTACGAATTATAACCACTTCACTTCAAATGTGCGTAACTGTGATTCAATGAATGAATGAAGGAATGTCCATTGTTTCTGAGACTTAATGTCTCGGACTAGCAAAGACGCAATGACATTGTAAAGCTATATTACTGTAATGCAAGAAGTTTAGAAAATAAAAATAAGGAGTTACTTTACATCTCATAACAAGAGAATTTGGATATAATACGAATAAATGAAGCATGCGATACAACTAATATATTCCTCCCTGGATATGAAAAGATTTAATGTCTTAGGCCTTATAGAAGTGGTAGTGGAGTTATAATTCTTTTAAAAGATGGCTTAGTTTACACACTAAATAGACTTAACACTGACACAGAGATCATTTCTATTGATATACATTCATTTTTTGGATCAAATCCATAAGATTAATTTGTCCTTATAGAAAGACTTCCATGGACTCTAATTCTCACAAAGAATGTATTGCATTTTGGAGTTATAGTTTGAGCATTGCTGCGTTGTTTTACCCAGTGATTTGAATTATCCAAATATAAACTGGTTATATTATTTGTCAATCAGTAAATTTGAAATTGATTTTCTGGATAATTTACTTCAATTTGATATGACTCAATTAGTTTGTCCTTCTACGAGAGGCAGTCACGTGCTAGATCTCTTTGTGACAAACCAACAATCACAAGTTAAAGAAATTATGGTGGGGCCACCATTATGTTATTCTGACCACTGTTCAATTACAACTAGTATTTTGTTTGATCTTATTTTCTGATCAAGAGTTATTAGAAAATATCAATACC
This sequence comes from Protopterus annectens, assembly GCF_019279795.1. Classification (NCBI taxonomy): domain Eukaryota; kingdom Metazoa; phylum Chordata; order Ceratodontiformes; family Protopteridae; genus Protopterus; species Protopterus annectens. The sequence goes on along the minus strand of NC_056740.1, from coordinate 404,315,577 downwards.
ATAAGATTGACTTTATAGGTACAAATAATTATATAAACATAATAGATTGGTCATTGTTATCAAAAACTGAGGAAGATGGAGGTTATTTTATCCTGGAATGTATTCTGAGTAATACTATATATTTAGTAACTTGCAAAGCTGCATAGAAAAATTGCAAATTTCCTTAATGAGCTGCATCAAATATGTAAAAGAAAGAAGAGACTCTCTCATAAATTAAGGAAAAACTTAGTCCATATATTAAATCTAGATTACATTTTCTTACCAGAAATGTAAGGGTTTATTAAATAGCAAACAGCTTGAGTATGAAAATGATTATCATCTTCAGTAGCTACAAAAAAAAATTTTTATAAAAGCATTAATTTTGTACAAGGAGCACTGATTCTGTTTGGGTCTATATTAGAACACAGAACATTCAAAATGTTGAGTGTTCTAATATCGAACCCTATGAATCGAAAATTTAAAACATCGAACATTCATTCCTAGGGGAAAAAATTTGCTGTTCCAAAACACATACACACAACACAAGCACACCAAACAAACAGCAATCCACTCAAACATACACCTAAACTCTTACACCTAACCCTACACTAAACTATACATACACCACTATCCACTTACCTTAACCCAAACCCTAACCCTTAGGTCCGTCACTATTGCACAGTCACCTCACCTGCGCCCTAACCCTAACTCACCTACCCCACCCTAACCCTCATACCCACATAATCGCACACTTACCTGACCCACGCCTTAACCCATCACGTCCACACAATCGCAAACTTACCTGAACCCGACCTGCAACTTTCCATCACAGTGCTGAAAATACCAAAGCAACAGAAAGAGACAACTGAATTCTTTACCTAAGAAAAAATTTGGTTTTCTGTTTCTTCGATATTTTCAGTGTTCACTGAAAACAGGTCAATATTAGAACACTCAAAATTTTGAACGTTCGGTGTTCTAATATAGACCCATTCGGTTTCATCACATTTTGTAGATGGGGGAACTGACAACTAATACTTACTGAATTGCTGAGAAGCTTAGTCATTTTTTCTGACTTATTACAATCTATATGGCTAATATGGACTTGGTTTCTTCAACTAATAAGTACTGTCATACAATAAGTATTGAACTGATTTCTAAAGTAATAAATGTGTTAGGAAATAAAACCTCTGTGGGTCCAGATTTTATTCCAGCAATGATGATTCATGGCTTGAGAGGTACTTTTAGTGTTGCATATAATCTTTAATATTTTGCTACATAATAGTATAGTACATTTCATTTGGGAAAAAAATCTATTATTTCAACTATTTATAAAAACTGAGACAAAAGGGACCTGCAAAATTAGACTTATGAGCACTTCATCTGTTTTAAGTGTTATGAAAGTTCTACAAAAAATCTACTTTCTGACTCAATGAATCATAACAGATGTGCTAACTTGTATCAACATGGGTTTTGCATGTTAGATCAATACTCACAAATGTAAGTGGAGTTCTAAAATCAAGTAATTTGGGCCCATGAGCATTCATAACAGTCAGTGTTATCTACATGAATTTGGCTAAAGTTTTTGATATGATTGCACATACAGGTGACCATCACTTAACATCCATGACAGGTTCTATCCCATTGAATGTTAAGTGACTAGGATGTTAAGCAAACATATGGATGTAAATGTGGTCGCACGTTGTGTGAAAAGATGTTAAGTGACACGCACCTGTAGTTCAATATTTGATACATTAAAGAATTATCATTATAATGCCTTTGTAATCAAATAGATTATCCTTTGGATATCTAGTCATTCTCAACATGTACCATTCAAAGGGTGTCACTCTTATCCCTGTATTGTCTGGAGTGCCATAGGGCTCTGTGCTTGGCCCCTTTTTTATTTAGTATTTTCAAGTAGTCCTAAAAACAATCAGTGTTGGCAAGCTAAATATGAATTGATAATTGGTAAGCGTGCATCTTCAGTATCTATATCTGAATTTTTGGGACAATTTTCTTTTTGGGCAAACAATGTATTGTGGCAGTCCTGGAATAAGACCTAATTTATTTTTAAGTAATACACCTTCATGTGAAACGGATTGCCGAAAGGATATGGGTAAATACATACATATCATCCATTTTTTCTTTTTTATCTTATGTAACTGATCATCTTTTTCGGATGTTCCTGTTAGGGGTCGACACAGCAGATCATCTGTTTCCATTTCTTCCTGTCCTCTGCATCTTGCTCTGTCACACCAACCACCTGCATGTCATCTCTCACCACATCCATAAACCTTATCTTAGGCCTTCCTCTTTTCGTGTTACCTGGTTGCTTCATCCTTAGCATCTTTTTCCCAATATACTCAGCATCTTTCCTCAGCATGTCCAAACCAACGTAATCGTGCCTCTCTGGCTTTGTCTCCAAACCTTCCAAGCTGGGCTGACCCTCTAATATACTTATTCCTAATCCTGTCCAACTTTGTCACACCCAGTGCAAATCTTAACATCTTTAACTCTGCCACATCCAGCTCAAACTCCTGCCTTTTTTCAATTCCACTGTCTCCAACCCATATAACATAGCTGGTCTCACTAGCCTCTTGTAGACCTTCCCTTTCACCTTTACTGGTACTCATCTGTCACAGATCACTCCTGACACTCCTCTCCGCCCACTCCATCCTGCCTGTACTCTCTTCTTCACTTCTCTTCCACACTCACCATTACTCTGAACTATTGATCTCAAGTACTTAAACTCATCCACCTTTGCCACCTCTACTCCTTGCATCCTCACCATTCCTCTATCTTCCCTTTCATTCACACACATATATTCTGTCTTAGTCCTGCTGACCTTCATTCCTCTTCTCTCTAGAGCATATCTCCATCTCTCCAGGGTCATCTCCACCTGTTCCCTACTCTCACTACAGATCACAATGTCATCTGCAAACATCATAGTCCACGGGGACTCCTGTCTGATCTCGTGTGTCAACCTTTCCATCATCATTGCAAATAAGAAAGGGCTCAGAGCTGATCCTTGATGTAATCCCACCTCCACCTTAAACGCATCCGTCTCTCCCACTGCAGACCTCACCGCTGTCACACTACCCTCGTACATATCCTGCACCACTCTTACATACTTCTCTGACACTCCCGACTTCCTCATACAATACCACGACTCCTCTCTAGGCACCCTGTCATATGCTTTCTCCAAGTCTACAAAAACACAATGCAACTCCTTCTGACCTTCTCTGTACTTCTCCATCAACACTCTCAGAGCAAACATCGCATCTGTAGTGCTCTTTCCTGGCATGAAACCATACTGCTGATCACTAATCATCATGTCACTTCTTAACCTAGCTTCCACTACTCTTTCCCATAACTTCATACGGTGACTGATCAATTTAATCCCTCTGTAGTTACTACAGTTCTCCACATCACCCTTATTCTTAAAAATTGGTTCCAAAACACTTCTTCTCCATTCCTCAGGCATCCTCTCACTTTCCAAGATTTCATTAAACAATTGGTTAAAAACTCCACTGCCATTTCACCTAAACCCCTCCCTGCTTCCACAGGTATGTCATCTGGACCAACAGCCTTTCCATTCTTCATCCTCTTCATAGCTATCCTTACTTCCTCCTTACTAATCCATTGTACTTCATGATTCACTATCCCTACATCATCCGACCTTCTCTCCCTCTCATTCTCTTCATTCATCAACCCCTCAAAGTACTCTTTCCATCTCCTCAACACACTCTCCTCGCTTGTGAGTATGTTTCCCTCATTATCCTTTATCACCTTTACCTGCTGCACATCTTTCCTAGCTCGGTCCCTCTGTCTAGCCAATCGGTACAGGTCTGTTTATCCTTCCTTAGTGTCCAACCTTTCATACAACTCTTCATATGCCTTATCCTTAGCCACCTCTCTCTTTGCCATGCACCTCATCTCCTTATACTCCTGTCTACTTTCTTCATCTCTCTAACAATCCCACCTCTTCTTTGCCAACCACTTTCTCTGTATACTCTCCTGTACTTCCTCATTCCATCACCATGTCTCCTTGTCATCCTTCTTCTGTCCAGATGTCATACCAAGCACCTTTCTAGCCATCTTCCTTACTAGCTTTGCTGTAGTTACCCAACTATTTGGTAACTCTTCACTGCCACCCAGTGCCTGTCTAAACTCATCCCTGAACTCCACCTCACAATTACCCTTTTTCAATTTTCACCATTTGATCCTTGGTGCTGCCCTCACACTTCTCCTCCTCTTCTTGATCACTAACATCATCCTACAAACCACCATCCTATGCTGCCTAACTACACTTTTCCCGGTCACCACTTTACAATCTCCAATCTCCTTTAAACTGGCTCTCCTACATAAGATATAATCCACCTGTGTGCATCTTCCTCCACTCTTGTATGTCACCCTATACTCCTCCCTCTTGTTAAAATACGTATTCACCAGAGCCATGTCCATCCTTTTCACAAAATCCACTACCATCTGACCTTCTGCATTCCTTTGTTTAACAACATACCTACCACATCACTTCCTCATCCCCTTTGTTCCCCTCACCAACATGCCCATTGAAATGTGCTCCAATCACCACTCTCTCACCCTTGGGTACAGTCATCACTACTTCATCCAACTCACTCCAAAATTTTTCTTTCTCATCCATCGCACATCCAACTTGTGGAGCATATGCACTAACATTATTCATCATTACACCATCAATTTCCAGCTTCATAAACATCACTCTATCCGACACTCTTTTCACCTCCAAAACACTCTTAGCATACTGTTCCTTCAGGATAATTCCTACACCATTTCTCCTCCCATCCACACCATGATAAAACAATTTTAACCCACCTCCGATACACCTAGCCTTACTCCCATTCCATCTGGACTCTTGCACAAACAATATACCAACCATCCTTCTGTCCATCATATCTGTTAGCTCTCTCCCTATACCAGTCATACTGCCAACATTTAAAGTTCCGACCCTCACTACCACAGTCCTAGCCTTTTTCCTCTCTTCCTGCCTTTGGCCATGCCTTCCATCTCTTCTACTCCTTTGGCCAACAGTAGCTTAATTTCCGCCTGCACCCTGTTGGCTAACAGTACTGGTGGCGGTCATTGTTAACCCAGGTCTCAACCGATCCGGTATGGAAATATTTACTAGTGTCTGCATGAAGTATCTGGTGAAGTTTTACGCTGGATGCCCTTCCTGAAGCAACCATCCCCATTTATCCGGGCTTGGGACCGGCACAAAGAAATGCACTGGCTTGTGCATCCCCAGTACTAATGAAGACAAATATGCATTAATATTAATGGGACATATGTTTAGATCTTTATCTACATAAGATGTACATCTGACCTGTTTTAGAATATAATAGCACTTTTTGCCAACAGGACAAATTGGTGGTACTGGAGTCTATTCCAGGTAAACAATAAGTCTGTTTAATGAAAATTTACAAAACAAATGCCCTTAGTTCATCACTTATCTTATTCTGATAAATGCAAAACTCTACATTTATTTAAACTCCATTATGGACTTACAAGGGATAAAGCAATAAATGCATATAAAAGTTTCAGGGATGAATTGCTACAGCTTATATAGAATGTCAGTCTCTTTGTTAACATGAGAAAATGCCAATATGATACTATCAATGTTAATACATTTTATTGTAAAACACAATTAAGATGAAATTATATAACTCAAATGATTCCTAGAATTTGGAATCATATACCACATTTTATTGTTATCACCTAATAGTGAGTGTTTTAAAAGTAAATTTGATAACTGAATGCAATTAATTGTAATGGGTCAGTGTTCTGTCTGGCCTACGGGCCTGAACACTGAACTAAAACTATGAGATCCTATTTGCTTTTGTTTAACAGGAAAGTCCATCTCAGAACCAAAATGCCCATTTTCAACAGAGGCCCAAGAAAAAGTTCCAAAGTAAGGACTGAAATACATTTTTGACAATTCAAAAGAAAACAGTCCAATAAACATTATTTACAAAGTATTTCAAAGAAAATTGTCAACAAACATTATTCACAAAGCATATCAGATTAAGGAAATACATATTTTAAAGATATTGTGTGTAAAACCAAAATACTATATTAATATACGTGTATAGCATTCATAGTGGACAGAGTTAAGATTGCATGCTTCAAACCATAGGTATGATACAGATGCATACTTTATTTGTTGCCAGATGATATTTTAGGGCATAATTGAATTGTTGCAGGTTATTTAAAAGTCTGATGTGGTTTGGAAGTTTGTTCCATGCCTTGGAGATGGCAACAGAAAATAGAGAGTCACCATAGGTTCATAGGTAGGTACTAGGCTATTGGTCCAAGGGCCTACGTAAGCCTAGCCAGCAAGGTTCCCTGGCTTACGCCACCCAAGTAAGTTATTTTCCTGTGCCATTGTCGAAGAGAGACACAGAAGTGATCCCCAGGGTGTATTTCCTATTTCCCATTAACTCATCAAGATTTTTCTTGAAGAGTGCTAATGAAGAACTTTGCTTGACATAGATGGGTAGCCTGTTCCAGAGTATGGGAAGTCTCTGGGACAGGAATCTATCAATTATTATATATTAATATATACTAACAATTATTCTCAGCATTATATCTTAAACATACTGTTTTATATACATGCACTTGTCTTGACAATTGTTACTTTAAATATACTCTTGTTTTGCTCAGATGGGTGTCATGTGACAAGGAAGCTATTTAAGTGCAAATTTTGAATTGTTCTGGTTTTATCTGAAGAAGTCTGTATGCTTTTAGATAAAAGCATTCATTATTTGCTTTAATAAACAGTTAATTGTACCTGGTTGTATATTCTCTGGCAGCGTTTCCAGTAACTTTTTAGTTTGTTGTTTTGGTTGTTTTCTTATACATACATGAAATGTTAACTTGTTATTAATGATAATGCCTAATAATTTTGCATTGGTGAAGTTTTCAATTTTTGTGTTGTTTGAGGAGATAATATTAAAGTCAATGCATTTTTTTATTTATTTTTGGGAAGGAATAGGATAAGTTTGATTTTGCTGGGGTGTAAGAGCAACTGAGATTTATTTAGTCAGTTTTCTATAGAAATGAAGGCTTCCTCTGTAATGGTTTTCTAGGGTGGAAACATTTGGGCTGAGCAAACTAAAGTTGAGTTTTCAACATATTTTATTATGGTGCTGAGTTTTGATTCCTTGTTCATGTCATTAATAAAGATAATGAAAATTATTGGCCCAAGTATGGAGCCCTGAGGACCCCTGTTCTGACTGAAAGAAAGGTGGGGTGGAAGTAATGCTACTTTACAGACTGGATACATTTTTTCAGGTAGCTGATAAAACAGCTAGTTGAGGGAGCTGTGAGGCATATAGGATTTAGTCTTAGGAATAGTTGGTATGTGATCATTTGGAAAGCTTTTGACAAATCCAGGTAAAAGGTAGAAACAAAGTTACCTGAGTCTATATTGATAAGTGGTACCTAGGAAATGTATTAGGGTGGTTTCAGTTCTATGACAAAAACCATGATGGGTAGGAGAAGGTAACTGGTTATCAAGTAGAAAGGCTAAGAGTTGCTGATGTATCCATTTTCAAGTTCTTTAGAAGTGGAGGGAATTATATTTGACAGTTAAGTGGGTGTGCCACTTTTGTATAATGGGATTATGAAGGAATCTTTTTGTAGGGCTGGTATGTAGTTTTCTGTAATAGATCTATTAAGATACATACAGTGTAGCAAATAGTGTCAGCAGCTATACTGAGATATTTAGATGGCAAGCTGTCGAGGGCTAATGCTGCGGGATTTAGTTTTGTAATGTATTTTTGATGGTATTTGTATGGATAGTTATTAGACTGAATCGGGGTGTGCAGCTTTGGTCAGATGGGGTTAAATGGGTTGGGTACAGGTTATTATTGCTTCATTTAAGTATAGTAACAGATATGAAGTGTTTATTGAATTTGTCTGCAATGTTCCAACTGGTTTCAGATGGAAAAGTACTTGGGGTGGGTTTTCTGCCTGGTTTTAGGAGGTTATTTAAATTCTGCCAAACTCTTTTAAGGATCTTTGTATGTGTGGTCTGGTTTGTGGAGAATAAGTTCTTGAACTTGTGCTTTTGTGTGGTTTTTGAGGCACCAATATGTACTAAGGTAGGACTGAGTCCTAGTTTTGTGATATTGTTTAAGGACATGGTCTCTGCCTTGGTCTCTCATGAGTTGTTAAGTATGATGGATTAGCCATGAGGAAGAATTTATTTTCACTCTTTTATGTCTCGGTTATGGCCACAGTAATGTATTTCAGCTGTTGCTCTCAGACTCATAGTTTAATGCACTGCAGTCTCCCATGTACCCTTGCGTACACATACACAGACATAATACACACACACACAGACATAACACATGCATATGTGCCTATCAATTACAGCCACTTTACTGATTCTGTATATTTCAAATGTCTGATGTTTTTCAAATGATTAAATAATGGCTACAGTAATCATTTCAGTTCATTGCTGTCAGAAGCATATCATACAACCCACTGCAAGCTTCCAGCACACACACACACATACATAAATACTCGCATGCACATATACACCCGCAGATATTCTCACAAATTATAATCACTTTACTGACTCTGTATACCTCGGATGTCTGTTTGTGATCAAATACATATGTGCATACATAAATTATAGCCACAATAGATATAGCCATGATAATGCATTTCAACTTGCTGCAATCAGTTGCTAAACCCACTGTAACGCGTGGTTGCACAGACACAGACACACACACACACACACACACACACACACACACACACACACACATGTTTTCCACAATTTTCAGATACTTTATAGTCATATGATGAAGGGTCATCTAGATTTCATTTTTGATTAGTGGGAGAATGAATGTGATCTTTACACAAAGTCTGTTGTTTGCAGTATGTACTGAATTTTGTGAATACGCATAGGGAGTTTATTGAGTTCTTAAAGGAATACCTAGGTTATGCACAGCAGCAGCAAAAGGTTTGTTGTGACTGGGAAGTGACAGCATATTATACTGTAAGAACTTTCCATATATAAAAATAGCCTTATTAATCTAATCTATTTTGCCAATTCCAGTGAAGCACTCAATTTGTTCAAATACAAGCAAAGCATTCTCCTCAATTTCTCCTTTCTGTTTCTGGACAGTACTGAAACCTGAGCAGTCCTGCACTTAACCTTTTTCATGTAAAAAAAGTATTATTAAAGTGCCATGTAGTACAGTAGCAAGAATGATCTCAAAAGAGATGTGTTGAATACTGAGATGGAAAAACTTTGCAACATGTTTATAACTCGAGGCTACTTGCTACTCAAAAAATAGTGGCAAGAATTTTCACAGAATTTATTAACGAATTTAGTTAGTTATATGTTAAGTTACAAGTCCTTATTATGTGAAAGGCTACTTACTGGTAGTGCTCATGAGAAAATATTAAAAATGAATGTAAGGGATTTGAGAGATTATGGTTATAAATTTTTCCAGCAGTGCATGTGATATTAAAAGGATTGTGAACAATAATTAGAATATTTTTGAAGTGAATACATCATTGTTTTCTATTGCAGGTACAGAACCCCACTTTGTACATAAGATATCTAATAATATTAAAGGGCTTTTAGAAAAAATATATATTTCTAATAGTTCACCCAACACCATTAAGGGTATGTCAAAATGTGAAAGATGTAACTGCTGGAATGATATTTTCTTGGGTGGCAAAATATGTTTAGATACAGATAAACTGTATGTTAAACTTAAATATGGAACATGTGTGTCTAGAAGGGTCATATACATTGCAAGATGTTCTTTTTGTCCAGCATTTCAAATAAGTAAGATGGAGAGGAAACTAAATAGAAGTTCTGAACACAAGTATGACATAAAAGATATGCAGAACACATACAAGGCCATGTCAAACCTAGAGCTTTTGGACATGCTACACTTAAAGAAATCCCAATCCATCAGAGCCACATGCTCCCCAGACCTAAACCTTGTCATCACAATGAACAAAACATGCTGGAGGGCTAGGTTCCTCACCCAGAGACTCCTCATACTCTGGAACAGATTGCCCATACATTTCAAGCAGAGTGCCTCCTTGGCCCTCTTCAAAAGGAACTTCGACGACTGGATGGGAGATAGGAAATTTACCCTGGGGATCACGTCAGTCATCCTGCTAGACATGGGTCCAGGGAAGTAAATATTGTGGGAAGAAACAGCCAGGGAATTGTTATGGCTAGGCTTGTATAGGCTCTAGGGCCGATAGCCTAGTACCAACCTATGAACCTATAAAAACAGAATATTAATAATTTTTTATTTAAGAATTCTACTACATGTCCTAAGTTTGTTGGTTTTAACTTTGCTATTCTGGATAGAATTGAACTGGACTCTAGAGGTACTTGTAGGGAAACTAGATTAGAATATAGGGAATTGTAATGGCAGTTGAGATTTAATGCTACCACCCCGCCATATTAATGAAAATGCGTCCATTGCCCCTATATTAAAATAAAGGGCAGTGAATCTATAATATTAAGACTACCAAAGCCCACTTCGTCAGTTATTTTTGAACAAGTTTAATACAAAGTGCATTTATGGATTTAATCTTTATATTGATTTTAATATGATTATTTCTATGAATTTTAATGATTTATATTTAATGGATGAATGCCAGCTTCAGTCCCTTTTACTTTTAACTAATTCAACATTTTTTTAATTTAGTATTTATTTAAAAATAATCAATAGCATGTAATTATTAGTGGCATTAGTACTGATTATGCTTATTATTAAGGCGGTGGTGGTGCTGCGGTAGCGTTTGTCACCTCACAGTAAGATGCTGTCCGGTTCGATTCTCAGCTAGAGCGTCTTCTGTGTAGAGACATGTGTGAATGGGCGTACCTTCATTAAAGGTTGTGTGTCAGGCCTGGCAAGCCAGTACATAAAAATCAACTGCCTGCCAATTATTAGCGGGCCGGAGTTCCGCTGTGGCGACCCCTAACCGGGAAAAAGCCAAAAGACACAAACGATTAATGGTGGTTAATTTCATACGCCTTCTTAGATAGGGTGGCTTACTTATGAATGTGTATGTCCCTTTAAGAAATGAAATGTTTCTTACAGATGTTGTGATTGCTTTAATTGATTTTTTTAAATATGATATCAATTAATCATTTAATTATGTACTGATTCATTTAATGTTGGTATAAAAGCAATGTGTTGGGTAATTAAATCCAGTAGTCTTGTGGTTTAGACAAAAATGATGAGTTTGTATTTGTCGCGTTATATACAGAACATTTTAATCATTTAGAGATTAAAAAGATTTTATTCTGGATTCTGCTTTTGCTTCGTCAATCATTCCAGCAGTTATTTTTATAGGTTCATAGGGTCATAGGTGTGTACTAGGCTAAAGGCCCTGGAGCCTTTACAAGCCTAGCCCATAAGATTACCCTGCCATCATGCCACCCGACCTTAGTTCCCAGTGCCTCTGTCGAGTAGAGCCAATGGAGTGATCCCCGGGGTGAATTTTCTATTTCCCATCCACTCATCAAGATATCTCTTGAAGAGGGCCAGTGAGGTGCTCTGTTTAATATGTATGGAAAGTTTATTCCATAGCATGGACAGTCTCTGGGTCATGAACCTGTCCCGCCAGCACGTTCCGTTGATTGTGGTAATGAGGTTGAGATCTCTGGACCATGTGGTGTGGAGGGATTGGGATTTCTTTAGATGTAGCATTTCTAACAGAGCTGAGTCAGACATGGCTTTGCAAGTCAAGCAGATATTGCCTGAGACAGAGAACAGTTGGAGTTTTTTGAGTCTGTCCATATAGGACAAGTGTTTAAGGCCTAAGATACTCTTTGTGAGGTAATTTTGCGGCCTCTCCAGTTGTTGCAGGTGTCTGTTGAGGTACATGCCAAATGGGGCATTGTGCTCGATGACTGGCCTAATGAGGGAAGAGTAAAGGGAGACAATTACCTCTTTCTTCCTGGATGCAAAACCCTTAGTAATGAGATGTGCCACATAGAAGGACTTTCTCACCACAGTGGCACTGTGGTGGTCAAAAGAGAGGTTGCTGTCAACCTGTGTTCCCAGATCTCTTATAACACCTTCTGTGTTCAGTGGACTACCATCAATGTGGTGATTAATGGTAACTGGGTTTTTCCCAAAGGGGATTACGACACATTTTTTGGCATTGAGTTTAAGGTCATGGTTCTGACACCAGTTGTTGGTCTCAGTGAGGTCTTTCTGTAGGATGTCAACATCACTTGGGGAGTTAAGAATAGCTCCCAACTTGCAAACATCTGTGAACTTTGTCAGCCAGAGTCCCTTCGTGCTGGCCTACACTTCAGAGAAGTAGATACCAAACAGGAGAGGACTCAGGACCAAACCTTGTGGGACTCCACTCATGACTGGTCATCAGTCTGACTTGGAGTCAGCTACTTTCACACTGTGGGTTCTATCTGTGAGCCAGTTTGAAACTCATCTAGTGATATAGGGGCTGCTGCCTAGCTTAGTGAGTTTTTCTATGATTCCTGAGTAGGGAATGGTACCAAAGGTCTTGGGCAGATCAAGGTGGCTATATGAACCACCTTGCCTTCATCCACAACTCTAGTAACTGACTCAAAGAAGTCGACCAAGTTGAGCAGGCATGACCTACCCTTCACAAAACAAAACTGTTTGGGATTCAGACTTTAGATATGCCCTATATCCTTGTTTATTAGGTCCATGATTATGTGTTCTATAGCTTTACATATCAGACTTGTCAGGCTAATGGGGCGATAGTTCCCAGGGTCTGTAGTTGCTCCTCTTTGTGGAGAGGGTGACTGTAGCAGTGAGCCATTCAGCAGGGACAAAGCCTGAGGTGAGGCTTTGATTAAACAGGGCACAACGGTGAGGTGCCAGTTCACTATGTAGTTCATGTAGAATGCACCCAGGGATATTGTCAGGTCCCATAGAAGCTTTATCCTTGGACAGTGCTGTTTTAATCTGTGCAGCAGTAGTACTGGGTGATGGCAATCTACTGGTATTCTGATTGGTTCTTTGGGAGGGGGGAGAGGGGTAAAGTTGGAGCTGAATCTGTCAGCCAGTATATTGGCAATATCTGTTGGCTTGGTATAGGAGGTACCATTGTGCAGCAGCTCAGAGCAAATCTGGGTATTGCTGTGGAGATTCTTTACAGAACTATGGAAGGCCTTATGGTTGTCTTTACTATCTGCTTCAATTCTGTTTTCATAGCTAGCTTTAGAGGATTTGATGAGGGATCTCAACTTTTTGTTGAGGCTGATAAGGGAGTTTTTCCAGTCTTGGGACTTCACCTTATTCCATATCAGTTTTTTCCTTCTGTTGTAGAGTTTATTTGCAGGGGACCACCAGATTGGCTTCCTTTTTTTGAAGGAGAGCATCTTGGTTCTATTGGTTATGGTGAGATCCATGCATTTGTATACATGTTAGTACAGTGCATTGGTGTATGATTCGGTGCTCATGCAACTATTCTCCATTTGCATTGGTGCTGTGAAATTAGCCACCACTGTTTTTAGGAGCCCAAAGCTAGCTTTGGGGAAGTTTTTCATGGTGGTTCCCTTTGCGGGGGGGGGGGTGGATTTCCAAGGTGATTAGTTTGTAGTCGGATCTATCCAGGGAGGAGTTGACTACTGGTGTAGAGCAATGGTTGCCCATGTTAGTAATGACCAGGTCAATGATGTTGCTACCTTTAGTGGGGGTAAGAACGAGCTGGTCCAGGGCATTGGAATTAATGAATTCCAGGAAACATTGGGCAAGTGTATTGGTACATGAGTAGTTTTCCCAGTTAATGGAGGGGTAGTTGAAGTTGCCCAGTATGAGCAGCATGACCCTCAAATTGCATTTGTTTGTAGCTGTTATGGTGGTAATTTGGTCTTTGGAGCCCCGCCTAAAAAAGGCACTATAGGGGTGGCAAGAGCCTTGGCCAGTATCTGGAAGCCCAGGGGTGACAGATGCAGGCTATTTCTGGCAAAGCATCGAGGTCTGTCAATCATGTCATGTCAGGCAGACAGATACAGGATCAGCTTAGAATGACACCAGAAACTTAGCCAATTGTTGAAATCACTAATTTTCTGCCTGTACTGTGGTATCATTCTGGGTGATGGTAGGATGCTGCTCAGGGCTGGGTCATACCTCCCTGGGCTACATAATCCCAGAGCTCCTCTATGTCTCTTTTCATGTAGTCCAGGGAGGTACGTCTCAGGTCATTCATACCCACATGTACAATGACAGAGTCATATTTGCAGCTGCTGTTGAGGGACTTAAGTGCGTGAATTATGTGGCAGATCCTGGCACCTGACAGGCAGCTGACTGTTACTTTCTCCTTATTCAACCTAGTGAGTGGGACATCAGTGTTCTTCACTATTGAGTCACCTATGACTAGTGTGTTGGGCATGCTGTTTTGCCTTAGGGGCTTTGGTTGAGTGGCACACTGTTTAGGAGAGTTATGTGTCTCGTGATTAGTGTTGTGTTGTGATGGTCAAGTGCATTTCTGCCTTAGAGGTCTCTGCTGTTTGGGTAGATTTTTATTGAGAGCCTCTGCAAAGGTGGGTGTGTGGTTTGTGTTTTTATGTGAAGGCAGTGCTGGTGTGTGTTCTGGAGGGCTATGTGTTCTATGTTGTGTGGTGCAAGTGTTGACCTTCTCCTCTTGACCAGCTATTCCAGTCTTGGCTGGAGAGTGCGTGGCTTCCAATTTGGATATATAAGTGCATCTCTCGCAAGTCTGAGTGTTGGGAGGTAAGAGGAGAGGGTTGTCTGTGTACATGAGGCAGTTGCTACATTGTTTTTATTTGTCCTGGAAGTCACCCATCACCCAAGTTAAATCTACCACTAAGCACATACTTCGTCATCTACCCCCTCCAGTTTCTTCTGTTTAGCTTGTACTATAAGGATTCTACTAGATATTCACAGAAAGTTGTCAGTATTTTTGTCCATGTTAGGTATATACAAAGAATGTCCTACAGACTGTTTCAGTTCTTACACAGAATGCTGCAATTTTATCATCCTTTAGTCAAACATAGCTGAATTTAAAACTAAATTTACAAATCTGTAATGTGTATCCAGTTTGTTTTACTTACTGTGGGGTCTTCTCTGATAATGGACTTGGGTAAGAAAGGATATAATGTACCTAATAAAGAATAAATAAATAAAAATATGTGCTAAAAAACAACCTTTATAAGTTAAGAGAAAAACTTGGAAACCATAAGCAGAACAAAGCATGCTTGCCTTCACCAAGATGAATACAGCCTACAAATGAAGGTAACTTGTACCATAACAATGGAATCTCTAACAGGACCAAAAGGGAGACGGCAAATCTAAATCCTGTTGGTGGTATTTGAATGAATAATGAATGAATAAGGAGGAAGGTGTGTTGTCATCACAATAGTGATATCACCATTGAATCATTTTAATGTTACAACCAAATGCAGAGAGACTACAGCAGTAACAAAATTTTTTAAAAAGCCAGCATGAAAAAGTAAAAATGTCCAGTCACAGGGTTAATATTTTTATTTTAAAGAAAGGAAGGAATAAATTATTCTAATTACACATCGCAAAATCTTCAGTAGTCTAATGTAACATACTTTTCTTTTTACTAAATGCTGGTTAATTCATTTTTGTACGTGTTGATATAACAGCAATAACGCTGCAGTAATGATTCAGGGAGAAACAAATGGCAAGTTGAACTTCAAAAATAGCAAGATAGTTACTATTCAATAATGATCACAATATAAAAGGTTAATCACGCAAAGCACTGCCTCACTAAACTGAGTGTTTTCAGTAATGCAAGCAAAATTGATGTTAGGAAATCCAGTAGTGGACTGGTGGTCTTCCCATATCCGCATCATCTGTGCTGCAGTCAATTTCAAATTTCAAAACCTTCACATGAGACGGGATCTCATTTTTGGTGACACTTCTAACAAGCTCTGTCATCCTACAGAGAAAACAAGAATAAAATAACATAAGAAGCAAAGACTAGCAAGAAAGACATACACCAGAGGGAAAGTAAGATTACAACCATAATACAAAAAGCAGAACAACGAAAGTACAATTGCAAACGTACCTAGAGAACAGACAGCTTCTCAACATTTCTCATTATCTGCTAAGGATGGATTTCTTTTGGTTAAATTTCCCCATGTTTTACGTCATCTTATTTAGTTGAGCACCAGTAAGTGACCCACAGTGTAGGACACAATTTTATAAGACAGTGTAACACACATGGACAGTTCAGAGGAGCCAATGAGCTTGCATGTTTTAGGGAGGTGAAAAAGATACATGAATATCCCGAAAAAAAAATGCAGATGTCAGATGTGGCTAGCACATACATGTTAACCTCTACAAAGAAGCAGAAATCCTAACCATAAGGGTCTGCCAAATTGCAACAATCATGCTGATCAACAGACAACAGGCAATAATAGCAAAAAAAAAAAAAGTAATTAGGAATTTCTGAATTTTTAATTTAACCTCAATCTGTCTAGTGGTAGATGCAATGAACAACAAACCAGACACAATGCAAGTATGGTTACTTAGGTTCATAGTTTCATAGGTTCATACTAGGCTATCTGCCCTGGGGCATTTATAAGCCTAGCCCGATTGTGTTTGGCTTACGCCACCCCTTGATTTGAGTATACTGTGCCCTTTTTAAAGTTTAGTTTACTGTGCCTCTGTCTATAAGAAGTGCCTTTTCTTAACGGTGTATGATGCACATTCTGCACATTAAATTCACTTTGGTTACTCAGCCTTTATTTGCCATGTTCACAGTGCCTCAAAATGCACTTCTGCAACACACTGCGAACGTATCACCCTATAAGTGGTAATGCAAATGCACATACATTACTGAACTGTCTCCACTGATCTGCATGGTACAGAGAAAAGATTTTTTTAATACAGCACAATAAAAACATGCAGCAATTGCAGTATAAATTACACTGATGTGTAATAGCAGTACATCATAAACATCATAGTATAATCATGAATAATTCATTAATTTTCCTGTGGTGCAAGGCGAGACTGCTTGGTTAGTGACATACAGGCTGTGTCTCTCATGACCAAATAACATGCCCAGTATATGAATTACCCACTCCCTCATGTGGCGTCCTGCCATAACTGAATGCATTTCTCTCCCTGCAATGATCCATATCCATATAAATCCTTTGTGGCACACTTCATCACAAAAGGGTTCTCATCCAGGAAAAAAGAGGTCATTGTTCATTGTTCCCCTCTACTCGGCACTCATTAGACCCATTATAGAGTACAACACCCCTTTTGGAATGTACCTCACAAGACATCTGCAGCAGCTGGAAAGGCCACATAAGTACCTCACAAAGAGGATTACTGGCCTCAAACAGATGCCCTACACTCACTGTCTTAAAAAACTCCAGCTTTACTCTGTAGCGTATCGCCTACTCCAATGAGATCTCTGCCTAACATATAAAGCTATGTTAAACCCAGAGCTGTTGGACATGCTACACCTAAAGAAATCCCAATCCCTCCAAGCTGCACACTCTAGGGACCTAAACCTTGTCTTCACAATAAACAGGAAATGCTGGAAGGATAGATTCCTGTCCCAGAGACTTCCCATACTCTGGAACAAGCTACCCATCTATGTCAAGCAGAGTTCCTCATTAGCACTCTTCAAGAAAAATCTTGATGAGTGGATGGGAAATAGGAAATACACCCTGGGGATCACTTCTGTGGCTCTGTTCGACAGGGGCACAGGAAATGAACTTTCTTGGGTGGTGTAAGCCAGGGAATCTTGTTGGCTAGGCTTACTTAGGCCCTTGGGCCGATAGCCTAGTACTTACCTATGAACCTATGAGCCTATGTTGTCAGGTTACTGCAGTGCATCCTGATTACAGCAGTGGCAAATACCAAAAGACTTTCGTTTATTTTAAATTCCTTCAAAATAACATGTTGGCAACTTGGATTTAATCAGTGCAGAAGCAGATGTTTAGTGCATTTTGTGATGTATGCAGAGTGTTACACTCTTTGTAGAGTACAACATGTCTACCATTTGGAAAAGGACTGGAAAATGAGAGATGACCATATTGGTAAGTAAACTGCTAAACTTAATATGGATCTTAGAAATCATTTCAATTTCAAATACATTTTTCTCTCTCTATTACTAGATGAGTTTTTACAACATACAATGTTAATAATTGAAGAAGGAAGTATATTAGTTAACCAAGTATGGTTTCACTGAACTCCAACTCACTAATTACAACTGATCAAAACTTGTCAAACCTTTTGCAGAGTTAATGAAGACAAGATATGAGCAAAGATTAACAAACAGTAATGCAAAACACCACTCATTAGCTTCCATCTACTGCTAACATACTGTGGCTCAAAAGTCACACAGCCTCAAAGTTAATGAAATAGATGACTCCTCAGCTTTAGTGTACACATTGTGAAGTTGTAAAAAAAAGCTTCTTATATTCTGTTTGTGAATGTAGAATATGAGTTTCATCTCTACAAAGCATAGTATCAATAACGTGTCTATGCCATAAACGCCATACTGTATCTCCATCTTCAATTAACAGATTAAAACAAAATATAGCTGATTAATGTGACCTGCACTCATACCAACAGTTCATACAGGCTATAATACAGTACAATAACATACTGACAATGTGGTAGCAGATGATAAACAGTCAAGCACAAACAGTAGTTTAATAAAGTGTTACGTAAATTTTAGTGTAGTAGCAACAGCAGTAGTATGTAATTGCTTTTTGTCCACAGCATTTCTACAAATAGCCATTTTACTAAGAAGGTGTATTCGATAACCATTAAAATGACCAAGGCAAACTATGGGACTATAAGCTTATTCTTCAGGGGCAAGGTGGGAAGAGTTGGGCACCCAACCCCTATCCTAATGAAGGACAGATGCTCACCTTCCTCACTCAGAAATCAGTCTCAGTAATGAAACCATCAGATTAATCAGTTTCTAGAAAGCATCCTACCACTGCAAAAAGCATTGACACAAGAGGTCAACTCCATCGCCCACCTGCTAGTTTATCAATTAGAAAATCAAGACTCTAGAGTGTTACCATTTATGTACAGGAAACTGGATGACACTGTGCGTGTGTGTGTGTGTGTACAGGGAATGTAGATGTCCAATTTCTAATTACTAGTTAACATAATTAACAAACTATTGTTTCTTCATCATTTAAAATTCATTCAGTAAACAAAGTATAACATTTATTTTCAAGGGACACATTGTAATATGGTGAAGACGTAGGTTCATTAAAGCTTTAATTCTAGAAAAGGTGATCGAGATGGTGTGGTAATTAGTTCTAATCACTGTCAGAGAGTGATTACAAACTGCAAACTTTGTAAACACACACACACACACACACACACACACACACACACACACACACACACACACACACACACACACACAGAAAATGTTGTGAATCACTTTATCGGTTACAACCAGTCAAAGTTTTACATGGAAAAATACCATTTTAATTTATTTATTTGTAGGTTCATAGGTTCATACTACGCTATCTGCCCTAGGGCATTTATAAACCTAGCCAGAGTGTGTTTGGCTTTCGCCACCCATTTTAAATAAATTTTGCTATGCCCTTTTTCGAGGTTAGTATACTGTGCTTCTGTCTAACAGTGACACAGAAGTGATACCCGGGGTAAATTTAGTAGGGTTCATGTGAAGTCAATCAAAAACTAAAACATTGAACATTTAGAAACTTGTTATAGTGTTGTTTCAAGATATGGAGAGATGAAAAGTAGATTCAATCAGGCATTGAGCAGGGGCAAAGCCAATGTATTTTAAGGTGAGGTAAACCTACGATCCCCCATCCACTCATCAAGATTTCTCTTGAAGAGAGTCAATGAGGGACTCTGCCTAACCTGGACTGGGATTTTATTCCAGAGTGAAGGGAGCCTCTGGGTTATGAATCTGTCCCTCCAGCATGTCCTATTTATTTCAGTGCTGAGGTTCAAGTCTCTCGAGCGCGTAGCTCGATGGGATTTGGATTTTCTGAGGTACAGCATGTCCATTAATTCTGGCTTGGACATGGCTTTATACATCAGGCACAGATTGCCTCTGAGCAGGCAGTATGCCACTGAGTAGAGCTGGAGTTTCTTTAACCGGGCAGCATATGGCATCTGTTTGAGCCCTTTGATCCTCTTGGTGAGGTACTTTTGGGGTCTTTCCAGTTGCTGCAGGTGTCTGGTAAGGTACATCCCAAAAGGGGCATTGTACTCAATTATGGGCCTGATGAGGGATGAGTAAAGAAGCACGATGACCTCCCTGATCTAGATGTGAATCCCTTCATGATTAGGTGGGCTATATAAAATGTTTTTCTAACCACTTTGGCCACATGGTTGTCAAATGAGAGACTGCTATCAACTTGGGTCCCCAGGTCCCTAATTACTTCTTCCGTACTTAATGGATTACCACCTATGTGGTAATTTGTGGGCACTTTGTTTTTGCCAAAGTGGATGACTATACACTTTTTGGCGTTTAGCTTGAGGCCATGGCTCTGGCACCAGTTGTCTGTTTCTATGAGGCCCTTTTGGAGGATGCTTGTGTCGGCTGGAGAATCGATTATGGCGCCCAGTTTGCAGTCATCTGCAAACTTGGTCAGCCACAGTCCTTCCATGTTGGCCTGTACCTCCGAGAAAGATATACCGAACAAGAGAGGTCCCAGGACTGAGCCTTGTGGGACGCCACTTGTAACTGGTTTGGAGTCTGACATGGCTCCAGCAATTCTAACCATGTGGGTTCTGTCCTTGAGCCAGTTTGTAACCCATCTAGTGACATAGGGGTTTATATTTAAGCTGGTGAGCTTATGTATAATGCCCAAGTGGAGTATTGTATCGAAGGCTTTTGTGAGGTCCAGGTAGGCTGTGTGGACCACCTTCCCCTAGTCAATGGCTTTGTTGACTGTTTCAAAGAAATCGACCAGGTTTAAGAGGCAGGATCTGCCCTTAACAAAGCCGAACTGGGTAGGATCCAGTGTCTGTAGGTCCCCAATATCTTTATTTATGAGGTCCATGATGATCCTTTCCATAGCTTTGCAGACCAAACTAGTCAGGCTTATGGGGCGATAGTTTCCAGGATCAGTTGAGGCACCACCTTTGTGGAGAGGGACCACTGCTGCTGTACGCCACTCTTTGGGTACATATCCTGTAGTAAGGCTGAGATTGAACAGTAGTTTTATGTTTAGGTTTAGCTCTTCTTGGAGTTCATGTAGGATGCAGCCTGGGACACCATCTGGTCCCATTGATGCTGTGTTTTTTGCTTTGGAGAGGGCTGCTCTTACCTTTGCATCTGAGATGTCAGGGGGGCAGCACTCTGCTGGGATAGATATTTGCCCTTTTGGTGGGGGGGAGGAGAAGTTTGCACTGAACCTGTCAGCTAGGATGTTGGCAATGTCTGTGGGTTCTTTGTATTTTTTGTCATTTTGGACTAATTCTGAGCATATCTGGGAATTCCCACCCAGGTTCCTAACATAACTAAAGAAAGACTTGGGATTATTCTTAGTGTCCTGTGCAGTTTTTCTCTCGAAGCTGGCCTTAGACGATTTTATGAGTGCCCGTAGTTTTTTGCTTAACACTGAGCAGAGATGCCTTCCTTTTTTCGGATTTTGCTCTATCATGTAGTAGCTTCCTCCTTCTATTGTACAGTTTGTTTATGGCTGGGGTCCAAAAGACAGGACGTCTGCCTTTGGAGGATTGGGTCTTGGTTTTATTTGGGATTGCATGATCCATGCATTCCTGAAGGTGTTCATAGAATGCGTTTAGAAAGGATTCTGCGGTCTGGGCCGTATTTTCCACAGGCCCGGGGGCTTTGAAGGATTCCACCTCGGTTTTGAGGAGTGTGAAATTTGCTTTAGAGAAGTTTTTCACTGTGGTTTTCTGGGCAGGGGGTGGGGTCGGGATGTGAATATCCAGTGAGATTAGTTTATGGTCTGATCTTACCAGTGAGGGATACACTTCTGGTCTGGAGCATAGAGTCCCCATGTTAGAGATGATCAGGTCCAGTATGTTTTCCCTTCTTGTGGGAGTGGTAACAAGTTGTTCCATAGCATTTGAGTTTATAAATTCTAGGAACCTTTGAGCTAGGGTGTTGGAGCTAGAGTAATGCTCCCAGTCTATGTTTGGGTAGTTGAAGTCGCCCAATATAATGGTGTTTGGAGAAACCTTCATATTTTCCAGTGTTCTCAGGAAGGCCGAGTGGGGTTCCTGGGTTTGGGAGGGTGGTCTGTAGCAGGCTATATACTGGAAGGCAGTTTTACCCACTGTTAGTTGCACATGGATAGTCTCTGATGCTTCGTGCTGTGCCACCAACCTGGAGGTGTGGGTATCTGTGATGAATATTGATACTCTCCCTCCTTTTCTGGTTCGGTCCAAGTTTTGGGGCCGAAAAGCATGGTATGAGGTATAACCTGGTAGTGCTGGGGTGCTCTCGGGAGCCTTGAACCAGGTTTCTGTTACTGCACAGATATCGATGTTCTCCATGCTAAGGAGAGTTTCGAGTGCATGCATCTTGAGGTTTAGACTTCTGGCGTTGAGTAGCATTACTCTTAGTTTCTTATCCCTTGTGATACCTATAGAGGTGGGTTTGTCTTTTGAGCCTTGCCTAAAAAAGGCACTATGGGGGTAGGAAGAGCCTTTGCCAATATCTGAAAGCCCAGGGGTGACAGGTGCAAGGCGTGCCTAGCGAAGCATCGTGGCTTGTCGAGCATGTCATCCCAGGCTGACAGGCATTGGATCCCCTTTGAATGACACCAATACTTAAGCCAATTGTTGAAATTAATCATCTTGTCTTCATATTGTGGCATCATTCTTGGTAAGGGTAAGATGCTACTCAAGGTCAGGGTCATACCGGCCTGGGCTACATGCTCAGAGAGCTCCTCTATGTCTCTTTTCATGTAGTCCAGGGAGGTACGTTTCAGATTGTTCACACCAGCATGGACAATGACGGAGTCATATTTGTACTTGCCTTGGAGTGACCTAAGTACTTGTGTAATGTGGCGGATCCTAGTGCCCGACAGGCAGCTCACCATGACCTTCTCCTTGTTCAGCCTGGTGAGCGGAACGTCAGTGTGCCTGATGATAGAGTCACCTATTACAAGTGTATCAGGTGTGTTGATTAGCCTTAAGGGCTGTGACTGTTCGGCACACTGGCTTTGTGAGCTATGTGTTGCACGTGTTTTGTTTTGGGGTAGCGGTTGCTTGGGTGTCTGCTTTGGAGGTCTCTGCTGCTTAGGCAGATTTTTTATTTAGAGCCTCCGAGTATGTTTTTTTGTATTTGTGTGTTTGGTTTGCTGTCGTGGTAGGTCTATGTGAGACTGGAATTGTAGTGAGTGTGGTTTCCTTCTCCTCCTGACTGGTTACGCCAGTACTGAGTTGAGAGAGTTTAGCCTCCAGTTTGGCTATATGGTTGCATCTCTCACATGTGTTGGAATTTGTTGGGAGGAGGAGAGGGTTGTCTGTGTACATGAGGCAGTTGTAACATTGCCTCAAGATTCCCAGATTCACCAGCTGGACCGGAGAGGAGATTGACAACTAACCTTTGGACATGCTAGAATAGTATTGGGAATTCCTTTATAATTGAAAAAAGGAACAAGGTACTCAAGGGGAGTTTGTGAGGGTCTAGTCCTTTTAATTTTTTAGTGCTGACTTATATAATTGCTTTAGTGTGCAAGTGCCAGGTAACTTAAATGCAATGTGTTACAGGTAACTTAAATGCAAAAACGACAAACAGTAACTTTCTTTCAAGTGAAACAAGGAAGTAAGTACAGTAAGCAATGCAGATATCACTAGGGATCCCCAGAAGCGCTGAAAAGCCGTGTTTTAGGTGGAAATAGCGTTTCAGGGAAATAACAAACAAACAAGCATACAAACAAAGCTAGATTCAGCAGGCCTGGGTCTAGTCTATGCTACAGCAAACAAGGTGTACCAATTTCAGTAAGAAACAGTTCAAATATGCAGGCACTATAAGCCTTTAACCAGAAATTCCCAGCTCAGAAGGGCAGAGTCCAGCCTCTCCTCCCACAAGAGTGCAGACCACGAACCTTCTTAATGTAAAATAACTGGCCTGAAGCCCAAGTGCTTAAACCAGAACTAATACACTTTTAGAATAACAGACACTGAGCCCTCATTTAGCAGTTCCCAACTTAGAAGGATGTAAGCTACCTGTCTAAGCTATAGTTATCTTAGCTATAAGTGGTTAAACACCTTGAAACAGCAGTGAAGGATTGAAGAGGAAAAGGAATTTTGTATAGACTACAGTTTTTAAGCAAACGGAAATGGCAATTCTTAAATAGTGTGCTGTGACATGAAGTTTTCAGGTCATGTACAGTGGATATAAAAGGTGTACACACCCCTGTTAAAATGCCAGGTTTTTGTGATATAAAAATGAGACCACAATAAATCATTTCAAAACTTTTCCCACCTTTAATGTGACCTATAACCTGTACAATTCAATTGAAAAACAAACAAATCTGTTAGGGGAAAAAATAAAAAACGTGCAATAAGCTGGTTGCATAAGTGTGCACACCCTTAAACTAATACTTTGTTGAAACACCTTTTGATTTAATTACAGCACTCAGTCTTCTTGGGTAGAAGTCTATCAGCATGGCACATCTTTACTTGGCAATATTTGCCCACTCTTCCTTACAAAAGCGCTCCAAATCTGTCAGATTTTGAGGGCATCGCTTGTGCACAGCCCTGTCCGGGTCACCTGACTTTCTATTGGATATAGGTCTGGGCTCTGGCTGGGCCATTCCAAAACTTAAATTTTCTTCTGGTGAAGCCATTCTTTTGTTGATTTGGATGTATGCTTGGGGTCATTCTCGTGTTGAAAGGTGAAATTCCTCTTCATCTTCAGCTTTCTAGCAGATGCCTGAAGGTTTTGGACCAAAAGTGACTGGTATTTGGAACTGTTCATAATTCCCTCCACCTTGACTAAAGCCCCAGTTCCAGCAGAACAATAGCAACCCCAAAGCATGATACTGCCACCACCATGCTTCACTGTGGGGATGGTGTTCTTTTGGTGATGTGAAGTGTTGTTTTTGCACCAAACGTACCTTTTGGAATTGTGGCCAAAAAGTTCAGCCTTGGTCTCATCAGACCATAACACATTTTCCCACATGCTTATGGGAGGCTTGATGTACTGTTTTGCAAATTTTAGCCGGGCCTGGATGTTTTTCTGTGTAAGAAAAGGCTTCCATCTCACAACCCTACCCCATAGACCAGACATATGGAGAATATGGGAGATTGTTGTCACATGTAGTACACAACCAGTACTTGCCAGAAATTCCTGCAGCTCCTTCAGTGTTACTGTAGGTCTCTTGGCAGCCTCCCTGACCAGTTTTCATCTTGTCTTTTCATCAATTTTGGAGGGAATTACAGTTCTTTGCGATGTCACTGTTGTCCCATATTTTCTCCACTTTTTCATGACTGTCTTCCATGGTATATCCAATACTGTGGAAATTTTTTTGTACCCTTCTCCTGACTGATACCTTTTAACAATGAGATCCCTTTAATGCTTTGTAAGATCTCTGTGAACCGTGGCCTTTGCTGTAGCAGGCAACTGAGTAAATGACAAGAAAATCCTACTTGGATAGCTGAACTTTATTGATCAGAGTCTCTGTAATTGATGGCAGGTGTGTACCCAAGAAGACTGAATGCTGTAATTAAATCAAAAGATGCTTCAACAAAGTATTAGTTTAAGGGTGTGCACACTTTTGCAACCAGTTTATTATACATTTTTTATAGTTTTCCCCTAACAGATTTGTTTGTTTTTCAATTGAGTTGTACAGGTTATAGATCACATTAAAGGTGGGAAAAGTTTTGAAATGATTTATTGTGGTCTCATTTTTTTGGATCTATATTAGAACATCGAAGTTTCACAACTTCGAATGTTCTAACATCGACCCCTATTCAGCGAATGCTGAAAATAGCGAAATGACTGAAAACCAAATTTTTTCCTAGGGAAAGAATTTGGTTGTCCGTTTCTGCCTTTTCGCTATTTTCAGCGCTGTGGTGGAAAGTTATGGGTTGGATTCAGGTAAGTGTGCGATTTGGAGTGGGTTAGGTGAGTTAGGGTTAGGGCGCGGGTTAGGTATGTGTGCGATTGTGTGGATGTAAGGGTTAGGGCGGGTTAGGTGAGTTAGGGTTAGGGCGTGGGCCAGGTAAGTGTGCGATTGTATGGACGTGAGGGTTAGGGCGGGGTAGGTGAGTTAGGGTTAGGGTGCGGGTGAGCTGAGTGTGCGATAGTGACGGACCTTAGGTTTAGGGTTTGGTGTAAGGTAAGTGGATAGTTAGTGGTATTTGTACAGTTTAGTATAGGGTTAGCTGTAAGATTATAGGTGTATGTGTGTGGATTGCTGTTTGTTTGGTGTGCTTGTGTTGTGTGTATGTGTTTCGGAGCAGCAAATTTTTTCCCTAGGAAAGAATCCACTGTTCTGCATGTTAGAAGTTGTCAGCGTTCGCTGAATAGGGGTCGATGTTAGAAGATTCGAAGTTGTGAAACTTCGATGTTCTAATATAGACCCCATTTTTTTATATGACAAAAACCTTGCATTTTAACAGGGGTGTGTACACTTTTTATATCCACAGTATGTCTAAATTATAGCTTTAAGTAACAAGTCATGTGATAAGCTGACAATTCCTTCCAGTGGAGCAAGGTGGATTAGGATTGTCTGATTTTAAGGGGTATTTTGGGGCTGCACAGTTGGGGCTTCTCTGCATAGCACAAGCAAAAAAAAAGCTATAATTCAAAGTGGAAAGGGATGATAGTCAAATGGGAGGGTAAGCTCAAAAAACAAGGACAGGTTGGGATTTTGGATGCAGATCCTTAAGGAGAATAACAATAATAACGTTGAATATTATATTCATAAAGTAGGAGAAAATATCTTAAGAACTAAGTCAACACGGGGATGGAGAAAGGAGATTCTGCTTTTAGGGATGACTGCAATTAGGGGTACAAACAATAAGCAAGAAGGGCATTGGAATTTACTGGAGAAAACTGACAAAGGATCCAAGTTATTGGGAGCAAATATTTAGACAGGGAAAGGTAACAAAATGGGAAGAGTGCAAGTATTTATTTGGATTGCAGGCTAGAGATTGTCTTCCCTATCAAGGATTGATATCAGATAATAGGCAAACAGAAAGGAATAGGGGGATCCTAAACAAAAGACCAGCACTGGTACAGTTTTTGGTAGAATCTAAAACAGAAGTTGCTCTTAAAAAAGGGGTAATTAGTAGAGTATATAAAGTAATGGGTACTTATCACTTCGCCTAAAACTCATTTCACCTAAACTCATTTCACTGAGACCAAATCACCTAAAGTTCATTTCATCTAAAACCCATTTCACCTAAAACTCATTTCACTGACAAGTAGTACAATAAGGCAAGTGAAAGGTATATGTCCTTTTCCCAACTGTAGTGTGATCCTGGTGTTAGTATATATATTAAGGGGGGATGGGGCGCAGACCCCCACTTATCTTGGTTTTATGTTGCCTGGTTTTGTTTTACATTATTTGGTAAAAGCCAACTACTTAGGGGGCTGCACTCCCCACACACCCACCTTAATACATATATATATATATATATATATATATATATATATATATATATATATATA
Organism: Protopterus annectens; assembly: GCF_019279795.1. Lineage (NCBI taxonomy): Eukaryota > Metazoa > Chordata > Ceratodontiformes > Protopteridae > Protopterus > Protopterus annectens. The sequence goes on along the minus strand of NC_056740.1, from coordinate 404,287,962 downwards.
TATATATATATATATATACTAGCACCAGGATCACACTACAGTGGGGAAAAGGACATATACCTTTAAATTTCATTAGAGTACTACTTGTCAATGAAATGAGTTTTAGGTGAAATGAACTTTAGGTGATTTGGTTTCAGTGAAATGAGTATAGGTGAAATTAGTTTTAGGTGAAGTGTGACAATTATAAGAACCAATCAGAGGAGGTTAGAAAGCATTGGGAAGAGATATTGGATAAGCAATTCACAAAGAAACAATGGGAGGATATACATTTATGACTCCCAAATAAGCAACAAAGTACAGAAGATTTAGGATCTTTGGAAGTATTTGCATATGTATTTTTATACCTCAGGCAGACTCCAAAGAATTTTTCTTCAGGTAGATAGCAAATGTTGGAGGTGCAACAGGAACAGGCAAGCAAAAACTGAGGGTGATGCTACTCAATGCTAGAAGTCTAAATCTCAAAATGCACTCACTCGAGGCACTCCTTAAAATGGAGAACATCGATATCTGTGCAGTGACTGAGACCTGGTTCAAGGCTCCAGACAGCACCCCTGCATTACCAGGCTATAACTCATACCACACTTTTCGGCCATGTAACCTAGACTGGAACACCAAAGGCGGAAGTGTGTCATATTCATTAAGGATATCCACACCTCCAGGCTAGTTGCTCAGAATAATGCAGCCGAGGTTATCCAAGTGCAGCTAACTCTGGGCAAAACTGCAATCCAAGTTGTAGCTTGCTACAGATCACCCACAATGCCCCAGGATTCCCACTCCTCTTTTCTTGATGTACTGGAAAATATTAGGGTTCAACCAAACACCCTAATAATGGGCAATTTCAACTACCCCACCATTAACTGGGAAAACTACTCATGTACCAACTCCTTCACTCAACGCTTTCTGGAATTCATAAACTCCAATGCCCTGGATCAACTTATCCACACCCCCACCAGGTGCAACAATATCCTAGATCTAGTTATTACCAACATGAGTGACCGGTGTTCCACACCTGAAGTCAACGCATCATTGGTCCGATCTGACCATAAGCTAATTACCCTAGAAATCCACATCCTGCCCCCACCCCCCCATTAAGGAAACCATGGTAAAAAATTTCTCCAAAGCCAACTTCATGCTTCTTAAGACAGAAGTGGTGAACTTCATGACACCCATGCAGATGGACAATACAGTTACAACTACTGAATCCTACACAAATGCACTTTATAAGCACTTACATGAGTGCATGGACCGTGCTATCCCAAACAGAACCAAGATGCTATCCTCCAAAAAAACGAAGCCAATCTGGTGGTCCCCTTCCATAAACAAACTGTACAACAGAAAGAAGAAACTGTTGCAAAAGAGAGTAAAATCCCATGAGTGGAGGAGCTCCCTGGTCAGCCTAAGTAAGAAGCTGCGATCCCTGATAAAATCCTCCAAAGCCTAGTTATGAAAACAAAATCGCCACTGATTCTAAAGACAAGCACAAAGCATTCTATAGCTATGTCAAGAATCTCAATGGCAACACTCAGATCTGCTCTGAGTTACAGCACAATGTCACTAAATATGCAGACCCAACTGATATTGCCAACATCCTGGCAGATAGGTTCAGTGCTAACTTTACCCCCTCTCACCCCCTAAAGCGCCCATCTCTATACCAGAAGAATGCAAAGTTCCTGTAATCAAGGCTGCACAGGTAAAAACCACACTCTCCAAAGCCAAGAACAGGACCAGACAACATCCCAGGCTGTGTTCTACATGAACTACAGAACGAACTGGCACCCCACTTAATTACCATGTTCAATCATAGCCTCACCTCAGGCTTTGTGCCTGCTGAATAGCGCACAGTGACAGTTATCTCACTCCACAAGGGGAGAGCCACCATGGACCCCGGGAACTACCGCTCCATTAGCTTGACGAGCCTGGTCTGCAAGGCCATGGAACGTATCATCATGGAACTTATAAACAAAGACATTGGTAATCTCCAAACTCTGAAAACCACCCAGTTTGGGTTTGTAAAAGGCAGATCATGTCTCCTAAACCTGATAGACTTCTTTAAAGCAGTCACCAAAGCCGTAGACAAGGGTAAGGTGGTCCACACATCCTATCTAGATCTTGCCAAGGCTTTCGACACCATCCCCCACTCTGGAATTATAGATAAACTCCCTAAACTAGGTATAAATCCCTATGTCACAAGATGGGTTGCAAACTGGCTCACTGACAGAACCCACACTGTGAAAGTAGCAGACTCCAAATCTGACTTCAGCCCAGTGACAAGTGGAGTACCACAGGCTTCAGTCCTGGGTCCTCTCCTGTTTGGTATCTACTTCTCTGAAGTACAGGCTAACATCGAAGGCCTTTGGCTAATGAAGTTCGCAGATGACTGCAACTTAGGAGCCATAATCGAAACTCCTAACGATGTGGACATCCTACAAAAGGGCCTCACTGAGACAGATGCCTGGTGTCAAAGCCATGGCCTCAAGCTCAGTGCCAAAAAGTGCATTGTCATCCCCTTTTGTAAAATCTCTGTACCCATGAACTACAACATAGGCGGTAGTATACTTAACACCAAAAGTGTGATAAGAAACCTTGTGACACAGGTGGACAGTAGTCTCTCCTTTGATAATCACATTGTCACAGTAGTCAGGGAATCCTTCTATGTGGCACACCTCATCACAAAAGGTTTCTCATTCAGAAAAAAGAGGTCATTGTTCCCCTCTACTCATCACTCATTAGACCCATTATAGAGTACAAAAACCCCTTTTAGTATGTACCTCACAAGACATCTACAACAACTGGAAAGGCCGCAGAAATATGTCACAAAGAGGATTATTGGCCTCAAACAGATGCCCTACGCAGACCGTCTCAAAAAACTCCAGCTTTATTCCATCGCATATCAATACTCAGAGGTGATCTCTGCCTAACATAGGTTCATAGGTTCATACTAGGCTATCTGCCCTAGGGCATTTATAAGCCTAGCCAGAATGTGTTTGGCTTTCGCCACCCATTTTAAATTTATTTTGCTATGCCCTTTTTCGAGGTTAGTATACTGTGCCTCTGTCTAACAGTGACACAGAAGTGATACCCGGGGTAAACCTATGATCTCCCATCCACTCATCAAGATTCCTCTTGAAGAGAGTCAATGAGGGACTCTGCCTAACCTGGACTGGGATTTTATTCCAGAGTGAAGGGAGCCTCTGGGTTATGAATCTGTCCCTCCAGCATGTCCTATTTATTTCAGCTGAGGTTCAAGTCTCGGCGTGGCTTGATGGGATTTGGATTTTCTGAGGTGCAGCATGTCCATTAATTCCGGGTTGGACATGGCTTTATACGTCAGGCACAGATCGCCTCTGAACAGGCTGTATGCCACTGAGTAGAGCTGGAGTTTCTTTAACCGGGCAGCATATGGCATCTGTTTGAGCCCTTTGATCCTCTTGGTGAGGTACTTTTGGGGTCTTTCCAGTTGCTGCAGGTGTCTGGTAAGGTACATCCCAAAGGGGCATTGTACTCGACTATGGGTCTGATGAGGGATGAGTAAAGAGGCACGATGACCTCCCCTGGTCTAGATGTGAATCCCTTCATGATTAGGTGGGCTATATAAAATATTTTTCTAACCACTTTGGCCACGTGGTTGTCAAATGAGAGATTGCTATGAACTTGGGTCCCCAGGACCCTAATTACTTCTTCTGTACTTAATGGATTACCACCTATGTGGTAATTTGTGGGCACTTTGTTTTTGCCAAAGGGGATGACTATACACTTTTTGGCATTTAGCTTGAGGCCATGGCTCTGGCACCAATTGTCTGTTTCTATGAGGCCCTTTTGGAGGATGCTTGTGTCGGCTGGAGGATCTATTATGGCATCCAGTTTGCAGTCATCTGTGAACTTGGTTAGCCACAGTCCTTCCGTGTTGGCCTGTACTTCCGAGAAATATATACCGAACAAGAGAGGTCCCAGGACTGAGTCTTGTGGGACACCACTTGTAACTGGTTTGGAATCTGACATGGCTCCAGCAATTCTAACCATGTGGGTTCTGTCCTTGAGCCAGTTTGCAATCCATCAAGTGACATAGGGGTTTATATTTAAGCTGGTGAGCTTATCTATAATGCCCGAGTGGGGTATTGTATCGAAGGCTTTTGCGAGGTCCAGGTAGGCTGTGTGGACCACCTTCCCCTCGTCAATGGCCTTGGTGACTGTTTCAAAGAAATCAACCAGGTTTAAGAGGCAGGATCTGCCCTTAACAAAGCCGAACTGGGTAGGATCCAGTGTCTGTAGGTCCCCAATATCTTTATTTATGAAGTCCATGATGATCCTTTCCATAGCTTTGCAGACCAAGCTAGTCAGGCTTATGGGGCGATAGTTTCCAGGATCCGTTGAGGCACCACCTTTATGGAGAGGGACCACTGTTGCTGTACACCACTCTTTGGGCACATATCCTGTAGTAAGGCTGAGATTGAACAGTAGTTTTATGTTTGGGTTTAGCTCTTCTTGGAGTTCATGTAGGACGCAGCCCGGGACACTGTCTGGTCCCGTTGATGCTATGTTTTGTGCTTTGGAGGGGGCGGCTCTTACCTGAGCATCTGAGATGTCAGGGGGCAGCACTCTGCTGGGATAGATATTTGCCCTTTTGGGGGGGGGGGAGTTTGTGCTGAACCTGTCAGCTAGGATGTTGGCAATGTGTGTGGGTTCGGTGCATTTTTTGTCATTTTGGACTAATTCTGAGCATATCTGGGAATTACCACCCAGGTTCCTAACATAACTAAAGAAAGCCTTGTGATTATCCTTAGTGTCCTGTGCAATTTTTCTCTCGAAGCTGGCCTTAGACAATTTTATGAGTGCCCGTAGTTTTTTGCTAATACTGATCAGTGATGCCTTCCCTTTTTGGGATTTTGCTCTATCATTTAGTAGCTTCCAAAGCTATGTCAAACCCAGAACTGTTGGACATGCTCCACTTAAAGAAATCCCAATCCCTCCGAGCTACACATTCTAGGGACCTAAACCTTGCCACCAAAATAAACAGAACATGCCGGAGGGATAGATTCCTGTCCCAGAGACTTCCCATACTCTGGAATAAACTACCTATCTGTATCAAACAAAGCTCCTCATTAGCACTCTTCAAGAAAAATCTTGATGATTGGATGGAAAATAGGAAATTCACCCCGGGGATCACCTCTGTGGCTCTGCTTGACAGTGGCACAGGAAAATAATTTTCTTGGGTGGCAAAAGCCAGGGTACCTTTTCGGCTGGGCTTCTATAGGCCCTAGGGCCGATAGCCTAGTACCTACCTATGTTTAATGGGGAAGAAAGAGGTAATTGGGAACATATTTTTTAGGAGTGTAATGAGTTGGCAGATTTTAAAAATTCCCTGAAGACTATTCTATCAGAAATACTGGATGAGCAAATTGGTATAACCAAGGAAATCATTTTTTGTGCCATGATACAGAATCAGAATTGCCTACATATAGTAAGGCTTTATGGTGGCTGCCAAAAAAAGCAATTACTAGAAAAAGGAAATCAAAGTCTAAATGAACTGTACTAGAAATAGTGAATATAGTAACATATAAAACAACTGGAAATAGGATCTTTAGAAAAGGGTAGGAGCAAATTACATAAAAAATGGGAATTGTGGGAACAATACATGTAGCATAATGTTGTGGAGGAGGAATGAGGTTTACAAGAAGACAGGATTTCAATGAGCTATGTAATGTTTGACTGACAATGACTGGATAGATTAGAAGTGGTGTATAATGTTTGCAACTAAAAGTATGTCAATATGGTTTGTTTTCATTTACCTAAATGTATGTATGATTGCCTAAGTCATAAGTAATAACTTAATAAAGATGTTTCTTGTTTAAATAAGAAAATGAGAGCAGTTTGTTGCTAACAGAAAGCTAATGGTAGATGCCTATATCGATATGCTTTACACAGTGATGTGCAAGCCAGTGATTCATCTGAGTTTATTCCTTGCCAGTACTTACCCTTAGGTCATTCCTCATTTTATTTTTATTTTTATTTTACATTTGTTGACCGGGATAGTCCGACTGGATGCATGTCCATTTTTCAAGCGAGGCGGGGAGAAAAGCTCCAAGTAAGCAGAGCACAGCATTACATAATACCAGCATTTACATATTACAAACAGACTATTTACAGAGATTACATAAGTAAGCAAGTTAAAAGTTCCACACAGTTACAGTAGTCCTGAGCACAAGTCAAGGATTAATAAAATTACACAACTGGTTGGTTTTAAGATTTTTTACACACACGAGTTATTAGCCCATTTTTCTAGGAATAAAAGACTTACAGGAAAATTCGATAACCAGGCTCTTTCCTCCAGATAGATCAGAAAGAATATTGCAGTTTCTTTTCATTTCTGTCAAGGACTTTCATCTTCAAATATCTGTCAGAATAGGATTAGCATTATTTTTGGCATGGTCAAAAGCCTTATTATGTGGTATGTTCTGATAACTGCCTATCAGCCTATGTACCATTTTACTGCTGCCCCCTGTAACATTCTTCTAGAGCTTACTATGAGTACTAAAGGGTGGCTTCCTGTCATCAGTGTACTCCATAACAAACCTAATGAAAATAGCAATAATAAAAATCATTTATGAACCGCGGTGGTGGTGCTGCAGTAGCGTTGTCACCACACAGTAAGACATTGTCTTGCTCGATTCTCAGCTAAAGCGTTTTCTGTGTGGAGACATGCATGAATCGGCATACCTTCGTTGAAGGTTGTGCGTCAGGGCTGGTAACTCAGTACGTAAAAATCTACTGCCAATCATTAGCAGACCAGAGTTTCGTTGTGGCGACCCCTAACCGGGAAAAGCCGAAAGATACAACAACATTTCTAATTTCATTGTGTATCAAGTAGAAATCAGTTCTCTATGAAACTGCCACAGTATCCCTCTTTTTGTAGTTATACTAATGTTGCTGGTGCGCCCCGTAATCCCTGCTATGTCTTTATACATTAATATAATGACAGCAGTTGGGGATCAGATTCTGTTATGATTAGTATGACTAAAAACACAGGGTGCATGTTTGTTTTATTAACATATAATACCACAACTGTATCATAATTTAGGGAAAGTTAAGGTGACTGGGGTGACCTAAAAATTAGACATGAAAACAGCATTCATAATATCATTCTCCTGTTAAAATAAAAAGACTGATACAGCATTACAATATTTATTAAAAGCTCTCAGTTAGTGGTTGCATAAACTGATTACCAATGCTGATTTGTAGGTATTTTGAGCATTTCCATCAGAATTTCAAGATATCAAAGAGAAAGTCATTTCTGTGCTTCACAGATTCCTCTTACTTTCACTTCATTATGTAGTCTGCCAAAAAAAGAAAGACGGACAGCGGGAAAAAATACACTTACAGTGTCATCCTTAAAACGTGCTGTTTAATACAGTCCATGTTCCAAAATGTAGGCAGGCAGTGCAAGTCCAAGCTGTCTCTACTGACAGAGTGAAGACACGGTCTCAAACAGTGCTAATTTAAATAGCAACATCATCAGAATCAGCCTGTGAAAGAGTAGTTATAGTGAACAGTGCAAGTAATTGTGAACTGTTTAAAAAATAGGTAAAAACCTAGAAATGCTAACACCTCCATTCCACAGCTGATGGAGAGAGCAGAGAATGACATTCAGTGTAAATAAAGATACTTAAGAATCCCATGAAGAGTAATAATAAAACTGCTGACTATACTCAAGACTGACATGGTTGTACAGGGGAAAAGCATATACTCATAGGCAACAATAATAGTTTGACCCAAAATGTGTCCATAATGCTTAGGAAGATGTTTTGGACATGTCAGCTAGTAACTAAACAGAATATCATAAACCATCGCAAAAGAATGAACCTATGAACAAAAGAAAATTATACTAGTGCATGTGATACTACTGAAAGACTTTGTAAATCTAGAAAAAAGTTCAAACATTTCATAAGAAAACAGTGAGGTTATAAAAAAATAGGCTACACAAATATATTAAGGAAGCTCTCCCTGTAATCACTTTTCTATAGACTCCTGGGGGTGATTTATCCCATCTCATTTCAACTAAACTTTGTTTAAGTTATTAAACCTAACTACTTTACAAAATTAAATATGAGATATAATAATAAATGTGAACTAAATTATTCCAAGGTGTAATAATATGGAGCACAATTGCACTGTAAGTTGTGTTGTATCTAACAAAAACAAGAGTGATGTAAAATAACACACAGGTCTCGTTCCGAAGTAACATGCAGCACAGATTGTAAGAGTGATGTAAAATAACACACAGGTCTCGTTCCGAAGTAACATGCAGCCCAGATTGTAAGAGTAATGTAAAATAACACACAGGTCTCGTTCCGAAGTAACATGCAGCACAGATTGTAAGAGTAATGTAAAATAACACACAGGTCTCGTTCCGAAGTAACATGCAGCACAGATTGTAAGAGTGATGTAAAATAACACACAGGTCTCGTTCCGAAGTAACATGCAGCACAGATTGTAAGAGTAATGTAAAATAACACACAGGTCTCGTTCCGAAGTAACATGCAGCCCAGATTGTAAGAGTAATGTAAATAACACACAGGTCTCGTTCCGAAGTAACATGCAACACAGATTGTAAGAGTAATGTAAAATAACACCCAGGTCTCGTCCCGAAGTAACATGCAGCCCAGATTGTAAGAGTAATGTAAAATAACACCCAGGTCTCGTTCCGAAGTAACATGCAGCCCAGATTGTAAGAGTTATGTAAAATAACACACAGGTCTCGTTCCGAAGTAACATGCAGCCCAGATTGCAATCCCAAATCACTGTCTATCATAAAACGCTGATCAGGATATAAGAAAATCCATGGCAGAATCGGTTAGGTTGTGAAGTTAGTATGTTTAGACTACATGCAGGAATGGAGTACTGTGTTGTATGATGCACTACTTCACAATAATAAAAAACGATACCCAGTGGGATAAGTCCACAGTCAACCACAGACTGAAGTTTAAAAAACACGAAGTTACACAGTACTCAAATATGTACTGCTATAACGTGATTCTATGATGAGCCAGCCAATGGTCAAAATGACCAAATGTCTGTACTGTTCTTAATACAGCTCAATGTCCAGACAAACATACAGATAGCACTCTTGGTTCTAAGCGCCAAACACCATCAGGATCTTTGATTACCTGAGTGTGTAGATGAATGAATACCAGGTATTACTGCCCTACCGCAGTATCGAAACAGAATTAACTTAAATGTGAATAAATATAGTATTGTCACATTTGGTAAACATCTCTCTTGCTTTGTATACAGTAAAGCTAATAGCAAACTCCAAAATTAAAATGTAGCCAGGGATATTGGAACATGTGTTGATAATTACTTCTCCTTCAACCACCATATAGCAAAACTAGTCAGAAAATCCTTCTATATATGACAACAAAAATTAAAGGCATATTACACACTCAAAAGAAGTTATCATCCCTCTGTATACAGCCCTAATTAGACCAGTTACTGAATATGAGATGTACCTTTCTAGACATATAAGCAAGAGTTAAGGCACCAGAGCTTCCTAACCAAGAAGGTTATTGGCCTTTCTGCACTAGCAGGAGTAGCTTGAAGCACTACAGCTTTACTTGGTTTCCAAAAAGCTCTTGTGGGGTGTTCAGTAGCTTGCATTCCATGCCATTAGAGACCGCCGTCCTCCTTCATCTCCTGTATCTCTGCAAATCAAACAGTTCAGCTAATTCTAGAACTAGGGACTTTAACCTCCACCGGCACATAAAAACATGCCTTACAGACAAATGTATTGCCAATGCCTCCCCTACCTCTGTAACAGACCTCCCTTACAAATTAAATAAAGTGACACCTTAGGATTCATCAAAATAAACCTGGGTGACTGAATGGATATCCATAAATGTACTCCATGAATGACTTGCTTTGTCCTTCTTCAGATTGGGGGGGGTAGTGCATGTGGGTCAGTACTAACTGGGTGTAAATGGTCTTGTGACTCAACTGACTTCTATTTGTAATGATCTTATACAGGCTGCAGGAGTAGATCATATTTTGGCTGGAAAGGCTGACAAAACTGGATATTTCTGCAGATTTTATGGTTGAGAAGCCTTTTCATTGCTGTGTGAAAGGTAAGGGGGGTAGTATGTCTGTTTTTTTCCTTCTGTCACCACTGTAACTATCAGGTAAAGCTCCATGCCCTAAAAAGAGTTAATATTGTACCTCTCCCTTCGCAATTAAGTAGTTACATAGTTACACATCCTCAAAATAATGTCCAGGTTCACCTCTCATGCTTCATTTTGCTCCATCCTCGAGGTGAGACATCCATTCTTGGGGTCCATTTCCAACACACACACTGATTATTGTTTTCACTATCGCGTCTCTTCTCTAACTGCGAACATGTCGCTACTCTAACTGATGCAAATATTTTGCATTGTGGTTTTTGTTGACGACCTTCTTAAATAATTTTTTCTATTGTACATTAACTGTACCTTTGTTTTTAGCGTGCTTTCTTATTCTGTAAATTATTTATTTATTTTTTCTACTTGATGCGTGTTCACATTCTTGGCTGAGACTAAAAGTGGTCAAATGAGATCAGTGATCTACCGCAGTTAACGAGTTGTACAAATAAATAAATATCACGATTAGGTTATGATCAGATACCCGATCCTAACCTTCTTAATAGGATGGCCTTATATTACCTGTCCTCATCTTGCTATTTACAACAATAGAATACTCACAAAATACCTTATAAAAATGGAATAGATTTGGTAAGAAAAGGTAAAAAAGGCATAGTATGAAAACTGCATATATTTGTTAAGAAGACATAGCAAACCTATATATTTAACTATTAATCCAGTTCTAGTAACAGTGAATAGTAAAATTCAAATTAACTAGTTGCAGCTGGTAACTGACATACTGTTTTTAATAAAAAAAATTGTAACATAGGAAAAATCTCAACAGAGTGCATGACATAATGCATTGTTACTGACACCAGCAAAAGCAAAATGCATCATAAGACATAACGTAGAGAGATTTGTTGCTCAGATATATTACCACTTGTAACTGTTATGCGTAAGCCTTTTCTGCTAAGCCCCCACTGTGAATGAGTTCTTTTTGTTTGTATATACCCAGCTGAGATATTTAAAAATAAACACATAAACAAAATATTAATATAATAAAAAGAATCATCAGAATGACTGGCAATCTCCACACAAGTGGCTTGAGGTCCCGCTGATCCCAAAATTCACAACTGGAGTGTGTGAAATGCTCTGGCAGAAAGAAGCAGATGTGAAAACAATAAAATTCTGTTGTTTAATTACACAATGACTGCCTAGTGAAGAGATGGACTATGTATTGGCTCTGTGTTGGTGCAAAAGGAGACACACTAATTTGACTCCTACTAGATTAAAAAGAAAAGCAAAAATATCTCCTAGGTTCACAGGTTCACTGGTAGGTACTAGGCTATCTGCCCAAGGGCATTTATAAGCCCAGCCAGAGTGTGTCGGCTTTTGCCACCCCACTGATTAATTAACTGATCCTCTGTCAAGCAGAGCCAATGAAGTGTTCCCAGGGGTGTATTTTCTGTTACCCATCCACTCGTCAAGGTTTCTCTTGAAGAGTGTTAGTGAGGGGCTCTGCCTGATGTAATTTTGAATTTTGTTCCAAAGCATGGGGAGTCTCTGTGACAGGAATCTATCCCTCCAGCATGTTCTATTTATTGTTGTGGCGAGGTTTAGCTCACTAGAGTGCGTGGCTCGCAGTGACTTGGATTTCCTTAGGTGGAACATATCCATCAATTCTGAGTTGGACTTGGCTTTGTAAGTCAGGCAGAGATCACCTCTGAGTAAGCAATATGCCACTGAGTACAGCCGGAGTTTTTTCAGTCGGGCTGCATAGGACATATGTTTGAGGCCAGTAATCCTCTTGGTGAGGTGCTTTTGTGGTCTTTCCAGCTGTTGGAAGTGTCTTGTGAGGTACATCCCAAATGGGGAATTGTTCTCTATGAAGGGTCTAATGAGTGATTAGTAGAGGGGCACTATAACCTCTTTATTTCTAGATGTGAACCCTTTAGTAATTAGATGGGCCACATAGAAAGATTTCCTAACTACTTTGGCAATATGATTGTCAAAGGAGAGATTACTATCTACCTGGGTCCCCAGATCTCTTATTATCTCTTCTGTATTAAGGGGGCTGCCACCTATGTGGTAATTCATGGGTGTTTTGTTTTTCCCAAATGGGATGACTATGCATTTTTTGGCATTTAGCTTGAGGCCATGACTTTGACACCAGGTGTCCGTCTCAGTAAGGCCCTTTTGGAGGATGTCCGTGTCAGCCGGAGAGTCAATTATGACTCCCAGTTTGCAGTCATCGGTGAACTTGGTTAGCCATAGTCATCCGTGTTTGCCTGTACTTCTGAGAAGTATATGCCAAAAAGTCGGGGTCCCAGGACCGAGCCTTGCGGGACACCACTTGTGACTGTTTTAGAGTCGGACCTGGAGCCCATTATTCTTACCGTGTGAGTTCTGTCTGTAAGCCAGTTGGCAATCCATCTCGTGATGTAGGGGTTTATGTTCAGGCTGGTGAGTTTTTCTGTAATACCCGAGTAGGGAATGGTGTTGAAAGCCTTGGCGAGGTCAAGGTAGGCTGTGTGAACCACCTTTCCCTCTTCTATGGCCTTGGTGACTGTCTCAAAGAAGTCAACCAGGTTTAGTAGGCATGATCTGCCCTTAACAAAGCCGAACTGGGTCGGGTCAAGTGTTTGGAGGTTCCCAATGTCTTTGTTAATGAGTTCCATGATGATGCGCTCCATAGCCTTGCAGACTAGGCTAGTCAGGCTTATGGGGCGATAGTTACCAGGGTCAGTTGTGGCCCCTCCTTTGTGGAGAGGAATAACCGTTGCTGTGCGCCATTCTATGGGCATGTAGCCTGTGGAGATGCTGAGGTTGAACAGCGTGTTTAGGTGGGGTGTTAATTCGTTCTGTAGTTCGTGCAAGATGCAGACACCATCTGGTCCCATTGACGCTGTGTTTTTGGCTTTTGAAAGGGCTGTTTTCACCTGTGCATCTGTGATTTTTGGGACACTACACTTTTCCGGTATTGTTGTGGGCCCTTTTGGAGGTGAGAGGGAGGTGAAGTTTGCACTGAATCTATCTGTCAGGATGTTAGCAATATCAGTAGGTTCAGTATATTTTGTGCTATTTTGCACTATTTCAATACATATCTGGAGGTTGCCACTTAGATTCTTAACATGGCTAAAGAAGGCTTTGTGGTTATCTTTTGAATCCTTGGCTATTTTTCTTTTGAAGTTAGCCTTGGATGATTTCATGAGGGACCTTAGTTTCTTACTGATACTGATCAGGGATGTCTTTCCTTCTTGGGATTTGCCTTTTTTTATGAACTAGTTTCCTCCTTCTATTGTATAGCCTGTTTATTGCAGGGGTCCACCAAACTGGTTTCCTTCTCTTAGAGGAGTGAGCCTTGGTTTTGCTAGGGATGGCATGATCCATGCATCCTTGTAGGTGCTCATAGAGTGCATTTGTAAAGGTTTCTGCATCTTGGGCAGCGTTATCCTTTAGCGTGGGGGCTGTGAAACTTACCACCTTTGTCTTAAGTAAGGTGAAGTTTGCTTTAGAAAAGTTTTTTACTGTGGTTTCCTTAGTTAGGGGTGGTGGTGGGGTGTGGACATCCAGAGTGATTAGTTTATGGTCTGATCTAACCAGTGATGGGTTGACCTGCGGAACACCTGTCGCCCATGTTGGTGATGACGAGGTCCAATATGTTTTCACCTCTGGTAGGGGAGTTTACCAGCTGATCCAGGGTGTTTGAGTTGATGAATTCTAGGAAGCGCTGGGCCTGGGAATTTGTACTCGAGTAGTTTTCCCAGTAAATGGTAGGGTAATTGAAATCACCCAGTATCAGGGTGTTTGGTAGGACCTTGATGTTTTCCAGTGTCTCCAGAAAGGTAGAGTGGTGGTCCTGGGTGATGCAGGGTGATCTGTAGCAGGCCACAATTTGCACTGCAGATTTGCCCGATGTTAGTTGCACATGGATGATCTTAGAGGTATCATGCTGTGCCACTAACCTGGAGGTGTAGGTATCCTTGATGAATATGGATACACCCCCTCCTTTTGTGTTTCGGTCTGTGTTCTGTGGCCAAAACGTGTGGTATGAGCTGTAGCCCGGTAGTGCTGGGGTGCTCTCTGGAGCCTTGAACCAGGTTTCAGTTACTGCACTGAGGAGTGCTTTGAGCACGTGCATTTTGAGATTTAAACTCCTGCCGTTCAGTAGCATAACCCTCAGTTTTTTGTTAATTGTGCTATTTACGGACGTGGGTTTGACTTTTGAGCCTTGCCTAAAAGAAGCAGTATGGGGGCAGCAAAAGCCTTGTCCAGTATTCGAAAGCCTAGTGGTAACAGGTGCACACCATCTCTTACAAAGCAATGTGGCTTGTCGAGCATGTCGTCCCAGGCTGACAGACCTGGATCCCCATTGAATGACACCAGAAGCTTAGCCAATTGTTGAAATTGATCATTTTTTCTTTATACTGAGGTATCATTCCAGGTGAGGGCAGGATGCTACTCAGGGTCATGGTCATACCAGCCTGGGCTGCATGATCAGAGAGCTCTTCCATGTCTCTTTTCATGTAGTCCAGGGAGGGGCGTCTCAGGTCATTCACACCAACATGAACAATGACAGAGTCATATTTGTACTTGTTCTGGAGTGACCTGAGTGCTTGTGTTATGTGGCGGATTCTGACTCCCGACAGGCAGCTAACAGTAACCTTCGGCTTGTCCAGCCTAGTGAGTGGGACTTCAGTGTGCCTGACTATAGAGTCACCTATTACTAGTGTATTAGGTATGTTATTTCGCCTTAAGGGCTGTGATTGTGCGGCACACTGATTTTGTGTTTTATGTGTTGTCTGGTTTGTGACGAGAAGTGCAGGTTGTTTGGGTGTCTGCTTTGGATGTCTCTGATGCTTTTGCAGGTTTTTATTTAGAGCCTCCGAATATGAATTTGTGTATTTATGTGTATTTTTTGCCAGTGCTGTTTTAGTAGGTCTCTGTGCGGCTGGAGGTGTGGTGCAAGTGTTAACCATCTCCTCTTGACTGTCTGTTCCAGTCTTGGGTGGAGACAGCTTAGCTTCCAGTTTGGCTGTATAATTGCATCTCTCGCATATGTTAGTGTTTTGTGGTAGGAGAAGAGGGTTGTCTGTGTACATGAGGCAGTTGTAACATTACCTCAGGATACCCAAATTCACCAGCTGGAATGGAGAGTGCACCTGAAGTTTCCCTTTGGTCATGCCTGAATAGTAGGCTGAGCTGCTTAGTCACTTGGTTAGTGAGGGGTGAATAAAGAGCCGTTCCCTGCTTGGCAGTCAGTGTCAGGGTATATTAGTGCTTGCTATTAGGTCTGAGCAAGTGGGGGGCTGTAATATGCTTTTTGAGTGCTTAGGTTGAGAGTTAGACTAGTTTCAAGGGAAAAACTGAAGAGGAGACTTAGTGGAGCCGGGAATAATTTAACCGTAGCTAACCGGCACTGCCCAGTGTGCAAAACCGTGCAAACACAGTTTTTATAGTAGGGAAATGAAAGAGATAGAAATTAGCCAAAATGACCAATAAACTACTAACTTCTGGGCTGGAACCACTCCTCCAGGGACAGATAAGTTGCTCAAAGCTCCCCTCTCTCACATGGAACAGAGAAACTTCCTTCTATCCAAGTAAGGTATGGGCAACTCAGAAACTAGTATCACAACCCTGAATTCAGCACTAGCCTGAAAACTGGACTATACTAGCTTAGAAAGGCAGGAAACAAGGAATTTTTTTGAAAAGATAAGGCAAAAACAGTAAAAATACACTTAAAACAGCTTTAAACGACTACAAATGATCAGAAAAGGCTATCACACTTTAGTGTGTAGCCTACAACAGTTAAACAAATTATTTAAACAAAAAACTACTTTTTAAGAGTGCAGGCAGTCAAATAAGTACAATATGTGAAAAAAACAAGCTTTTAAATCACAATAAACGCTGGAAAATCTGTGTTTAGGTGGAAAACAGTTAAGTACAGCAAGAAAGTACAGAAAACTGATACTTAATCACTCCAAAGTCTCTCTTCTAAGCTAGAAGGCTTGTATCAGTTTAAGGCTTTCTAGTGTTACCCAGTAGGTTAGTTACAGGAAAGATGGGAAACAAGCGTAGATGTGGTCTTTTAAACCAGAAAGTTGAAAGAGACGGACAAACTGTCCAAATGGTCAATAAACTATAATTTCTGGGCCAAGAACCTCTCCTCTCATGGTAGACAAGCTACCTAGTGCTTACCACTCCCACTGATAAGCTAGAAGGCTTTCTTCCAACACAGAAAGGCTTGCAGGGCTCAGAAGCTTACCAACAGTCCTGGATACAGCAACTCTGTATCTGGACAAGGCTAGTTACAGGAAAGGTGGGAAACAAGCGCAAGTGCGGCTTTTAAACCAGAAAGTTGAAAGAGATGGAAAAAAACTGCTCAAACAGCCAATAGTTACATTTTCTGGCCAGGGACCACTCCTCTTGTTGTAAATAGGCTACCTGATGCTTACCACTCCCACTGATAAGCTAGAAGGCTTCCCTCCAACATGGAAAGGCTTGGGGGACTCAGAAGCTTACAAAGAGTCCTGGATACAGCAAATCTGTACCTGGACTAGACTAGTAACAGGGAAGGCAGGAAACAAGCGCAAACACAGGCTTTTAAATCAGAAGGTTGAAAGAGATGGAAAAGCTTCCCAAACGGCCAATAAATTATAATTTCTGGGCCAGAAACCACTCCTCCTGTGGTAGATAGGTTACCTAGTTCTTACCACTCCCACTGATAAGCTAGAAGGCTTCTCTCCAACACAGAAGGGCTTGGGGGGGCTCAGAAGCTTATCAACAGTCCTGGATACAGCAAATCTGTACCTGGACTACACTAGTTATAGGAAAGGCAGGGACCAAACGCAAAACGGGCTTTTAACCAGAAAGTAGAAAGAGATGGAAAAACTGCCCAGAAATTATGTTTTCAGATACACCATTTGCAAATACCCAGTAACACCTGAAATAATGACTCAAACACTACAGGCAAGAAAAGACATAACCCACTGGATAGCCAGCTGTCTCACAGATAGGCTACAGGAGATCAAAACAGGGGAAGCTACCTCCACAAACAGACCAGTCACCAGTGGAGTTCCCCAGGATCTGGTGCTCAGAACCTTCCTGATTGGCGTGGAGTTCCCCAAGATTTGGTGCTCAGAACCCTCCTGATTGACATGGAGTTCCCCAGGATCTGGTGCTCAGACCTCTCCTAAAGTAAAAGCAAATACCAAATGGCTTAGGCTGACTAACTTTGCACATGACTGCAAGATAGGAGCAGTTACTGAATCCCCAAATGACTTAGCCATACTGCAGGAACAAATAACTGGTGCCAGAATCATGGACTGAAACTAAATGCTGAAAAATGCATTATTACATCCTTTGGAAAATCCTCGGGAGTGCCCACATTGACAATACACCCCTACGAGTTGACCCAGTTGCTCAGGATTTGGGAATTTATGTGGACAGTGACCTAACTTTTGATCAACATGTATGCAGTGTCATAAGAAGCTCCTTCTATATTGTGCAGCTTATAAACAAATGGACTGTGTGTAGATTTAAGGATGCCATTGCCTACCTTTACTCACAGAGGTGCAATCCAGTCAAAAAATCTATGTAAACATACACAGTCCCCTTACTATTGTGGAGCCTTGGGGCTCAGTGCATCCAGAAACAAAGAAGGTTGAAAGGAACACAAATTTACTAATTAAAATAAGTACATTTCAAATTTTACTAACTAGGAAATGATAGGCTTTGTTAGTTGTTCTAATCAACAGATGCCACTTTCATATAAATAGTGCAATGAGTAGATGTCATTACTTTTTTACTTGATACAAGTGTCTGGTTTCAGAAGTGACCCAGGAGCACGGTTATGTCCTCAAGAGTAATACAGGTAAAAGGAGTAAAGGGGATTCAATCCCAGGACTAAGTGATGAAACTCCTTAGTGGTTTATCATCTTAATATTCTGTGTAAACTACCAGTCAAGTCAAAATTCACTAAAAATGATAAAACCGCAAACACGTTAAAACTAGCACTATGCATATTTAGGTAGATTTTTTGTTTACATTGCATCTCCATAAAATGCTTCCTATAAAGAATAAACTTAAAAATAAATAATGTTTCCTGTTTGAACTGTGTTGCAGAGTGGAAGCTAAAGAAAAAAATGAAAAGGCTGCTTATGACAGGATCATGTTAGAATGAACTTCACATGGGTCTTTATAGTTGGCAAACATTTCTGCATTCACATAAGCCATCTGCACACCTAGCCAGGAAAATCATATAATGAAATTTATATCTGGAATATGGCATCAGAACCCAGTTATGAGTTTTTCTGTGTGTCTCAAATGTGAAGTAAATTAGAAGGTACAGAAGGGAACAAATATGCAGTTAACTGGTCCTAGATGACCGAACTGTGGGAGAAAGGAATATAGAGGAACCCAGTTAACGAACACTGTAGTAGCACATGAAGACATAAGCACAGCTAAGATAGAGCAGAACAAAAAAGCTACAAAAAGAGGAAATGGGAGAAGACAGGATGTTTATCCTTCCAGGCAAGCTATGGGCCACGTGCATTATATCTCTCCTGAGTGCTGACTAGTATCACATGCTTATTATAACAAAAGGAGCAGGACCATTCATAATAATCCAGCAAAACATCGCACTCGTAAACTTTTACTATCCCCAAATCTATAATTATTTATGGCTCAAATGTTGTATGTATGCATTACATGTTACCTGTCATCATTAATCTGTGTGACCCTAGAAAATACACACACATACAATATCCATTACAGCAAGATCTGTGGATAAATGAGTTCTGGTTAGAATTACGCATCATCGTATACATTACACATCATAAAAACTGACTGCCTGTAACACACGTATATATACAGCAGATACCCATGCATTACATAGCTGTAAAGTAAGCTTACAGTTCACATAACCTCTGACACTTCCTTGCAACAAACAAATTCAAATATCTTATACACTTCATCATGGAATGGTTTTAAACAAATGGCGATTAAATATAACAGCTCATAAGTTAATAGTTAGCAACCAAAGCAAATGCTCTTATTATTCACAGTTGTGGAAAATACTTTTTGACCATGTACTTCAATAATGTCATTTAGACACATCTAATGCTAAGCTGAGTTAACAAAGAGAAGATTTATTACTAAGTTTTTTCACTCCCGAGTCCATAACATTGTGTAACATTGTCATTGCAGCAATTGAACTCATGTTATGGCACTTAGCACTCTGTGTATATAGTTCTTATCTTATTAATTATTTTCTGTTAATTTTTTCATTTTGTTATAAATGAAGCATTTTGTATGTACTTATGCTCATCACATGATGAAGAAGTTTTTGATATATTTCTTTATGGAAATTCAAATAAAGATATTGGGAAAAAAATATTCCATACGCTTACTGCAGGACCTTCATAAAAATCAGTAGACATTGATTATTTATTGGAATTTATAAAGCATATGTAAACAATTTATTTTAATAGAATCCTAACTGCTTATTTTTTATATAGTATATTTGCATTTTCCTACAGATATGTTTTATAAAATAAACTCTCAGAAAAATACAGTTTTCTGCAAGCATATATTTTTACGTTTATTTCTTACATAATAAATTATAATGAAAGCCAAAAGTTTTTTCTGTCATTTGCTTACCGGATCATTTTGATCTGTGTTTTAAATCTTAACTGAAGTTAATGTATTGAGACAATAATTATGCTTATGTACAAAAGGCTATGGCTATTGCAAACTGATCATTTTCAGGCTTAATCAGGAAGAAATACTCTAGTCAAGGTGTTTATTTAGTCTAACACTACAGGTTCATAGGTGTTTATTAGGTTAACGACTATAAGGGCCTTTTTAAGCCTAGCCATGCATCCCAAATCTCTGAAAATTGTTGATACCTTTGATAAGTGCAAGCATTGGCCTGAGAGATGAACCATTTACAGGTTACCTGTTTGCATCAGATACATGGGTGCCAAACCAGGGATGGATTTCCAGTTTCCCATCCAATAGTCCAAGTTGTACTTGAATTGGATTAAGGAGGAACTCTGCTTCACATGGATGGGGAGCCTGTTCCATAAACGGGGTAGTTTCTGGAATACATACCTATCTCTCCAGCAGGTCCTATTTATATCACAGGCAATGTTTAAGTCTTTAGAATGAGTAATTCTGGTACTGTTAATTTTGTGGATGTGCAGGAGGTCCATCAGAGTGGGGTCTGACGATGCCCTGTATGCCAGGCATATATCTCCACTCAAAAGCCTGTAGGAGACAGAATACAGGGATAGGGCATTGAGTCGGACTGCATAGGACATATTACTTATGCCCTGTATTCTTTTAGTGAGGAGCCTATGTGGACGTTCCAATTATTGGATATGCCTGGTTAGGTACATACCAAAGCGGGCATTGTACTCAATGGCAGGTCTGATGAATGCTGAATACAGTGGAACAATGACTTCCTTGGACTTAGATGCCATGTCTTTGTTTATAAGTTGCTCAACATAGAATGATTTCCTCACCACTGTAGACATATGATGATCAAAGGCTAGATTACTATCTATGTGTATTCCTGAGTCCCTGTCCCTAACTACTGGGTCAGCTCTAAGAGGTGTGTTGTCAATATGATAGTTACCAGGGGTGGATGACTTCCTAAAGGATACTATTATGCATTTCTTGGCATTTAGTTTTAGTCCATGGCTCTGACACTAGTTGTTTGTCTGTGTCAGCCCCTCCTGGAGAACATTTGTGTCAGTCTGGGATTCAATGACAGTTCCTAATTTGCAATCATCTGCAAATTTAGTCAGCCAGAGACCACTGACATTGGCCTTGACTTCTGAGAAGTAAATGCCAAAAAGGAGCAGTCCAAGGACTGATCCCTGAGGCACTCCACTTGTGACTGGCATATTTGTAGAGGTGGACTCCCAGATTCTAACTTCCTGGGTCCTGTCTGTGAGCCAGTTGGCTATCTACCGGGTGACATACGAGTTTGTACCTAACCTCTTGAGTTTGTCAACAATGCCTGAGTGGGGTATTATGTCAAATGCCTTGGCTAGGTCAAGGTAGGCAGTGTGAACGAGTTTGCCCTCATCCATTTCTCTGGTGACTTTCTCAAAGAATACCACCAGGTTGAGTAGGCATGATCTGCCCTTGACAAAAAACAAACTGGGTTGGGTCCAGTGTCTGGAGGTTTACCATATCTCTATTGATCATTTCCATGATAATTCTTTCCATGGCTTTACATATAAGACTAGTGAGACTTATAGGTCTGTAGTTTCCAGGGTCTGTAGATGGCCCACCTTTGTGCAGAGGGATGACTGTTCCCTTTTTCCATTCATGAGGCATAAAGCCTGTTTGGAGGCTACAGTTAAGCAAATGAAGACATTGGGAATCGAATTCTGGTCTTTGGGACATTCATTCATATTGAGATTATTTTTATTTATATATTTATTTGGTTTATTTACTTATTTTATAAATGTTCTGTTTGTTAACCAGGTAGGTGGACTGGTGATTCTTTATAGTCATTGCCTGAGCTGTGAGAAGCAGAACTGATATAAAGGACATCAAGTCAAAGGCTACAACTGCCACAAAAATGACAAATAAAGAATATAGTAGTCGGAAATACAAGTCTACCTTTACAGTGCTAGTGACAGCTGAAACTTTGAATTTCTTGGGCACCACTGCCAACAGTACATTTAATTTGTTTCTAGATACAAACACATGGCCCTAATGAAAGATATAAAAAAGAATACACACAATGAAAAAACATGTTTTTATATATATATATATATATCTATATATATATCTATCTATATATATATATATATATATATATATATATATATATATATATATATATATATATATATATGGGTTGCCTTTGAAACATCTAATTTCATAACATTGAGACTAGAACATCTAAAACCCATAACATTGAATGTCATAACATCTAACACTACAAATCACAAGAAAATAACATCCCCTCCACATATAACAGCACCAAACACACTTTTTACTATGTTTCTGCAGGGAGGCAAGCACCCCTGCACCCCCCGTAAATTAAATATACCAACTCCAAGATCGCACTATAGTGGGAAAAATGTAATTTCCTAACCCCACTGTATCAAGGCCCTCCTGCAGATATGTAGTAAAAAGTGTGTTTGGTAGTTTGGTGTCATTATATGTGGAGGGGATGTAATTTTCATGTGATTTGCACTTAGATGTTATGAAAGTCAATGTTTTAGATGTTCTGGTCTCACTGTTATGAAATTAGATGTTATGGGTTTTAGATGTTTATTTAGATGTTCTCTCTCTCTCTCTCTCAGCTGTAGAGTTGAGTATTCAGCTGAGTATTCCAAACCAAGTCCTACACAACCCTCTCTGTGTCCTGCTCCAAGTAGCTGACACACACAATCTTTGAGATTTGATTTTCAAACACACACACACACACACACACACACACACACACACACACACACACACACACACACACACACACACACCTGGGAAAGGCTGGCACAGATTTAGTAACTCTGCCCCCTTGGCCCAGACTATAAGGTAGATTCACTGCCACCAGCCAGCTACTTTATGACCCTTACAATGGTAACCAATTATACTGAGTAAAATTAAGATTACTACAAATGGTAGCATTTGCCAATAGAGGAAGACGTTCAGGAGTAGCCACAGTGTCACCAAATAAATAGCAGTACTCTCGAAGGTTAAAATATTCTCTAAAAGACCAGCTACAATGAAAAGTTTAAATATGTGTAATAATAAATAATAAAAGAACATGAAAATATTAAATATCTATTTAAAATAAACACCAGAGTTTCAATCACAGGAAACATTATAAATAACACAGATGGAAAGGTTCACACAGATACAGAAAACAATACTTAACTAATCTCACTATATTTTCCTGACAGATCTAAAGAATTACTATTCTCTGATTACTTACTAAAGCAAGTCAAGATGAAGTGGGTGAGTGGGTTTCTTATTTGTCAGGTTTCAAAAACAGACTGCTCTAAAGCTCCTCTCTCATCTAGTATTAAAACATCATTTCAGTGCTGGATTAGAAAAATATATCACATACATCTGGTCATCTGACTGGTTCCAACACTATCCCCCTTTACTAGAAACTGAACCAGAATCTAGCACATATGCATTACCATACACACAGAAAGAGCTTTGCTCGGAAGTATTACAGCATATGGAAGCTATGAAACCATTTCAAAACTTACACTTTTCCAGGGTAGCAATTAGTTCACCCATAAGGACAATGCAGTAAGATTCCTAGTCCTGGTTTTCACACATATTTTGTCTCTGGCTGCAATCAGAACTGTAAGATACAATCTTTATGGCCTAAACCAGGTAATTTAATTTTAGACTATTTTTCAAAGAAATTAGCTGGACTAGGAACAACCTCTTCTCTTCCAGTATCCTCCGTTACAATATATTCATTTCAACAGTTACAATACAGTCTGACATACAGGTGTATTTCTTTTCTGTCCGGCAGGACCCACTGTTGGTACATTTTTAACACAAGCATCTGTACAAATCAGTATTGTCTCTAATCCAGTCAGGCTAAAACAGGCAAACAGTTATTGGTTTGGTTCAAGCAGCTTTATTATATACAAACACATCAGGCTTAAGGCTTGGTAACTTAAACTTAAGGAAACTTATAAACAGACTGAATAATACACTCATGCATGTTAATACTTTGGCTGTTCACTAAAAATGGCACTGTTGCCTGCATGTGCTCACTATTTATATATACGTGCCTACACTTGGAAATGCTTCTTAAAGTTACAATACATGCTCTGGTCTACATCCTCTCTCTTTGAGAAATAGGTCATGCCTTAAATGTCAACATTAACTTGACATGCACTTATACAGAAATGATCTTTGACATGCAATTATAAAAAACTAATTCTTTGGCATGCAATCATACAAAACTAAACACATATAAAATAATCCTGTCCAGGTTGCTGTGTATTTTGCACTAGGTCTAGAAATACAACCTGATTGTGTAACATAAAAATCAGAGCTGGATCTAGCAAAGGGAGCTGACTTTAAGGAATGTTCAATTTTTGGGACATCTGGGAAATCATCAGGAAGGGAAATGGGTACTAAGACATGGTTTTCAGTATAAACATTGTCTGGGTTGCTCTGAGATCTAGAGTCTATATCACAGGTACAATGTTGCAATATCATTTCAGACATGGGAAGAAGATGCCTGCGATTTGTCCTGTATTCTATGCCCTCAGATTCCACTAAGTAGGATATCGGCTCAATACATATACCTCTCACTTGACCGATTTGATCAAAGCCTTTCACTGTGCATCCTCACTGTCTATATCTTTCAAAGGATGAAGAAATCTGCTTGTTGTATCATAGCTGGACTTTTTAAAGAGTTGGGCTTTGATTGCTTTCTTGTTTTTAGCATTAGGCATCAACAAACTAGAACTGATAGGCAAGGTTCTTCTGGTTTGCCTAGACAGAAGTCTCTGAGCAGACAAGCCAAGTAAGTTGTCGCAGGGTATATTTCTGAGATTAAGTAAATTCAGGAAGATATCAGTATTGTCGCACTTTGACTTTTCTAGTAATTGCTTTGCAATCTGTACTGCATGTTCAGCCAGGCCATTTGACTGTTAGTATTCCAGACTGCTAGTAACATGGATAAAGTCCCACTCTTTTGCAAGTCTCTGAAACAATTGCTGGTAAACTGGGTACCATTGCCAGAAATAACTTGTGTGGACTACCATGGACTGAGAAATGATGTTTCAACTTAGTAATAACTGAACTGGATGTTGGATTAGGTAGCAAATCGATCCCAAACCAGTTCGAATAAGAGTCTACCAACACTAAGTAATGCTAATTGTTCCACTCAAATATTTCAGTGGCTACTGTTGTCCAAGGTAGTTCGGGACTGAATGTTTTCATGCTATAAGGAAGTAGGAACAATAACTTTAGGACCTTTGAAAATGATACCATCTTCCATCAGCATCTCATCTCTGCAAGGAAAATAAGGTTGCACTTCTAGTGGTACACAAGATTGCTTTGATGGCTATCCAACACTGATGAAGTGGCTGAGTTGCTGCAAAACTGGATCAGTCTCTGTATGATTTCTCAGCTCATCAAGTCTCGTCGTAGAAAAATTATGCACTTCCATGACATCATACTCAAAATTCTCTGCATGAAGCTGTTCTGTGGTATTCTTGGACAATCAGGATAAGATATCAGCCAGATAAAGAAGTTTGCCTTTTGTATAGACTATTTTGATGTTGTACTTTTGTAATCTGAGCATCATTCTTTGTAGTCTTGCTGGAGCGGTATGCATAGACTTCCTTAAAATAGTGACTAGAGGTTGATGATCAGTTTTGATCTGGCTAGCTCAGCCATAGATATAATCATGGAACTTCGAACATGCGAACACAATTGCCAAAAGGTTCTTCTCAATCTGAGCATATTGCATTTCAGTTTGGGTAAGAGTTCTAGAAGCATAGGCAACTGGTCTGCTTTCTTGAAAAATAACTGCACTGAGACCAAACTCAGAAGTGTCACAGGAAAGAACTACTGGTTTGTGGACATCATAGTATCTCAGTGTAGGTAGATTATCAGTTTGGTGTTTGAGGTTATCAAATGCTCTCTGGTGCTGTTTCACCCATGACCAGTCAACATCTTTGCATGTCAGCTCTCTTATGGGGTCTGATAACTCACTAAAGTCAGGGATACATTTTCCCAGGTAATTAACCATATCAAGGAAACCCTGTAGGGCTTGGATATTGTCTGGACCTGGCATTTCAAGAATGGCTGCTTGTTTGGAAGCATCTGGTCATAAGCCTGTACTGGTTAACAAATGACCTACATAAGTAACTTCTGACCACCTGAATTTACATTTTATAGGATTGAGCTTTAAGTTCACTTCACAAGCTCTGTCCAGAACTTTTCTGAGGTTTCTGTCATGCTCTGCTTCACCACTGCCTCCAACCAGTAAATCATCGACTGTTATATCACGTGGATAACCTGAAAAGATTTTCTCCATTGCACGCTGAAATTCTTCACTAGCGGAATTTATTCCAAAAGCCATTCTGAGGAATCTGTACCTACCAAATGGTGTGCTGAATGTAGTTAGTAATGAAGATTTGCTTTCAAGCATCACTTGCCAAAATGAACTTTTCGCATACAAGACAGAAAAAACAGTGGCACTTGGCATGAGGGTGGCTACCTCTTCGACTGTACGCATAGGATGGTGAGGTCTCTTTAATGCTTTGTTCAGGTCTCCTGGGGCAATGCATATTCTAATTTCATCTGATCCTTTCTTATGAGCAGCTACCATGGAAGACACCCATTGAGTTGGTTCTGTGATTGAACAAATCACACCTTGCTGCACCATTTTGCCTAACTAAACCTTGACTTTGTCCTGCATAGCTATTGGAACTCTTGTTGCTGGTCTGGCCACTGGACTGACCTCTGGGTCTACTTTCATGGAACACACAATTGGAAGTTTGCTTAGCTTGTCATCGAAAACATCAGCATACGCTGAGAAAATAGCATCAGTGAAACTGGGACATGTGCTTATATGATGGACTTCCTTGGCAAAATAAAGCAGTTTCATTCTCAAACACTCTCTGAGACCTAACAATGACTGCACAGGTCTTCTGACTACATAGAATTGCAAGCTATAATTGTTCCCAATCGAATAGCATGAAAGCATTACTGAGCCTTCGGTTTGAATCTCTTCACCTCCATAAGCAACAACCTTCGAATAATTGGCCAAATTAAGTTGCTCACCAGCTCTCACTCTAGAAAATGTTTCTGGTGATATAACATTGCAATTTGAACCAGTGTCTACTTTGAGCTCTGTGGGTTTACCATTGATCAGGTTAGTTCAAAACACTTCATTCTTTGCCAACAAATCTACTGCATTAACCTTTTCACCAACCACTGATACACCCTCTACATAAAAAAGTAGGGTTGCAGCTTTCTACATGATCAACTTTCTTTTTTGAGTGATCTTTCTTAATAACTGAATGAAACTTGCTTGATTTACAAATCTTTTGAAAGTGGTTCCATTTATTATACTTGTGGCATTGCTGACCAAATGCTAAGCACTTCTCTCTTTTAGACTCATGACTGGCACCACAATTATGACAGTTAACAATAAGACTTGAATTGGGTTTTGCTGGCTCACCCTTGTACTGCACTGAGCATGTCCATTTTGCTGAGCTAGTCTTAGAACTTGCTGGAAAGGTACGGGTTCTCCCTGGAAATCTCACAGGGGCTGCAGCTGTCATGTGGCCTGCTTCTGCCACCCACATGCTACATGCTATCTACACTTGCTCTAGAGGCTGGTGAAACCATCACTTGCAAGCATACTTGTGTGCCTTTCTGTGAGCTCATGGATTTGACAAATCTCTATAGCTTTGCTCAACATTAAATCACTGTCATGAAGCAAACTCTTTCTCACAGCAGCATTATTAACACCACATACAAGCCTGTCCTTTATTAACTCATTCTTTCAAATCACCAAATTTGCACATTTTAGCCTTATTTCTCAAGTCAGTGATACAAGCTGCTAAAGTTTCTCCTGGCTTTTGGTCTCTTGTATAAAATAGTTGCCTCTCTAATGTAACATTTGTCTGGGGGTTGCATATTTCTCTAAATTTATGTTTCAAGCATTCAGGGCCATCTCTTGATTCAGCCAGTACAACAATATGGTGGTTTTCCCCCTCTACTGCTGGTGCATACATAAATGAACACTCTCTTTCAATGGCTTCTGACCCTGCTAAATTAAGCAAAATAAATACCCTCATACATGCATCTCTGTCAGAAAAAGCTGCTTGTATAAAACTGTCATATTCCTGCTCAAGTACTCTCCAATCTTCTGCAATATTATGATCAAAAACAAGTGAAATGGGTATGTGAAAAACCTCTGCCATATCAACATGTGAGTAGTGAAGGTGCTTGAAATCATGTATGAACATGCATGCACACACACACACACACACACACACACACACACATATATATATATATATATATATATATATATATATATATATGTGCCAAAACTTTATGCCAGAACTTGTAACTATGCCCAATAGCACAACAGACTCTTTGAAACAACTGCACTTTCCCAAATAAATCTCTGTAGCACAGGAATACTTTGAAATAACTGTACATTGTGAAAGTACCTTTTATCAGTGTAAGAAATACTTTGAAATGACTGTACTTTACAAATAAATTGTATACAGCACAAGAAGATAAGAGTATGAAACACTTCAACATGAATGCACTTTGCAAATGAACTGTATACAGCACAAGAAACCTTTCAAAATAGCTGTACTTTGTGAAATAACTGTACAGTGTAAGAAACACTTTGAAATGGTGGCACTCTACAAATAAATGTATACAGCACAAGAAACTATTTGAAATGACTGTTCTTTGACTGTACTTTGTGAAATAACTGTACTTTCACACAGTAGCTCTTTGAATTAACTGCACCGTAATAAATCGCACACACTGCAAACACTTTGCACACTCGGAGATACTTCAAACAAGTCTAGTTATGCTTTGAATGGCTTCAGTCAATGCAAAACAATAGCTGATGCCCAAACCATGGTTGTTTACTACAAACATGCAGTCGCCTTGCTTTTCCAAGCTTTTTCTGCCCATTTTTGTACTTGTTATGCCCATTTAACCTCTTGTCATACTCACTGTACTTTTCTTGTGCTTGTTTTACTTTAAACATGCTCATTATGCAAACTGGAGGTAATTCTGAACCCCCATATAAGTATTTCTGATAATTTTATCAAATATCACGATTTTGAACACTTTGTTTAATTAATAATGCATTCCATGCCTTTCATTTGATTAATAATGCATTTTATGCCTTACAAATGTTCCGTACCATTTTCTTTGCAAAATAAATCATTTGTGCAAGTTTTGGTTACCTGAAGTTTGTTTCTGCCCTTTTTTTAATTTTCTGAGCACTGTATCACCCAGCCTGCTCAATATACCTTCACCTTCAACTCTGCACTTCATGGCTTGAAGAAGTTGCACTCTCAATCCTGGTTCTGACACTATGTCACTCGTCTGGTCAGGATAAAACAGATGGACAGTTGTGAGTTTGGTTCAAGCAGCTTTATTATATACAAACATATCAGGATTAAGGCTTGGTAACTTAAACTTAAAAATAAACTTTGACTACTACACTCATACATGTTAACACTCTGGATGTTCTCTCAAAATGGCGCTGCTGTCTGCACGTGCTCAGTATTTATATGCAAGTGCTTCATCTGGAACTGCTTCTTAAAGGTACATACACATGCTCTGTTCTACAAGTCTGACATACAGAAGACATATAAGTCTTTACAAAACTCCATCTACACTGGCATATATTACACATTCCCTGCCATACGTTCTGTGGCATAGTTGGCACTACCTCACATCACCACATGAGCAATCAGAAAATGTAGGTTTAGGGATGGGGCTTGTAGGTTTAGGGTAAGGGAGTGGGTTCAGAAAAGGATGGGAGTTTTTGGGTTAGAGTTTAGGTACTAAAAGGGCTATACAGTCCTATTGCGTCAGATGTGGGGAGGGCAAAGTAGAAGCAGGAGATCAGGTTAGTGGGAATTGTAGTTTTTGTTTTTTCTAGCAAATAACAGTCAGCAAGTGTGTCTTCAGCTACTAACACATGAGCATCAGTAGTAAGCTCAAGAAAATTAAAGGGTATGGATATGTGGTACAGGCAGATGGAATATATTTTAATTTGAAGGAGATAACAGGTATTGAACATTAAATCTGGTAGTGAAGGAGGGATAGTAAAGCAAAATAAGGAAGAGTTGAAAGAATTATTAGAAATAAATGTCTGGAAGAAGTATGATTCATCTTTTGAGAAAAATGTGCACAGTGCACTGAGAGTAAGAATAGGAAAACTGAGTTACTTAAAAGGAAAATATAGACTCCAAGGAAAATTGGAGAAGAGACTATTAGAAGGATATGAAATAGATCTTTCTGCAATTTGAGGGATAAACAAAGAGCAAGAAAGGTGAAATTTGATAAATCGTATTGTGATTTTCTGTTCATTTTATATATATATATATATATATATATATATATATATATATATATATATGTGTGTGTGTGTGTGTGTGTGTGTGTGTGTAAGGAATTATGGAACATATGACTTAAAAATATATATATACTTTGTGGGAAAATGTAAGGCATGGAAAGATTTTAAGCAATGTTTAAAAAAAAAGAGTCAGTCAAGACTGTTAAAAAATAGAGATGGTTAAAATGGGAAAGCGTGGTAATGTAACACAAAAATGCTGCAGATTAAACTCTTGCGGTGAGTTGAGAAAGGAAGTGCTAAGAAGTATAAAGGAAAGAACAGAAAGGTTTAAGAATGTGCAATAGTTTAAGGGTGTTAAATGGAGGCATAGGTTAAGCAGGTCACCTGTTAAGGTAATGTTGAAATATAAAAATATGAAGAAGGAGTGTGTGCATTGTATAATGATGAGGAAGGAAACCATGTATCAGCCAAGGAAGGAAACCATGTATCAGCCAAGGAAGGAAACCATGTATCAGCAGAGGAAGGAAACCATGTATCAGCCAAGGAAGGAAACCATGTATCAGCTGAGGAAGGAAACCATGTATCAGCAGAGGAAGGAAACCATGTATCAGATGAGGAACTAAACCATGCATCAGCCGAGGAAGGAAACCATGTATCAGATGAGGAACTAAACCATGTATCAGATGAGGAACTAAACCATGTATCAGCCGAGGAAGGAAACCATGTATCAGCCGAGGAAGGAAACCATGTATCAGATGAGGAACTAAACCATGTATCAGCCGAGGAAGGAAACCATGTATCAGCCAAGGAAGGAAACCATGTATCAGCTGAGGAAGGAAACCATGTATCAGCCGAGGAAGGAAACCATGTATCAGCCAAGGAAGGAAACCATGTATCAGCCAAGGAAGGAAACCATGTATCAGCTGAGGAAGGAAACCATGTATCAGCAGAGGAAGGAAACCATGCATCAGCCGAGGAAGGAAACCATGTATCAGATGAGGAACTAAACCATGTATCAGATGAGGAACTAAACCATGTATCAGCCGAGGAAGGAAACCATGTATCAGCCGAGGAAGGAAGCCATGTATCAGCTGAGGAAGGAAACCATGTATCAGACAAGGAAGGAAACCATGTATCAGACAAGGAACGAAACCATGTGTCAGCTGAGGAAGGAAACCATGTATCAGCCGAGGAAGGAAACCATGTATCAGCTGAGGAAGGAAACCATGTATCAGCCAAGGAAGGAAACCATATATCAAACGAGGAAAGAAACCACGTATCAACCGAGGAAGGAAACCATGTATCAGCCGAGGAAGGAAACCATGTATCAGCCGAGGAAGGAAACCACGTGGCAGACTTTTTGAACTGTTGAAGAATAAAAACAAGTTTTGGGAAAAATAAAGAAATGTGAGAAAAAGAAGGGAAATAAATCATAAATATTCGCATTATGGACTGTTAAAAAATAGAAATGTTTAAGTTTGTTGCTATTGACAGGACATGTATTTTATGTGTAACATATTTGGGAAGCCATACAATCAATAATACGAACTGTCAAAAATAACAAAAGAAAGAAAATGTTGCTAGTGGATGAAGGAATGGGGAAGCTGAATGTATTTTGTATGAAAACTTTCAATTGATACCGTAAATGTTTTTTTCAGTTATTCCTTCTTTCACTTTAACTTGAAAATGAAAATGCAAATATGTAAAATAACAGTAATAAAGACCCCTACTCTTTTTATTAGGTCTTTTGGGATGTTTTGTATCCACCTGAACTGCCACTAACTCAGGTGAGTGGAATCATCTTATGCATGCACTGCAATGTCAGTATTGGAAAAGGAATCCAAGCACCTGGTGTGGAAATAGAATACGCAGCTTTCTGATAAGCCAGCACAAAAGCTAAAGGTGTTGCCTGTTAACTATGGATACTAAATCAGGAGCTGAAAGGAGCAAGGAACAGCTAGAGATATGGATGAGCAACTTTGGACATGATCTACCAAAACTAGAGTGAGACATTTAAAGCAGACCTACAGCTTTCCACTCTGGGATTTGATGCAAGACAAAACCTGATAACCTTGCATAAATTATAACATATGACAAGGTAGCAGTTGACCAAAAGGATAAACATAATAATAAAAATGGAAAACTGTATATAAATGTTGACTACATCAAAAACAGCACAATATTTATTACTACTGTCAGTCTTCAATGATATCTTCATAAGTAATATGAAGGAGAGAAATGGGTGGACAATGTCTGTGGGTGACAATGGTTTACACTAAGGTGGACAGCAGTTCAGGGTACAGCGGATGAGAAAGGGCTTTGAAAACATGAGAAAAATGGATAAATGCATGCCAGCTCACATTTTTCAAAAACAGGAATCACAGAAGAATTATGATGGTTAAGTGTAACAGACTTTTAGGAACAAAAAGTGAACTGATGATTTTAAATGGGTAAATGAATTCGGCCAAAGACATTCCACTGCCGCTTCTGTCCATTTGTACACATATGCAGACTGGTGCCTCTTTTATTTATTTAAATTTTTATTTATCCTTTGTTGACAGGGTTAGTTCCACTAGGCTAGTGGCCTTTTTTTAGGGGAGACTAAAGGTGGTACTCATACTACAGGATAAAAACAGAAAAAAACAATGGACAGGTGTGAAATCTGAGACACAGCTGTACCTTTAGGTACAAAAGCTCAGAGGTAAGAGCTTTTATGTTATTTAAAAATGAGACATATTGTAACTTACTATTTGAGTCTGCGATAAGTTTAGATATTTTTTTTGAGATTGGAAAGGAAAAACGTTATGTGGTTCAAGCATTTTCTGAGAGACTCAGAAGAAAGTAAATATATAATTGTTAGAAAAATATGTACTTAGACATATATAAACTGTTAGAAGAATATGTATTTGAACATATTTGTAGTGCAAAGTTTAGAAACAGTATAATATGTAATGCATTTAATTCTATTTTACTGGAATGACAGTAGAAATGATCTTGCATGAAATTGCTTGAAGCTTAGCTGTAGTGTAATTAAAACTCTGACCCTGACAGTAGCCAGCTCAGCAGGTTTATGTCTTTCAGCATTATTATCTGCAGGGTTAGAGAGAAATGAATATGTATGCATGTGTGTCTTTCTTCCTTCCACCGAGAAGGATGGCCTTGTGAACACTATCAGAGATAGTGTACAGCTGCTGACCAGAGAGACAAAGGAACATATTAAGAAGAAAATTGATCATTGTATCCGAACTAATCCAAGAACCTTGGAAAAAGTAACATCTACAGGAAGACATTGTAACTGACCAGGTGCCTTGCAAGGCTGTAATATTCTCATGGGAAACTTTTAAAAAGCATTACATCAGCGTTTACTTGTGAATAGAATATTATGGACTATAGTGATGTCAATGCCCTGTGACTGACCACGTCAGTAAGGTGGGCAAAAGCTGATTGCAAATGGTATATAATTGAGGGTATTTCCTGAATGTAATTAGTCAAAACTCTATACATGTTATGTATGTTTTTTTGCCTCCTAATGTACATTAGTAAAGTTATTGAACTTGAGCCTGCTGTCTTACTGACTGTTATTTTGAAATGCCTAATGATTTTTACAGTCTAAATTAACAATTTATTTAACATTTTGGTCTTTCGAGCCGGAATTCCCTTGGTAAGCTGCAGGTCAGAGTGCATAGGTGGTACTGAAAACTGCGCAGGAGAAGTTGCCAGAATGGTTCTTCTCGAGTGAAAAAAGACCTCCGACTGAATTGTTGTATGTAAAGAGGCCGTCCACTTTCTGATCTGTGGCCGAAAAGCGGAAAACTGGATCCTAAGAAGAACAGCGGTAAGCGGGAGGCTCAGGTAAGGAGAATTTCCCTCTTTGTCTTTGTTTTAGATCAGGGACCAGGTTACACTGTGCTATTGCTAAGGTTTGTGATAGCAGGGAGAGAGAGAGTCGAAGTATTGTATCTTAAGTCATAGATCAGGGGAATAACAAAGCAAAGTAAACAGTCATTCTAGACACTACTGTGGATATGGGGAAATAAGATACCACGTGGTACAAGAGAAGGGTTACGTAACAGTCTTTTTAAGACATGGGAAATCAGTGCACTAAGAGATCGCGAGATCCGCCCCTAACGGATGACGCAAAGTATATGCAATTGCAAAGAGCAGATAATGTGAGATATTTTGCAAAATGGGTTAATAAATATGAATTTGATGGTAAATTAGATAAAATATCACTAGTGAAACTTTTG
Organism: Protopterus annectens; assembly: GCF_019279795.1. Classification (NCBI taxonomy): domain Eukaryota; kingdom Metazoa; phylum Chordata; order Ceratodontiformes; family Protopteridae; genus Protopterus; species Protopterus annectens. Next base: position 404,253,532 of record NC_056740.1, on the reverse strand, counting down.
AAACAATTAAAATCTGACGAGAAGGTCAGGCAAAAACAACGACAGTTGGGTGTTCTCAAGCACATAGGTGGATTGAGGAAGTGAACCGGGGAGCAGAAGATTAAAATGCGAAAGCATTATTTTAGACAAGGAAGATAATAATACAGTAGTAGCAACGGCCCTCCCCCACCACCTCCTCCGATACTTTATTCAGGATATGAAGCGGAGAGGGCTGACCCCCATGTTATCCTGAGGCAACAGGGTATTAAAACAACCATTTGTAAGAGAACCTGTTGAAACTAGATCCCGAACACGTGAAACACTTAGAGATGTTCAACTAAGTAGAGATTCATTAGATGAGAGTGAGGAAATCTGTCCATTAATTGAAGTACCAAACCCACAGGCAGGACAGGAAGGGCAGGACTCAACTCTTAGTATATAGACTATGGACACCGGAGGATATCCGAAAGCTACAGAGGGAATTCCCATCCAAAAATTAATTATGTAAAGTTTATACAAGTTGAGAAAGGAAGTGCTAAGAAGTATAAAGGAAAGAACAGAAAGGTTTAAGAATGTGCAATAGTTTAAGGGTGTTAAATGGAGGCATACGTTAAGCAGGTCACCTGTTAAGGTAATGTTGAAATATAAAAATATGAAGAAGGAGTGTGTGCATTGTATAATGATGAGGAAGGACACCATGTATCAGCCAAGGAAGGAAACCATGTATCAGCTGAGGAAGGAAACCATGTATCAGCTGAGGAAGGAAACCATGTATCAGATGAGGAACTAAACCATGTATCAGATGAGGAAGGAAACCATGTATCAGCCGAGGAAGGAAACCATGCATCAGCCGAGGAAGGAAACCATGTATCAGCCGAGGAAGGAAATCATGTATCAGCTGAGGAAGGAAAAGTACAGTTTTGTATCTACCATAAATGTAGATGTTCGAGGATCCACATTGCTGCAGTCCTAACTATTGGGGTAGTCCGCTGTCCAGTCGGCCCGAATACCAAAGTATAGAGTTGACGCCGTCACGGCGCATTAGACTGACGCCAGCACGCCAGGGTACTACCGCGCATGACCGACGCCATATCCTCAGTCTTTTTCTTGCCCCAGATGTCAGAAGACCCTAAAAAGACAAGGCCAAAACCAAAACACAAATTTCCAAACATACCTGCACCAAAATATATACAATAGTATACAAAGGTACCAGAATATAATCTCACCTACAATTTGCCAACCACCCCTAAACACAGAGGGGAAGGAGGGAGGGTTTGATTGCAGCAATGTGGATCCTCGAACATCTACACGCGATTTATGGTAGGTACAAAACTGTACTATGTTCTTCATTCCACATTGCTGCAGTCCTAACTATTGGGTAGAATCCCAAAGCAGAGGTAAGGGAGGCTGGCAAATCATAAGAAGCAGGAGCTGATAACATGCCTTGCAAAATAGCTGTGGCAAACCAGCCCTAGACTTAGAGTAGAGAGGAAGGTAATGCTTAGAGAAAGTATGCACTGAACTCCAAGTAGCTGCCTCCAAAATATCCTTAGTTGCCACCCCTTAGAAATGCTGCTGAAGTGGCAGTAGCCCTAGTGGAATGAGGCCTAATCCCAGCTTTTCGGGAATCTCTTTGCCATGATGGGAATAACAAAATGCAATGCAGAACCCAATCCACCTAGAAATAGTTTGTTTTGACACAGGCTTGCCCTGTGAACTCAAAGCAAAAAGAAACAAACAACTGCTGAGACTGCCTAAAATCCTTAGTCCTGCTTAAATAATAACGCAATTGCCTGTGTACATCTAAAGTGTGCAAAATCTTTTCCTTTATTTTGGGGATCTGCATAGAAAGTAGGCAAAATGAATAGTTTGGCTTAAAGCCACACTAGAAACCACCTTAGGCATAAAGGAAGGATTAGTAACGTAATGATATCTTTTTTTCTTTTTATCCTTATGAAAAATCAAAAAGGCTCAACCACCATAAGGGCCTGTAACTCAGAAACCCTCTTGCAGAAGTAATGGCCAACAAAAAGCAGCTTCCATGACAAGTATTTCAGTTCAGCAGTAGCCGCAGGCCTGGGGTCAAAAGGTTGTAGAGTAAGTTTCTCCAACACAAAATTGAGATCCCAAGCAGTGAGTAGGAGCTCACGTGGGGTCTTATATTCTTTGCCCCTCTAAGAAATTGCTTGAACAAAGGATGAAAACAATGGTGGTCACAATCATAGTGAGCTGAAATTGCTGCATGAATCTTAATGGAAGAGAAAGACAAAACCTTTGTCCAATAACTCAGTAAGATATTGAACAGCCACACTCAAATTAGGCTCCAAAATTCCAAATTCTTTTGCTGCAGTCCAAAATAAAAATCTCTTCCATTTTTCATGACATATTCTCTCCTTGTACTCAGGTCTTCTGGCTTCCATAATCACATTTAAAACTTGTTGAGGAAGTTGAGACCTGCTGTCTTTCAAAACAGAATATGCCAGGGTTGTTAGATGAAGAGAGTGAAGCTTGACATTGAGCAGATGCATCCGTCTCTGAGACAACAGATGTGGAATCAAGGGTAAAGGCCATGGAGGCTTCCTACCAGACTCCTCAGTAATGGGTACCAGTGCGCCGAGGCCAATCTGGAGCTATTAAAATCATCCTTGGCTTGTCTTGTCTGACCTTTAGAAGCACCTTTGGGAGAAGAGGAAGAGGTGGAAAAGCATACACATGAAGATTTTTCCAACTGAAAGAAAGAGCATCCACTTTCCAAGCTGTGTGATGAACTCTTCGTGCAAAACTTTGGCAGCTGGTGGTTTAGTGGAGAAGTTTAACAGATCTATGTCTGAGTTCCCTATGACACTGTCAATTTTGAAATACATGAAGATCCAGTTTCCACTGTGGGGATCCATGATTTGCCTGCTTAACACATCTGCTAAGGAGTTCTGTGCTCCGCAGAAACCTTGCCTGAAGAGTTAGTTGCAAGCTGAGCGCAGTCTCCCATAAAATCATTGCTTGCCTGCACAATGGGTAAGAATGTGTTCCCCCTTGTTTGTTGATGTACCACATGACAGTTGTGTTGTCTGTTAGAATCAACACCTGCCCTGGAAGAAGTAACCCTTGAAAGCCATTAATGCAAACTGACTGCTAACATCTCTTTCATGTTGATATGTAGATGCTGTAGTCTGGCAGGCCACTTGTCTTGTATCCATTTTCCATCTAGATGAGCTCCCAAGCAATGTCTGAGGCATCTGTCGTTAGAATCTGACTCCGCCTGGTCAATCACAGAGAGTCCCTTGTTTAGTGACATTCCTGAGCCCACCACAAAAATTCCTTTTGAATGCAAGGTATTATTTGAATGACAGTGTCCAAATCCTGGCAGTGCTGTGTCCATAGATTTTTAGATACCATTGTAGCTTCCTCATATGCAGTTTGGCATTGGGAAGCACCAGAATACAAGATGCCATGAACCCTAAGGCTTGAAGGACTGTCCTTGCAGTCAGCCCGGACTGAAGAGATAGTTGATGGAAGTAACTGGATAGATTCTTTTGTTTGTCCGGGTATAAAAAGGCCATCTGGGCTGCTGTATTCAGTCTCACACCCAGAAAGCACATGTCTTGAGAGGGTACTAGACTGGACTTTATTTCGTTCACAGAATACCCTAGGCATCTTAGCACTGCTATAACATATTCCAAATGCTGTAGAAGGTCTTCCTTTCTTGAGCCAGAATCAGGCAGTCGTCCAAGTAAGGATAGATTTGAATTCCTTTAGCCTGAAGTAGCTATCACTGAGCCAGAACCTTTGTGAATACTCTGGGCTTAGGATAAGTTAAAGGGCAATGCAGAGAACTGATAATGAGAATTTCCAGTCAAAACGCAGATACTTCCTGCAACTTAGCCTTATAGGCACATGAAGGTAAGCTTCCTTGAGATCTAAAGTTACCATCCAGTGATCTTTGCCCAGCAGAGGTAAAAGCTGTTGTAACGCCAACATTTTGAACTTGGGAATGTCCAGATAAGTGTTGAGGATAGATAAATCCAGAATTGGTCTCCACGTGTTCCCCTTCTTTGGTACTAGGAACAGGCGAGAATAAAATCCTAGGCCCCTTTCTGGCACAGGAACTGATTGAATGGCTCCTATTTGGAGCAACAGAGAAATTTGCTTGTGAGCCTCTGTTCTTTGTAGAGGAGGAATGTCTGGCATGCCTTTGAAAGGAGGCAAGGTATGGAAATAAAAACCTGTAACCGTGGTGAATGATATCCAGAACCCATCTGTCTTGGGTAATTAAATCCCAATTTTCTTTGAAAAGAGACAGCCTTCCTCCCAGAGGTGCTGCCAGGCGAGAATGTACTGGCAGCTGAAAAGGCAGGTCATTGGGTCTGCTTACTTAAAGGACTGACCCCTGCCCTCACCAGAAGTCTGAGCAGGTGAACTCCTGTCCTAGGCCTAAAAGCAACCTTGAGCTCTGCCCCTACCACGCCTAGACCTACCCCTAGACTGGGAATCATAAGCAGGATAAGTCCACCCCCTTAGTAGGCCAATTTCTACTAAACTGAGGCTGCACCTGCAAAAATCTTTAACAGTTTGCATAGACTTAGCCTTGTCCTCCATTTTCTTTAAAACTGCTTCCAACAGGTGAACCAAACAACACATCAGGACTGTAAAGGAGCATCCAAAATCCTTGTCTTAACATGCCTCAGCTGGGTTCTGATCTCTCAACCAGGCGTGCCTACGAAGAACAGAACCAGTGGCAGCCACCCTCGAGGGAGGCCTGCACAGCATCAAAACCACACTGCAAGGAATGCTTACCCACTTGTTCAGACACATGAACTAAATCCTGCAACTCTTTACACACAATACCTCCTGCCAGAGCATCCACCTTAGATTTCAATTGTGAAAGGAGGTAATTCTGATATTTTAACATGTGAAACTGACAATTCAATGCCCTCATGGCTAAAGTGAAGAAGTATACACTTTCTTTCCCCATCGATCCAAAGCCCTTGCCTCTTTATCAGGAGGAACAGGATTTTAACCACAGAAGCCTTCACACCTTTAGGCCCCTGAGAGACAGCTCGGGTCTGCCCTAGGACTCTTAAAAAGATACTTATGAGCTTCAGGCACCCTATAGTACCTATCCGTTTAACTGGTGCAGGAGGCAAAGAATCAGGATTCAGGGAAGCCTCTGCAAAACATCTTCCACCACATTCAGAACCGGAGGTATAGCTAAAGGCCTATGCTGGGGTAAAACAAGAATTCCCTAAGCCTCTTCCTGGAATCAGAGAAATCTTGACCTTCCCATTTAAAATGCTCCTCATGGAATGCAGAGTCTCTGAAAAATGAAAAATCCTCAGGAGGAGAAGCTGAAGGAGTAGAATCATCCACATCAGAATCAGAATAAGGAGGATACTCCTGCAAGTCTTCAGCAAGACTCAGAAGCCTCCCAACAGTGCTCAAAACTCTCAAACTCAGATTCCACCCTAGGCCTCTTATCAGGAGGGGCATAGAACCTCTAATCATAATAATCAAATCCTCTGCCATTTTAAGCATATGTTTCTTAGGCAAAGACCCTGAAGCACTAGGAGAAACCCCCACTGAAGCTACACTAGGCCTGCCTCTCAAAGAAGCCTTGGAAACAGAGGGGAGGCTCTAACCACCTTAGGAAGAGAGGGAAGAACAGCCACCTGAGAAGCCCCTCAGCCTGGCCTACTTCCTGAGAGGATACATCCTGTAACAATAAAGTCTCCCTGAGACTCCAAAGAAACACCTGGCAGAACCTCCGCTCCACTGAGCCTTCTAAAGAACCGCGCCAGGGACTGTCGGTTCTTCCACTCTAGGCTTTGCTGCTTTATCCTTGCGCTTTTGCCCGAAGCGAGCGCCGGAACATCCGACGGCATTTTATAATTACAACGCTTCCCAAACACTCAACCTGGCACAGTCTAACCTCTCTTAATAGTGCGTTTGTTAAATCTTGCCCACCACCGGCATCCAACAACGCCGTGTTCAGGCCCTAAACAAGGTATACACAAAGTATGGTAATCCCTATGAGGTATCTGTTTCCCACAAGAAATACAGTTATTCACTTTTTCTGACATCCGTTAAATACTGAGGCAAGAAAACAAAATATTCCTCAACTGGGTACTTAGCCAACTTTGATTCGGTCTGAAACTCTGACTTCAGAAACTTTCAGAACGCCAACCTGCACTCGCAAAATTGGTTCTGCATCGGACCATGCGGCAAAAAAGACTGAGGATATGGCGTCGGTCATGCGCATTAGTACCCTGACGTACTGACGTCAGTCTAATGCGCCATGACCGACGTCAGCCATATACTTTGGTATTCGGGCCGACTGGACAGCGGACTACCCCAATAGTTAGGACTGCAGCAATGTGGAATGAAGAACATCCATGTATCAGCCGAGGAAGGAAACCATGTATCAGACGAGGAAAGAAACCATGTATCAACCGAGGAAGGAAACCATGTGGCAGACTTTTTGAACTGTTGAAGAATAAAAACAAGTTTTGGGAAAAATAAAGAAATGTGAGAAAAAGAAGGGACATAAATCATAAATATTCGCATTATGGACTGTTAAAAAATAGAAATGTTTAAGTTTGTTGCTATTGACAGGACATGTATTTTATGTGTAACATATTTGGGAAACCATACAATCAATAATACGAACTGTCAAAAATAAAAAAAAGAAAGAAAATGTTGCTAGTGGATGAAGGAATGGGGAAGCTGAATGTATTTTGTATGAAAACTTTGCATTGATACCTAAATGTTTTTTTCAGTTATTCCTTCTTTCACTTTAATTTGAAAATGAAAATGCAAATATATAAAATAACAGTAATAAAGACCCCTACTCTTTTTAGTAGGTCTTTTGGGATGTTTTGTATCCACCTGAACTGCCTCTAACTCAGGTGAGTGGAATCATCTTATGCATGCACTGCAATGTCAGTATTGGAAAAGGAATCCAAGCACCTGGTTTGGAAATAGAATACGCAGCTTTCTGATAAGTCAGCACAAAAGCTAAAGGTGTTGCCTGCTAACTATGGATACTAAATCAGGAGCTGAAAGGAGCAAGGAACAGCTAGAGATATGGATGAGCAACTTTGGACATGATCTACCAAAACTAGAGTGAGACATTTAAAGCAGACCTACAGCTTTCCACTCTGGGATTTGATGCAAGACAAAACCTGATAACCTTGCATAAATTATAACATATGACAAGGTAGCAGTTGACCAAAAGGATGCACATAATAATAAAAATGGAGAACTGTATATAAATGTTGACTACATCAAAAACAGCACAATATTTATTACTACTGTCAGTCTTCAATGATATCTTCATAAGTAATATGAAGGAGAGAAATGGGTGGACAATGTCTGTGGGTGACAATGGTTTACACTAAGGTGGACAGCAGTTCAGGGTACAGCGGATGAGAAAGGGCTCTGAAAACATGGGAAAAATGGATAAATGCATGCCAGCTCACATTTTTCAAAAACAGGAATCACAGAAGAATTATGATGGTTAAGTGTAACAGACTTTTAGGAACAAAAAATGGACTGATGATTTTAAATGGGTAAATGAATTCAGCCAAAGACATTCCACTGCCGCTTCTGTCCATTTGTAGACATATGCAGACTGGTGCCTCTTTTATTTATTTAAATTTTTATTTATCCTTTGTTGACAGGGTTAGTCCCACTAGGCTAGTGGCCTTTTTTTAGGGGAGACTAAAGGTGGTCCTGATACTACAGGGTAAAACAGAAAAAAACATTGGACAGGTGTGAAATCTGAGACACAGTTGTACCTTTAGGTACAAAAGCTCAGAGGTAAGAGCTTTTATGTTATTTAAAAATGAGACATATTGTAACTTACTATTTGAGTCTGCAATAAGTTTAGATATTTTTTTTGAGATTTGAAAGGAAAAACGTTATGTGGTTCAAGCATTTTCTGAGAGACTCAGAAGAAAGTAAATATCATCTACAGGAAGACATTGTAACTGACCAGGTGCCTTGCAAGGCTGTAATATTCTCATGGGAAACTTTTAAAAAGCATTACATCATTATGAATAGAATATTATGGACTATAGTGATGTCAATGCCCTGTGACTGACCACGTCAGTAAGGTGGGCAAAAGCTGATTGCAAATGGTATATAATTGAGGGTATTTCCTGAATGTAATTAGTCAAAACTCTATACATGTTATGTATGGTTTTTTGCCTCCTAATGTACATTAGTAAAGTTATTGAACTTGAGCCTGCTGTCTTACTGACTGTTATTTTGAAATGCCTAATGATTTTTACAGTCTGAATTAACAATTTATTTAACAATAATTTAATTGCAGAGACTTATAAAGCGACTGCAAAGGACTTTTTGTTAAAAAAAAATGTTGTCCTAAAGTGAAGAGTACTGTAAATATTTTTGATAACAGAGGTTTATAGACTGGAGCTTGGGAATACAGTGTTATTTTGAAAATAGAAAATGAAAAAATTGTTTGTATTCCAAGTATGATAAATGTGCATGGAAATAGAGCAGTGGTTCGATATTGGGGAAAACCAAAGCACACTTTTTTTGTGGGAAGGAGGGTCATTTTGTGGTTAATTGTGATAAGAAAAAATGTTATGTGTGTGGGGATTTTGGTCATGATGCCAGAACGTGTAATGTTAATAAACAAACATTTAATGGGAGAGGGTAATAATGAAATTATTGTAGAATAGTAAAAGGAAATTGAAGATGAAAATAAGGAATTGAACTTACATGAATAAATAAAAAAGAATATGTTTTGAGTATATCTGAGGAAATACAAGATGTAGAAGTAAATGAATTAAAAGCTGGAGATCCTGTTTTAGAATTAGATGTAGGTCATGAGAAAAATTGATTTGGAAAGGTATAAAAAGAATTCTATTGGTTGTTGTTGTTGTCTTTCGGCTTTTCCCGGTTAGGGGTCGCCACAGCGGAACTCCGGTCCGCTAATGATTGGCAGTAGATTTTCACGAACACCGAGGTGCCAGCTCAACATTCAACCTTCAGTGAAGGCACGCCAATTTACACATATCTTTTGAATGCCCACACAACCGCAGGGAGGACATGCAGACTCCACACAGAAGGCACCCCCCGCACTCCAGCCGAGAATCGAACGGGAGAACCTCTTGCTCGATTCTCGGCTGGAGTGCGGGGAGTGCCCTCTGTGTGGAGTCTGCATGTCCTCCCTGTGGTTGGGAGGGTGGGCGTTCGAAAGACATGCATAAATGGGCGTGCCTTCGTTGAAGGTTGAACGTCGAGCTGGAACCTCGGTGTTCGTGAAAATCAAAGAATTCTATTGGTACGAGGATAAAAGAAAAAGGAAGCTACAGAATTCAAGCATGAAAGCAGAAAAAGAGAAATGGTTAAAGCAATTAAAGAATTTCATTTAGATGAAGAAGAAGAGAAATCCGCGGTGGTGGTTTTGCGGTAGCGTTGTCGCCTCACAGTAAGATGCTGTCCGGTTTGATTCTCAGCAAGAGCGTCTTCTGCGATGAGACATGTGTGAATGGGTGTACCTTCATTGAAGGTTGTGCATCAGGGCTGGTGACTCGGCACGTAAAAATCAACTACCAATCATTAGCGGACCAGAGTTCCGCTGTGGCGATCTCTAACCGGGGAAAAGCCGAAAGACACAACAACAACATTTAGATTAAGAAGAAGAGAGGCAAATAAGCTGAGCATATTACCAATTAATATTTATAGTATTAAATGTTTGTTTAGAAGAATTGGTATTTTGGAATGGTGTAACAATTGTGAGATGGACATAATAGTATTAAAACATGAAAGGGGGTTGACAAAATATGAGAGAGTACAAACAGAGAATCTGTGGAAAGTGGGTGTTAATTTGGAATATAGGAAATGAAAATTGTTCAGGTGTTACGATTCTATATAATATAGGTATTTTAATATTAGATGTCACCTTAGTTAGACTGGGAAGGCTTAACAGCAGTATATTTTAGATGGGAAAGGAAAGTTTATAGAATTATTGCAATTTATGCATATGCAACATATAAGGAGAAAGAAAAATTATTTAGAGCAATATTTGATTATGTAACAGTTAATATGAATATTATAATAGTAGGAAATGTTAATTGTGATTAAAGGAAAATAAAGAGGAATGACAAAACAGATATAAAGTTATGAAAGAAGTTGTGGAGGTTCAAGACTATGGAATTCAAACATATATACACACAAGAGAGGAAATAACAGATCTGAAATGGATTACTTTGCAGTGTCTGATAGTATAAAGTTTAGAATAGAAGAGAAAGTTCAGACAGGATTTTCAGATCATAAGGCTATATGGATAGAAATTGAGAAAAATAATGAATATATAAAAATTGGAAAAGGAATGAAAAGGATTAATAAGATTAGCCAAAGCCAAGAAAGCCAAAGGAGGTGGAGTTTCAATATGTATTAAAGATGCACACACCTCCGGGCTGGTCAAACAGTATAATACACAGGAGACATTCCAGGTGCAGTTAACCATGGACAAGCTAGCTACAGGCCCCCAAATTTGACTCAAGATGCCCACTCCACCTATATGGACCTCTTCAAATCTATCAAGATTCAACCCTTTACTCTGATCCTGGGTGATTTTAATTACCCAACCATAGACTGGAAAAACTACTCTTGCCAGAACACAAATGCCCAGAGATTCCTCAATTTTATCAATGCAAATGCCTTGGAACAGCTAGTCGATACCCCCACAAGAGGTGATATCATCTTGGGCTTGGTATGAATCAACATGAGTAACCACTGCAGCACCCCTATGGTATCATCCTCCCTGGTAAGAGCCGACCATAAAGCGGTCAATTTAAAAGTCACCATCTCCTTTCACCTCCCTCTAGCTAAGGTCAAACAACAAAACCTCTCCAAAGCTGATTACAACCTCCTAAGGGATGCTATAAACAGCTTCACAGCCCTCTCCCCACTGTAAGAACTGGCACCAATGTCCAAATCTACACCAAAGTACTACAGCATTTATATAGATGCATTGAATCAGGAATACTTGACAGGACAAAATCATCTTCTGCAAGGAAGAGTAAACCTGTCTGGTGGACATCTGCAATAAATAAACTATATAAAAAAAGGAAAAAAATGCTGTCCGGGACCAAGAAGGAGCAGGTGCCCAATTGGAAGCAATCTCTCCTTAGCCTGAACAAGCAAATAAGAGCACTAGTGAAATCTTCCAAAGCAAACTTAGAGTCCAAACTGGCTACATCAGCTACAGATAATCATAAAGTCTTCTTCATACATGTCCACAATCTCAAAAGAAGCACCCAGATCTGTTCAGAAGTGGTGGTCAGGGACACCACATACACAAATGCTGTAGAAATAGCCAATCTACTGGCTGACAGATTCAACAGAAACTTCTCCTCTCTGTACCCCATCATTAAATCCGGACATCCCCAGTACCTGCCCCCACCCCTTATTTCTAGAGAACAGGTCATCACTGTCCTCTCAAAGGCAAAGAATACAGCCTCCATGGGACCCGATAACATCCCAGGCTGCATCCTACATGAATTCAGGCATGAACTTGCAGCAACATTAGGCATCGTATTCAACCAAAACCTGAGTACTGGCTTTGTCCCAGCCGAGTGGAGGACAGCCACTGCCATCCCTTTACACAAAAGTGGAGTGTCCACCAATCCAGGAAATTAAAGACCCATTAGCCTAACTAGCCTGATCTCCAAGGCCATGGAATGGATTATCATGGACCTCATTAACAGGGACATTACCAAGCTCCAAATACTTGACCCCACACAGTTTGGCTTTGTCAAGGGGAGGTCATGTCTGTTAAATGTGGTCGACTTCTTTGAGACAGTCACCAAAGCCATGGACGAGGAGAAGACGGTGCACACTGCCTACCTTGACCTGGCCAAAGCCTTTGCACTGTTCCTCACTTGGGCATAGTAGATAAACTCTCTCAACTAGGCATCAATCCATATGTTACCAGGTGGGTAGCAAACTGGCTCACTGATAGAACCCACCTAATCAAAATAAGCCATAAGCAGTAGACCCATAATGAGCGGTGAACCCCAGAGACCGGTATTGGGGCCTCTGTTATTTGGTATATACTCCCCTGAGGTGCAGGCCAAAACCAGTGGTCTATGGCTGACCAAGTTTGCAGATGACTGCAAGCTGGGTGCAGTCATCAATTCCCCAAGTGATCTGGATGTCCTCAAACAGGGTCTCACCCAAACAAAAGACTGGTGCCAGAAACATGGCCTCAAGCTGAATGCCAAAAAATGCATCATCATCCCCTTTGGGGAGAGAGATGTCCCCACATATTATCACATTAATAATAACATCCTAACTTCACAATCAGTAGTGAGGGATTTGGGCACCCAGGTTGATAGCAACCTGACTTTTGACCACCATGTTGCTTCCATTGTACAGAAAGCTTTCTACGTGGTCCACCTCATAAGTAAGGGTATCTCATCCATGGACAAAGAGGTCATAAGATCCCTTTATTCTTCTCTTATAAGGCCAATTATTAGGCCAATTATTGAGTACAACACCCCCTTCGGCATGTACCTCACAAAGCACATGCAGCAGCTGAAGAGACCACAGAGGTTGCTCACCAGGAGAATCCCGGGCCTCAAACACCTACCCTACACAGATAGGCTAAAAGCCCTGTCCCTCTACTCAGTTTCATACAGACTCCTCAGAGTTGACCTCATACCCTTAATTTTACTCATCAAGGAGTTCAGCTTTCAGCACATAACTATGAAGAAGCAGTAGTCATCTTTGAAAAAACATTTAGAGAGCACCCAGACAAAGCAACACAATAAGGTTTAGCTGAATTATAAATAAAAATCCAAAATGGGACATTGCAAGACAAAAAAGCATTAGTAATCTGTGGACTAAGGTACATTTTCACTGTCAGCCTCATTCCGCACCTCTCGAACTGATAGTCTGGCACAAGCTACTTAACCAGTTAAACTCTGACTAAAAAAGGCAGCTCTTGTAAAGAACGATTTCAGTCTATGACATTAGCAATAAAAGAAGTCTAAATCCCCAAATAACACACTTCCGAAGAGTGTGAACAATGTATAAAAGTTATCCGAGGAGCTTTCCATATTCAAACCCACAAACATACCGGATTATTTAACTGGCGAACTTTATCTGGCTCTTCCCTGGCTAGCGACAGCTACGGAGGGTTCACGACCTACAAGATAGTCCCTGGATAAATCTGTGTAATACAGGCCTCCCAAACAAGACGTTTAGACCTCCGACACTTCGACGACCCTCAACCTCCCTTGATGCAAAGCGCTCTTAAAGCAACAGCACTTGTTAGTGCTTCCTCGGCGATTGGAAATCGCTGGCTTTGGGTCTTATACAGTTGTCTGGTGTTTTTCTTTTAATTAGAGGGTGGTACAATCTAATAGCCTAGTCTCTCCAGCAATTCTTCACTTGTTTATAATTTTTTACATTAAATTACAGTTTCAGTAAAAATGGCTTACACTGTGCAATTTGCAGTCACCTCGCTGGTTGCAAGACTACTAGTCTCCATTCCTTTGCACTGAATATCTTTCTTGGTAAATTTGGTATACAGCACCACCGATTTACTAAAAATTGATTTCCCCATGATTGCACGCCTTTTCCTACTTTTACATTTAATGTTTTCATTAAATGACAGTTTCAGTTATTCTTCTGGTTAGGATATAAACTTGCTAGGGGAACTATAGGGATTATTTGGTTGCAAGGAATGATTTGGGCTGTTTCAGACGGGTGGACATTTGTTAACTGGAGCCCTATCTGCTCGCTTAATGTTTTTTTTTTTTTTCTCACTTTATCTCCTTTTGGCTCAAAAGTGGGTGGGTAGCACTACACAATGCTGTGTTCAACAGATGCTGGCATTTTCTTAGTTAACTCCATCTTCCTGATATCGTCAGTCCTCCGAATATGAAACGCTCGCTCCTGCAGAAGCTTCAAATAACCACGATGGATCGGAGAAGGTGTAAATAAAAATCTTCATTATATGGCCCAAGTTGGAAGAGGTAACATTAAAAGTAGAGAACTATGAAGGACACAACATTAGATGACCACAGCGTGCATTCCATGAAGGGTACTACTGCCTGCCAAGAAGCTGCACATTTCTCCCAATCGCTTTGAAAAGGTACGGTACATTAATTAGCGACCAAATGTCGCTATAGGCTCTTACAAATAAGGATAAATTTTCTGTTGGATCTGTCAGATTTTGTCACTCTACCTGACTAAAGATATATGAGTTTTACATCTGGTCTAATGAGAACTGTGTCTTTGTTTATTACATATTCTGGACATTAGTTTTACCTGGTCTTTTGAGCAGAATTAAAATAGTCTGTAGGTGAAAATCGAATACTGAGACAAATTGTGAGAACGAAAGCCCTCTGAAACCTTAAGTTTACTAGCTATATATAAAAAGCTGTATGCCAGTTGCCAGAAGGTAGCTCACAGTAAAAAATCAAGGATTTTTAATGAAATACTTGAGTACAAAATACACTCAAGACTGACTTTTTCCTCCAAAGAGTACAAAGTACACTCAAGACTAACATTTTCTTCCCAATGACTTCAATGCATCTCCCTCCCGATTTGCATGGTCTCTCATGGACTATAGCCATCACTCAGTAGGCAATTTACATAAATGTTGCCTTGACTGGTAAAATAAAATCTTACTTCTGATGAACATAATGCACATATATTTTGGATATTCACTTCATCTAGTCTTTTGACCAGAGCTTCTTCAGACCCCAGATTGAAACCAGGTATAGTGCCAGAGGGTAACAACAAAAGCTGTCTGAGGTCCTGGATTTGTTAGCTGGTATATAAGTGAAAATATGTCAGTTCTCTTGAGGCTGTTAACAAAAGAAAACTTCGGAGAATTCTAATATGGTACTTGGGTACAACACGCACTCAACAAATGACAGTCTAACCACACAAAGATTTCATGGTATCTCAGTCCTGACGTACATGACAAAGACTGGTTTTACCAGTATACAAAATGCAGGCTTTACTATACACACAGCAACAGAAATGTGTCACTCTACCTGACTAAAGGAGCAGATTTGTCATTTACTGTTAGCCTGATTAATTTAGACCTAACTTTAAGTGGAGAATTGGTGCCAGGAGACAATGTTACACTGATGAGGCACTTTAAATGCAAATATAATGACTCTAATTTAACATCAATACCTTGAAGTAGAAATGCGCTGCACAGTGTATAACAGGCCATAAAAAAAAAAAAAAGGTCAATACTTTACTAAGCTGGTCTGTAAAGCTTTAACAAGGGTATACATCAACCCTGCTCTGCTTTATTGCATGATGTTCTTTTTTACTAAATGAAGACTGTATTATATTCATAGCAGACAAAACCCACATACTCAGTTTGGATGATATTTATGAAATTTGCTAAGAAAAACAAAATCATTTGAATGGGTAACAACAGGGTATAAATATACTCTTCTCATGCTTAAAATAAGCATCCACCAGAACAAATGACTACAGAACAAAAAATTAACTTAGTGTCTTATATATAATAACATATGCTGGGTTATGGTCTGAACGAGTATAGTACACGAAGGCTTATAAATTAGTCATACTCTTGGCATGTGCACCATAAGTGTGCAATAATATATGGTTAATGCACACTTAATGCACACTCAGTAATATTGGCTTTCGTTTCTATGCTCACATATTTAGACAGAAATTGGGACAGTGCAGAGTAGTCTTTAGCAGTTTTCAGTGGCTACGTCTTAGTGTACAGTAATTAGCCAAGAAAACATGATGATACAGACATACTCTTATACTGCAGTCTTTTTTCTGACAGTAAGACGTAATACCTCTAAAGTATTAATTATCAAAACCAACTGAAAAAGAGTCAATAAATACAAATGGTCACATGTTTGAGGATGTCGTTGACCACTTATTCCATTGCATACTGTGCTTTCTAGCCTTTACACACACTATGTGCTGCCTGTAACTACTTTTCATACTGCATTCTGCTGTTTCTAAGCATATGTGCCAGAAAGGGTCAGTATCAGGGATTGAAATGTGTGCTGATGTCTGTAAACCTGATGTCCTGGACATACCTCTCAACTATACAGAGTTTTTTGCAGAAGGTCCAGATTTTTGTCTCTTATTGTTGATCCATTTTTCATAAAATTGTGGGGGTAATTTGAGTTCTTCTCTCTCCTTAAACACCGTTAGATTTTGCAGGAGGAGAAACTAATGAAGAATTACACAGGATTAACTTCTTGGACATACATAATCTTGTTAGTGGAGATTCTCTTTCATGAAGGGAATAGTCACTAAAGACCCCAGAATCTATGGCACTGACCTGTAATCACTGGGCGAATTGCCTAATCTACATATAGTCCCTAACTGGGAAAGTTCCCCCCCCCTCGTATATTTAATGAGAGCCTCACGTAAGAAGATCAATACCTTAACTAACAATATATAACACCCTTATATATGATCTGAATAGAGATAATCGAAATATGTAACTCTGCATGTTTGTACCTTTATTTGGCAGAGGTTTAAATATGTGCTAAACACTGCATGGATTTTGCTATGCATTTTGGTATATGGTGTGTTAGAAAGTACTATCTGGGAACAATACCTTTATCTTATTTGGTGATCCCAACATCACGTTTCTTTAGTTTCCCAGACCCTTCCGGGCTTTGGGGGAGGTGGATAGGCACCGGGATTAAGCGGGAAGGACTTATCATACTTGCCCTCATGCTCATAATACAGTGTGTTAATAATATACAGTGTTGTTTCTTTTCTGTAAGATATTCCCTATAACGTAAGGTACTTATTTCACTCATATGATGTGGAACATAGAATCATGGAACATTAAGGGTTTACAATCACCAAAAAAAAAAAAACTACTTATGCATTTAACATTGAAATCTTCCGCGAATATTACCTTTCTTCAAGAGACTCATTTGATGAATCAGCAATGGGAACAAGAAAAATCAAGACCATGGATCAAAAAGATCATAGCATCAGAAGGCACTACGAATAGCTCAGGAGTAGCCATTATCATTAAAAACAATTTTGGCGCAGATATAGAAAAGGTGGGGTCAGATGAGGAGGGTAGGTGGTGTTATTTCACTACAAAACACCCTGTATTATCTAAACCTATTCTAATTATAAACATATATGCCCCCTGTACATCCCAAGAAACTTTTTTCACAAAATTGTATAACCTCATCACCTTATTTCCTAACCACTATTATATTGTTGGTGGAGATTGGAATTCAGTACAGGACCCCAAAACGGACAGATCAAATCCCAAAGCGAGATTTAACTACTTAGCCCACAAAACCATTATTGAATTGAAAGAAGACTTCAATTTATTTGACCCCTTTATATTTTCGACCAGGTACAGAAAAAGAAAAATTACACTTTTTTCTCTTGCTGTGCCAAAAGTTGGTCCAGACTGGACTTTTTCCTTATATCCCTGACATTCTATAACATGGACATTTCGTTCACCCGATCTCCGAGAACACTTTCAGACCACTCGAAGATCTCTATAAATATTCACCAACATACCAAGGACCATTCAATCAGAACAGATATCAGTTGGAAGTTGAACCCCAACCTTCTAGGGAGAGAGGAAATAAAATCTCTAATTAATGAATATTTAGATAGCTTTCTCCAAGCAAAGGACTCCTTCCAATCTCCCATAGATTGTGAATGGGCTGCAGTTAAGTCAATGATTAGGGGTTCATTGATAAATAAAGCCGCATATTATAAAAAACTTCGGAACAAAAAAAAAGGGAATTAACTGCCCAACTGCATAAAGCAGAAGAGTCCCAAGTGAATCACACTACAATACTGGAAGAATGTATAATCCGGCTACAAAAAGAACTTATATCCTTACAAGCAGATAACCTAAGTTTACATGAGATTAAATCCTTAGCATTATACGCAGATGTAATACATAGTCCCTCTAGATTATTGGCCAGAGTGATCAACCAATCTAAATCCTCTACTTTTATACCAGAAATACAATTCCAAGGCAAGGATTACCAGAAACCTACTCAAATTATTAAAATATTTGAAGATATCTTCTCCCAAACATATGGACCCTCTGAGAATATGATTGATGAAACAGAAATGCATTCCTTTCTTAATAACCTAACCTTTGCCAAACTAACAGAGAAACAAAATAAATTTCTAGAGAGGGATATTAATACACAAGAAAGTATTTCTGTCATAAAAAACCTCAAACCCAATAAATCCCCCGGCCCAGATGGTTTTACGGCAGAATTTTATAAAGCTTTTAATATGAAAATAGCGAAAATCTTAAAGTTATTGTATAATTATATTATCTGTAATGGGTTTAAAGATATCCATTTGAACGCCTCTAGAACCTTCCTCATCCACAAACATAATACAGACGCAAAAAATCCGGGGAACTACAGACCCATCTCCATGATTAACTTAGACATGAAAATTCTAGCCACGATCCTTGCCAATAGGTTCAAGGCCGTTATCTCATATATTATTTCTCCCGAACAATCGGGTTTTATTCCAGGTAGACAAACTAATGATCAGACCTTACTTTTAGAAGCATTGATACATCATTCTAACTTAAAAAAACACCCGGTATATGCTTTAGTAGTAGATGCATCAAAGGCGTTCGATAGACTAAGTACTAAATTCTTATTTGCTATCTTACCATGTTTTAATATCCCAATCTCTTTTATAAACAAATTAAAAATTCTCTATTCTACAGCATATGCCAAACTACAAATCAATAAACACATATCTAACAGAATCAAAATTGTTAATGGGGTTAGGCAAGGTTGCCCTCTTTCCCCTCTCCTCTTTAACTTATACATGGAACCACTTTTCATGCTTATTAAACAAGCTACCTTTCACCACCCCCCTAATATTTATAACTTAAAGATTTCCCTCTCGGCATACGCGGATGACCTGAACATATACTTCACCCTCCCCAACTCTGACCCAAGTAGAATACTCTCTTCTATCAATAGATTCTCTAACCTAGCAAACTATAAGATAAATAGGGAAAAATCCTTAATACTCCCTTTAAACATCCACTCGAGGTTACCTAACATTACACCATTTACAGAGATCAAATTCAAAGATCAAATACAATACTTAGGTATTCAATTTTTGCAAGGTAATCACAGTTACTATCAAGACAATGTAGTCAGGTACTGGTCAAACGTACAAAATGATATCATAAGATGGTCCAAGCTCAAACTCCTGCTTTTGGCCAGAACAACAGTGATTAAAATGAATATTCTCCCTAGGCTTCTCTACATATTTCAAGCAACTACTAACACTCTCCATAACAATTTCTTTAAAAAAATTATAACAACTATCTCTAAATTTATCTGGGCCCCTAAATCGTTCAGGATTAGCTACTCAAAGCTTATCTGTCCTAAGGAACAGGGGGGGACTGGGCCTACCTGATTTTAAAACCTATTATGAGATTATTAACGCTAGTAGAATCTTTAAAATAGCATCCTACAAGAAGAATGAACCGGTATGGGCCCCACCTTGGACGTCTCTGTATAATAACTATATTAAAACGTTAAAATTCAACCGTGCCGCTCTCCCATTTTTAAATTAAGATAACCTAGGGACCCTAAAACACACAAAAAACATAATATTTAGCATAAAATCCTTACAGGCAATCTTTAAATCTCTGAACCTTTCACACTCGTTTGTTGTTTTACAACCACTTCATCTAAACCCTAATCTTAAGCTAAACGGTTATATGCTAAACCTGGAGCAATACCCCCTACTACTAAATACCTCTATCTTGGATCTTTTCCCCCTTAGGCACCAATCAATACCTGACATGAGAACTAGTCTTGGCTTACCATATAAGTACTTAATGATACTACGACAAATTAGAGAACTAGTAAGTAAATACCTAGAACATCCACTAGTTTCGGGCAATGATATCTTAACATGCAAAACACTAATAAATCTACTGCTAAGTGGGAAAAAAATGACCTCAAGTGTGTACAAAGTCATTATGACGCTTAGATACCAGAATAAACTAATTGTTTTGAATTTCTGGTCAAAAATCAACCCTGATATTAACCAAAACCAACTCGCAAGGGCTATAAACCTAAGCACTAAATCGATTCCCTTTAAGAAGATGAAATACATCCAAATGATGATCGTAAACAATGCGTATTTTACCCCCACGACCCTGAACAAAATTTTCCCTAATGTATCCCCTGAATGTAAATATTGCCCAAAACAATCGGATGATATCCTGCACTCGTTTTGGAGCTGCAAATGTTCCTACAAGCTATGGTGTGCCTTGAGGGTGATTCTTGAAAAAATCGGTTATGAAAAATCCACCCTGTCATGGGAATTTACCATTCTTCATATTCCCCCCCCTGGAGTATCAGAAAGAAAATGCAAGGTACTGATTCCTATCTTTATGTTAATCAAATATTACATCTCCTTGAATTGGAAAAACAGACACTCCCTATCTTGGGAAGGATTTAAACACATAGCTATTAGTTACCTCAAGGCACATAAATACCTGTTCCACAATATTAAACACAAACCAGGTATGAAGGAATTTTGGGAAATCCTATCTGAACATATACTTAAATAAGTACTGTTATCTTACAGATACCAATAGTCCTTAGCACGCTGTACTTGAATTATATAGGATTTGATATGGGCACTGTATGAATTGTACATAGTTGGTGTTTTCGATGTTCTTATCCTATGCACAAGTTGCATAATGTATTTCTCAATTAGATGTATTGTCCGTATGGGTTTTTGTCATGTTTATGTAAGATTGAAAATTTGCAATAAAAAAGAATTTACAAAAAAAAAATAATTTTTCTTCATTGCTCTGGTTCCTTACCAGCTGAAAGATCAAAGGGGATATTAACCTCTGAGAGTCTGTTAGCCTGGGAACCAAGAAGACATGATGTAATCTGAAATGAATCAGTGGTACTGTGTTATCAATTTAAGGACAGAAAGAATGACAGCATTTGAGCATTTTGTCTTGAGAACATCCAACATCACCAGTATTGCCTGTATCTATATGTAAGTAGGATCTTAGACTTTAGTGTTTCTCTTAGAAATAGCTAGGAAACAGGAAGATCAAACTAGTTTGTTTTTCTGTGATGTCAGAACTTTTCTGCTGTATTATTTTAAGTATTTCTCTGTGATCGCTGAACTCTTGGCTAGCACTGTGTAGTAAGAAGCATTGTATTGTGTTTTTATTATTTATTAGTAAATATTTTACACCTTTCACCTGTGGCTGTTTTGTGTAAAGATAAGTTAAGCTCTAAGAGGACATTGCATGTATATAGTGATACTGTACCAAGTCACTCCATATAAGCTTTGCTGTTCAGTCACACTTACCATTTGGCTAATATTGCTGCACAGTAATAATTGGACAAACTTTAATAAGGGCCTTTGAGTAGCTGATAAATATTAGCTGGGTGGTGGCAGTGATTTCTACCATATAGTCTGGGTAAAAGGGGTACAGCTGGAGAACCTGTGCCAGTCTTCACCAGGAGTGTCTGTGTGGTTACATATAACTCTTATCTCAAAGTGTGTGCATGTCAGCTACTTGGGCAGGGACACGAAGCACTGGTTGGACAGAGAAGGTGCTGGAGGTTTTAGTTTGCCCACTAGGCTGAGATCTGGACCCTATAACTGTGCCAGTGGGGAGTCTTATTGGGGACCTGGAGAGAAATGGAGAAACCAGCCTCAGACTGATTGTGATCTCTGTGTGCTCTTAAAGGAAATTGTACTTTACTGTGTGTGTATTTATTATCCTTTCCCTATATGGACGCCCCTCACTGGTGTTAGTGATGAGGATTGAGGCTCCTTGATTGCTGGGCCAGTGCACGGGCATCACAGATGTATAAAAAGAATAAAGAGAAAATAAAAGGGTTATTGTATAAAAAAGATGGGTCTATATTACGTGATCAAATGATCACAATAGCGAATACTCTAAAGAGCGAAAATGCAGCATATTGAAGTTCTTTTTGTGGGATCGCGGTACAGTGAATAACGGAATATTTGCCCTTTCCTGTAGTGCGATCTCGGAGTTGGTATATATATTTAGTGGGGGTGTGAGGTTGTGCGACCCCCCACAATAATGGTTTTGCTATGGTGCATTTTCCCTCTTTAGAGCATTCGCTATTGATATAGACCCAAAAAAGATATTTTGTTCAAGGTAAAAAAGAAGTTTCACCATATTTGGTGAAGAGAGTTAAAGAAGACAGTGGAGAAATTAGAGAACTGAGAGATGAGAAGGGGTTGGTAGTAAAGAAACAGTATGAATTTATGAATATTAATACTGCAATTGATTAAAAAGTCAGGAAAATAAAAGTAAGTCTGCTCAAGCGGAGACACTTTAATATTAAATGTTGAAAAACACACATAAAAACATATAAAAATCAAAAGTAAAACAGGAGAGATGAGCGCTTTTGCATCACCAAAGGATGCTTCATCAGATCTAAAGACTGCAGCACAACAGCTCTATTTAATCAAGACTAATTAGCGCCTGGGATCACGTGACCTCAGGGCAGGTTTCAGAGGAACATTTTCATGCAACCCTTTACCAGCAGTTGCATGCAGTAAAATAATACATTTAGTCTTCAAGTTCTCAGTACTTATTCTCACATCACCACCCCTAATATTAGGCATAAAAACTTCAAGCACCAAAAAGTTAAAAACATGATTAGAGCCTTCATTTTTACATGTTTACCAAGTGCATTTCTATCATCACATCTATTCCTACTGTAAACATTCTCTCTAATTCTATCTCTAAAATTATGATTTGTTTTTCCAACATACTGATATTTAGGGACGTTCTGACCTGCTTTTGCATACCAGCCTGCAGGACAGACACATTCTTTTTTTTTTAGTATGCAAGGACTGACCACTAATCACCACCTGTGGACAACCTGACAACTCCATCCCCTCCCCAACCCCAAGATCACAAATTAGGCAAACCACCATGTTTAATCTACACAACTGCCCCTGGATTGTTGAGATGATATCCATTACACAAACCCAGTTCTCCAACAGTACAACCAATACATTAACTCTGCTTTACTTGGAATGTATTCATGATGTATGCTTTTGCACATAACATTATAATTCCATTTCTTATTATCCTCCCGCAATCTGACTGTGCGATTCGGTTTGTCACCACAAGTGTAGACAGTTAGGCCAACCTAATGCATTATGCAAACAATGTTTGTAAGAAGGAGAGCCACTCCAGAATCTCAAACCTGAAAAATACACATTTTTGTTGTTAACGAATTAAATCAGTGTGTAGAAATGCCTCTTTTTAGGAGCACCCCCAGCAGCATTTTCTGGTTAATTAGGCTGCTCACTATCAAACAGCAGATAAGTGGAAAATGAAGGAATTGAGAAACAGATTACAACACAGAAGCTTGTTAGCAGAGCTTAGCTTTAATCCTCTGCAGGTAGTTCTGCAAATAGTAAAACTATCCCTAAAACACCGGGATTACAGTTGTTCATTTTGGATTGAATTTGAGAGGGCTTGAAAATATCAAAATTTCAAATATTAGAATGCAGAGGTATAATTATATTACTTTGTTTTGTTTACCAGGTTGTCAGGGCCATGGTAATTTACAGTACAAACATGGGAAAAAAGCTCCAAGGCTTAGGAAAAATGTACACACTACATTTGCTGTAGCAGCTCACAAGAATGCAGTTGTAATATTACACATCTCACATCATAAACATAAAATTTTCAGTGAAAAACATGAAAACACAAATGCTGTCATAATCTATTGATACAACGCTTGAGTTTAAATATACAAAGAAAATGATTACAGTCTGTGTACACAAAATTAAGAGTAGTACACATCAAACGTGCTAGAAAAAATTCAGGTAATCGACTGTATGGGCAAATACACTGAATGCAGTGTTGCAGAAAATCTCAGTTAACAAAAGAACAATGTAATTACCTTCTATTACTACTCAAATCACTGGTCTTTGAAAACAAACAGCAAGAAATTCTCGTAAAAGATGGCTTTAGTACACAAACACTTATAGCACATACACAAGCATTTCAACTTAAGAGGAAATAAAATAACACACAAAATATTCAAAAAGGTAGTTTTGGAGGGGGCAAGTTTCTTTAAAACACTCCCAAATGGGGGAATTTGCCCCCCCCCGACATCTCTATTACTTTATTTGTTAACTGAAATTTTTGGTGAAAGAGATCACTGGCAGGCAGGCAATGTAAAATTTGTCCTGCTCTTTCTCCAGTAAGCTGCAAGAGCAGACCACCCACTAAATATGACTCCTTAAGAACTATAATCTCACTTCTGAGGGAGATGAACAACAGCGTATAAGTACTTGCCAAATTGAGCTACACTGCTGGAGTAATAGTGAACTGATGCAAGCAACAGATTGTAAACCATGCAATACAAATGGTACAGCAACAACAGAAACTACTTTAGAGAAAGAATGAAAAAGGATCAGGCAAGAGATGGGAAATCATCTCACACACAACAGGGCAACAGTCAGAGATGGTCTACTATAGATGCTCACTTGTTAGTAACCTGTGACACACCAGATCTCTGCCATTTGCTCAAATAAGCAAGTCCTCAAACCCCTACTAGCCCGATTTCCCTTCTCTACAAAGGCCTGCCAATGCACGATCCTATAAACTACATAGCCCTACCAGAACCTAAACCCTAAACCTAAATCCGCCAGCTATTTTTTCAATGTAACTCCTTAGCCCATTAACCTAAACCTCCATTTCCCCCTCTCTAACCTTAAATTCCCTGATCTCTCCTCTTCCTAGACCTAAAATTGCAACTACCCTCCCTCCACCTAAAGTCCCCAATTGACTGTAACCCTAAACCTCCAACCTCCCAACCCAAAACCTGAAATCCTCCTCCCCCCTTCATAAGCCTGAAATCATCCGCCTGCTCCCTCCCCATGGCTTTCTGGCCAAGCTATGCGTGCATGATGTATTCATAACTCACAGTATCTGATCTCGAAAGCCTGTCAGGCAAACCCCCACACAACCCAACATCCTAGTCATAAGAGATTCCATTGTGAGAGATACTGATTCGCCATTCAGCAGGCTGAGAAAGGATAGGGTCATAGTCAAGTGCCTCTGGGGGGGGGGCAGGATTCGCCACATCATGCATGCGGTCAGGTCTTTGCACCACAAGTATACATGTTACACAGTCATAGTTCATGTGGGAGTCAATGACCTGAGATGTACCTCCTCTGGATTATATGAAGAGGGACACTATGGAGCTCTCAGAATATGTGGCTGAGGTGGGTATGAACATACCCCAAAGCAGCATTTTACCTGTGCCCAGTATGATGCTGCAATATGAACAAAGTATGTTTGATATCCACAACTGGCTTAGCTACCAGTATCATTCAAAGGGGGTACAATATATATCAGCCTGAGGGGAGATAGACCTAAGTACTTTGCCAGGGATGGCATGCACTTGTTCACCAAGGCACTTCTGTATTGACAAAAACCTTATCCACCCCGATTTTTAGGCAAAGTCAGTTTTCAAAGTTTCCATCTTAACAAAACAGAATCCAGACAACATAAAGGTATTGCTGCTCAATGCTAGGAGAACAGCAAAACGTCACTCCCTACAGGCACTCCTTACCCTGGAATCCATAAATATGTGCATCATCATCATCAGCAGCATGGATACCTTGTTCAAGAACATTGACAGCACCCCATCAGGTGCAAGGCTTCAAGGCCTACCACACATTTAGGGCTGCCTCACTAGATGAAGGCACTAAAGGAGGTGGGGTCTCTATATTCATAAACCAAAATTTCACCTCCAGACTCAGATACAATAAAGACCTGGAACTCCTCCATGTGCAACTTGCCACTAACAAAAAAATGACATCCCATTGTAGCTAACTATAGGCCTCCCACTATGCCCCCTCTTGGCCCTGAGTAATACAGCATATCTAGGCATTCATCCAAATACTATTCTCCTAAGGGATTTCAACTACCCCTACATTAACTGAGAGATCGATACGTCCCCTAACATGTATGCCCAGAGATTTCTAGACCTTATCAATGCAAACTGTCTTGACCAGTTAGTCTGCATCCCAACCAGGACAGACAATATCCTGAACTTGGTTCTCACCAGTATAGGAAAGCTCTGCTTCCTACCAAGTGTAATTCCCTTCCTGGTCAAATTGGACCACAAGTTAGTCACATTTACCTTAAGACTGATGCCAGAACTATTGTCCAATATCTCAGTGTTCAAAGATTATGACTAATCTCCTGAAACTGAGTGATGACCTGGCTAAACATAACATTTCTGTCCATCACCTATGACCCTACTGCTAATGTGGAATCCTTTACTGGCAACATCTAAGCATGTGTCAATAGCTGTACTGATGCATCTGTCTTCCTCGAAAGTAAATACAGTAACAAATTCAAAAATAAACCACCTATGGTGAAACCCAATTATAAACAGGCTATATAATAAAGGAAAAAAATAATTTTACATAAAAATAAATGTAACTTTCAAAGTGTAAAAAAAAAAAAGCTCTTGCTAAACTTAACAGGGAACTCCAGAACCTGATCAAATCAACCAAAGCCAGATATGAGATAAAAATTGCCACCAAGGCAAAGAATAACCACAAAGCCTTCTTTAACTGTGTTAGAAACCTTAGAAACAATACTTAGCACTGTACAGAGCTAACAGTAAATGATATCAGACACTCTGGCCCAAAAAGTGTATCCAGTCTACTAGCAGATAAATTGAAATGTAACATCACCAAGGTCTCATCTGCTTGAGTTAGTGGTAGCTAAGGTGGATGTAAAAGACGATTGTAAAGAGGAAGGGAAGTTCCCCAAAGCCTCTCTGTAAGTATAAACACAACCTTGGGTCTCTCCTGGAAAGAGACCACTAGCCTAGTGGGATTAACCCAGTCAACATAGAATAAATAAACAAACAAACCATCACCACTTCTCTCCTTGTACACTCCAAGATCTCATACCACATCTACACAGCCTCCTCCAAATCTACACTATCCAAGGCAAAGAGCAGTCTTTCTATGGGACCAGATAACATACCAAACAAACAATACCTGTCAGACCCCCTGCGGAGGTTATTCAAAGTAAGTCTATAAACAGACTTTGTGCCAGATGAATGGAGGAAAGAAACTGTCAACCCCTTATGCAAAGCTGGAGAATCAACAGATCTAGAAAATTATAGACCTATAATTCTGACCAGCCTCATATATAAGGCTATGAAAAGGATTGTTATGAAATTAATAATTAAGAATATAATTAACCTACAAACTCTTCATCCAAGCCATTTCATATTTGTTATGGGCATGTCTAGCCTACTTAACTGGGTTGACTTCTTTGAGGAGGTTACTGAAGCAATGGATGAGGGTAAATCAGTACACATGCATATCTAGAAAACTATCCCAGTAAAATGTTAGCCCATATGTAACTTACTGAATAGCAAATTGGCTTACAATCAGAACCTAGGAAATTAGGGTCGGGGCTCTGCCTCCTCCAAAAGACCTGTTGCAAACTGTGCACCCCAGGGTTTAGTCATTGAGCCATTCTTCTTTGGCATTTACTTTCTGGAGGCCAAAGCTACTGTTAAGGGTTTATAGCTGACAACATTTGTAACTGACTGTAAATTTGGTGCGATCATAAACTCCCATAAGCACACCAAGATCATCCAAGAGGGCCTTTCCCAAACCAGCAGCTGGTATCCAAACTATGAAATAAAACTGAATGCCAAGAAATGCGTAACATTATTGTTAAGAAAGCAAGACATCCCTTAGAGCTATCACACTGACAACACACCCCTGAAAATGATTCTTGTAGTTAGAGACCTGGTAATCCAGGTCAGCAATGAACAGTCCTTCAATCGCCATGTATCCACTAATGTAAGAATGTCCTTTATCACAGCATGGCTTATTACTAACGATGTGGCATCCAGGCCAGGGAAGTGATCATTCCAATGTACTCTGCACTCATCGGGCTGATCAATGAGTATAATACCCCTCTCTAGTCATATTAATACCCCTCTCCAGTCCTTTGACATAACATGAATGCACACAGTGCATTCCTACTAAGAAAATCAAGGACCTAAATCATAAAAAATATATAGACCATCTTAAAAATCTATCACTCTCCTTGGTGTCATAAAGGCTACTGAGGGACAATCTCTGTCTAACATATAAAGCTTCAGCAGACCCTGTCTTCTCAAAACAGTTGCACATTGTTAAGTCCAATGGTGGCATAAACACCAATTAAGAGATCTAAATCTCTTTTGCAACATAACTAGAATATGCTGGAAGGACAGATATGAACCACAGTGAAACCACTTCTTTAGAAGCTTCTTCCTCCCTAAACAAAGCAAGGTACTTATCGTTCACTGTTCAAATGTAATTTGGATGAATGGCTGGGAAATTACAAATTCACCCTTGGTTTACCACCTCTATCCCTCACAAATAGGGTCAACAGGTAAATATTCTGCTCATCTCTGGATTATTTGCACTTAGAATATAAGGGCTACAGATGTCATGGGAATGTATGGCTAGGTTTCTAAAGATACTCGTGGATTAATAGCCTAGTAAGTACCCCTGAACCTAATACACCCTACTGCCTCAGAAGACATCATTGGTGGCTATACAGGATTCATTCTGAAACATTTGTAGCAGATACTGGTCAGTGGGTACAGTTTGGCAAGCAGTATCAGTAGGTGCTGTCCAATGTGAGTGTGCAAAGTCTGTCGTGCAACTGGGGTACAGTAATGACCACAGTGAATAGTCTGCCGTACAGAACCAGTACATTACTGGTCAGGCTGCCCAGTACTTTAGTGTCACAGCTTACATCAAAATAGGGCTGCAGATTTATGTAAGACCAGATTGTAACAAGTGTTCTTTGAAATGAGTCTGGTCTTGACAAAAGATAACTGCTGGGGACAGGTGGGGAACTGACTATGTCAAGACTTCTGCAGTAGCTAGAAAAACTGTATATCTGAGCTGTTGTCTGCTGTTATTAGCAGGTTTACAGTCAACAGTCATCTGCTTAGGAGATGAATAACCAATTACCAGGATCTTTCATAGAATTCAGTAAACACACAGAAAACTTGTATCATGCATTTCTTAGTGTAATTTCTACACCACATTCAATTTTCCTGAGGTAAAATACACCAGCAAGTAAGATTAATAGACCACTTACTATGAACAAAAATATCAAAAAAGCTAAACAGCAGGCAGTCCAACACACAACCAGAGTAAATAAAAATTAGAAGTTTATTAAAACAAGGTAAGCACTTTCATGAGTACTAAGCTCGCTTCTTCAGACCAAACCAAATACATATTAAGCGCTTTTTTGATATTTTCGTTCGTAGTAAGCGGTTCATTAATCTTAGTTGCTAGTATTTTTTACCTCTGGACATTTTGCTACTTTGTACACCAGCCTTGGAGCATGGCCAAAGGAACTGATAGCGTAGAATTGGATTATAATCAACATCAAGAAGAATTTCTTGGCACTCGGAGAGAGAATGAAGTTTAGCATGTTTTGCGACATAACAGAGGCCATGAGTGGAAAGCTCTAATGAGGATAGAGGTATTATTAGAAAGAAATGATAATCCATTGCTAAAATATGCTACTGGGGTCAACAAAGAAGACAAACACTCATCTAATATACACTTTTACAGCTTTAGAAAAGAACTGAATATGCCCAGCTATGGTGAATATCACCCGGAGTTGGTAAAACAATGGCATCAACTAAACCTGGAGTCCGGGTTTTTAAAACCGAGGAAGAAAAATTGATGGCAAGTATTATAAACCATCAGGTGACCCTATATGAGTCCTTTCCAGAGCACATGGTGGATAAAAAGTTAACAGAATTATTAAACACCGTTACTCTATATTGATTAATACAAAAATTAAGAAAATGGACAGAGATGTTCAGGAGTTCCAATTAGACGGAGTGTTTACTTGGCCTAAAGAATTGCGTACTTTGTCTCACTCTGGTGGTGATCACAAACGAACTTCAAACAAACAAGTAAACTTTTTAAAATAAAACAAAATGGAAACAATAGGAGCTGACAGCAGTAAAATACTTAAAAAGTAACTGTTTTAATGTGAGCGCTTTCGGCCAGGAAATACCCAGCCTTCATCAGACAAAACAGTTTTAAAAAACACAAACAGGTTCATTTATACTAAATTAAGCTGTTCTAATTATTAAGCAGATCATATCCTTAAAGCAACAGTTCGCTTAACTAATAAACAGCATAAAAGAATTTCAGGACACTATTAATGAATCAAGGTAATTCTTCATCAAGAAAAAATATTGATGAAAATAAAAAATGTATATATATATATATATATATATATATATATATGGTTCTACCTGACATAGTCGAAACCACACAACACCGACAACCACATCACCGACACCACATATTCGACAGTCCATAAACACGAAACCACACATAACCGACAACGAAATAACCGACGGTACACAAACACGAAACCCCATACACTGCACACACCACAATAACAATTAAAACAAAACACATCCCCATTCCACAAACCACACACACAACACAAGCACACCAAAATCCTTACAAGCCCACACTAAACCTTACCCTAACCCTAAGGTCCGTCACTATCGCACACTTACCTACCCGCTCCCTAACCCTAACTCACTTAACCGCCCCTATCGCTCCCTAACCCTAACTCACTTAACCCACCCCTATCGCTCCCTAACCCTAACTCACTTAACCCACCCCTATCGCTCCCTAACCCTAACTCACTTAACCCACCCCTATCGCTCCCTAACCCTAACTCACTTAACCCACCCCTATCCCCACAGACCGTCAATCTCCACACTTACCTGCCTCGCACCCTAATGTCCGTCACTACCGCATACTCACACAGCCTTTCCCCATGTCGGCATCCTCGGCGTTGGTGTTGTCATCCGTCGTGTCGGTCTTCTGCATTGTCGATGTTCTGCCACTCGCGATTCGGCCGGTCTTCGTTTCGATCTTCTGGAGCTCCGGATTCCGATGTCGGTCTTCTGCGCTGTCGACGAAGTCAGGTAGAACCATATATATATATATATATATATATAGATATATATATATACATATTTTAAATAAATGCCATGGTAAGACTGCTATTATGAAAACTTAAATGAGAAATCCAATAATATTATAAACAAGTAATTCTTACTAATAGAACAAATAAAGCTACAGCATGAGCAATAATGCTTATAAGACTTGCTTATGTAAAATAAATATTCTATATATTGAATAAGGTGAAATGAAATAAATTAAATTAATCATCTCCTAAGCGATAGTAATTTCAACATACATTTAATGGAAATACTATCGTTCAAACCTGGAAAGGTTTGTGCATTTGTTATTTGCCACTTTAACTCATCCAATTCTAATTGAATTTGCCAAGGCCCCCCTCTAGTCCCTGATATCCTCCTTTGCAAAATAGCAAATTTAAAACAATGACTTGGGTAGTCTATGACATGTTTGGCTAGAGCGTTGTTGGGATCTTTATTACTAATGGCATAACAATGCTCATAGATCCGCTGCTTTAATTTCCTTTCCATCTTGCCAATATAAAATGCATTACATCCATTACATAATGCGACATATGTGACTGCTTTGGTTTCACAATTAAATTTAGAATTTATTTTATATCTTATACCATTAATATCACATTGGTTACCTGTTTCTATGTACTTACATTGTGGGCAAAAACCACATTTAAACATGCCTTCGATGTTACTATAACTATGGCATATACCATTTTTCTTTTCAAAAATGGTTTTAAGATTTAAACCTCTCCTATAGGTTATTTTTGGTTTATTACCCACTGCTTTAACCAGCAGCTCATTCCCTTTAATTATAGCCCAATTCTTGTGTAGAATTTCCCTAATAGGACCATAATCAAGTGAGTATGTATTAAGGAAACTGACTTGGTAAGCAACTTTATGTTCTGAAGGCACTACTTGGGTAGAATTAACAACATTTAAGTTAACACTTAAATTA
Source organism: Protopterus annectens (assembly GCF_019279795.1). Lineage (NCBI taxonomy): Eukaryota > Metazoa > Chordata > Ceratodontiformes > Protopteridae > Protopterus > Protopterus annectens. The sequence continues at coordinate 404,221,504 of NC_056740.1, read as the reverse complement.
TTCTGTGAGGTGTCAGCGACAGTTAAACGTTTACACCCTAATAGTGGAATAAAGAACCCTTCCACCCTCTTCTGTTTGACCTCGTTTTTAACAGACATAATTAAATGTAAAGGGTAACCTCTGTTGAGGAACATAATTTCTAATAGGGCACATTCAGCCATAAATTCCATCTCTTCTGAAATCATACGAGCAGCCCTGACCATTTAGCCCTTTACCACTGCTCGTTTTTGATGATATGGGTGACAACTTGAGAAGTGAAGGAAAGTATTTGAGTACGTTGGCTTCCTGTATATATTGCTTTTATAGCAAAAATTCCCAGAATCTTTAACTAGTAGAATGTCAAGGAAATTAATGGACTCCTCCCCCAGGGCATAGGTGAATTCCAAGAATGTAGTCGTTTTAGATATGTTGTTAATAAATGATGGTATTTGTAAAATATCACCTACCCACATACAAAACATATCGTCCTGGTACCTAGTGTACCAGTAGACATTTTCCTGAAATAATGGGTCTTGAAACAATAGACTATGCTCCCAATGGGCCATTACGGCATTGGCGAAACTTCCACCACACGGGGAGCCCATAGCTACCCCCAATTTCTGCAGATAAAACTCACCATCGAAAGTCATATAGTTGTTGGTCAAAACCAACTCTAACAGTGTAGCCACTAAATAAATTACATTTTTGTCAACTTTTTTCATTAACAAAAATTCACGGGTCCACTCAATTCCAATGGCATGGGGGATAACCGTATAAAGATCCTTAACATCTATTGTAAGGAAATGACTGTTTTGCATGAATTCAAGTTTGTTAATATCTTGTAAAAAGCTCCACGAATCTTTGCATATTTGCGATTCGCTTTCTAAATATGGTTTAAGTATACTGTCTATAAATTTGGCACACCCATAAGTAATTGAACCCCTCCCATCAACTATTGGTCTGAAAGGTGGGTCATTCAAAGATTTATGAATCTTAGGGGGGCCAAATAAAGCTGGAATAATAGGGGCCAACACTGACAGGTAATGGTACAACTCAATGTCTATGGAGCTTTCTAAAAATAAGTCTTCCAAACTTAGCCTAATCTTATTATATGCCCCATTAACTTCATTCAATGATACTTTAGTATATGAATCTGTGCCAAGTTGGCGCTCCATTTTATCTACATAAACTGCATGGTCCATGAAAACCAGGCCACCCCCCTTGTCTGGCTTCATGACCCTAATTTTGCAGTCTTTTAACAAATTAATACAGTCATTCTCCATAGCGTTAAGGTTAGTTCTAGTACCCCTCTTATGGGAACCTTCTTTGACAGCTCTAAAATCAAATTCACACATTCTTTCAAATACGTTCAACTCAGGGTGAATGGGGGGATTAAATACACTAGAAACCCTGGTCGAACTAGTCATGGTTGAACTATTACCCATAAGTAAATTAAGATTTAATTTATGAATAAATAATTTGAGATCAATTAAAGTGTCTGCAATGTCCATCCTTCTAGAGGGAACAAAAGTCAATCCCTTCGAAAGGAAATCTACCATCTCCTGATGGACATCCAAGATGGTATAATTAAAAATATTAAAGTCTCCTTTCGAACTAGTGTGTACATTTAGGTTAAAGTTCTCGCAATTATCAAATACTATCGCTTCCGCTGCCTCTTTTTGTTCCTCCCTTGTGTTCGATTGCGATTTTATTGTCGATTGTTGGTTCGGACATTGGTGTTGGATTGAAAACCCCGCTGGTTAAAGTCATCAGTCCTATTACCAACATCCGCTATGTTGTTACTAGGGGCATTACTGCCCCCTCCATTGTTGTTCCAGTTATTAAGCCTTTTACTCCGCCTCAATGGCTCGGTAGTTCTCAAATCTGCCATGGGATTATTACCAGAGACACTAGCCAAACCATCATTTTCATTACTATCCAAGTTATTAGAGTCACCTCTTTCCCTAAAAGGCACGTGAGAGGGGGGGATTCGGGTAAGCCTGTTTCTTAGTATAGTCATTAATGTCTCTGGCAATCTTTCTCTTTTTAGTAGTCAACAGTTTATCCAATGCTGATTCTATACTGGTGTAAGTCCTGCAATATTCAAATTTATACCTAAAGAAGTCAGCATGATTTTTAATAAATTGATCCAATAATTCAAGATCCGTTTTAAGGACCCCAATTTCAGAATTATAAAAATTAATAAGAGCTTTTAGGAACTTAAGGCCTTGGCGATCAAATAATTCTAAAAGTTCGTGGTGAAATGCAGACCCATTAACTAGGCCTGCTGGATAACGCCACTGCCTGAGCCCTTTTGGAATAATGTTCTTATTTATACACTCTTGCAAGTAAGAAACTTCAAGTTGAAGTTTCCTGCATTTAAACATTTTTGTATCAAACTTGTTGATTTTACTCTGGTGGTGATATCAACAATATTAATAAGTTACGAAGTTACAAAGGAATGAGAATAATACACAATTAACATCTCTGTCTGACCATGGTGAATCGAATAGTATTGAAACTTCCATGAGTCATGACTTGACAGTCGCTGTACAATCTACATCTGCAGGGAACTCTTGTGAAACAGCTGGCATTACAGACAATACACCTAACCTCATTGTCAGTAATGGAGTGGATGAAGTGGGATCTACTCAGCCAGTAGTTTGACCCAAGGATTCTTTTTATATCACACTGAAAGATCAACTTTTATGAAGTTACCCTTCCGATTCATCGAAGAAACAGAGTCAGTCCAGAAGCAGGGGGCGATTCAAGAGGAAACATACACCAGATGGAGGCCAACATCACACTATCAAAAAGATGTGAAAAATAGTGGAGAGTCACTAATATGGAATATTTCCAGCACTGAGCTGCCTCTCTATGATACTTCTTTGCTGGAGAAAGGGCTCTGTTATATTCCCTCCCAATCAGCTGATTTAGCAGAGACTATTACTGATCTTAAGATGTTTCTTTGAAATGTGATGCTGAAGATGCCGTATTCTGATACTCGACATGATTTTGGCTATGAGGAAATATTTGATGGAAAATAGTGAGTTTGAACGCAATACTATTAGATTAATAAGTGAATTTATGGATATACTTTTGTCTTATAATGCTTTTGTGTTTAATAATAAATATTACTTCCAATTGGATAGAGTAGCTATGGGAACAGCTTGTGCAAATAGCTACGCCAATATGTTTATGGCTGCATGGGAAAATCAACATATTTTACAGAGCGATTTATATAATATTCATATACCATTTTACCGTTGAATTGTAGACGGCATCTTTTTTATTTGGACGGGTAGCCTTCAAGAACTTGACATTTTTTTATACAGATGTACAACATACCACTACTTTTTAAAAATTTGATATGGTGAGGTTTAGGACTAAAATAGAATTTTTGGATGTATGTATTAAAAGAAATATTATGGGAATGGTAACCACAGAAATACATCACAAATCATGCTATCGTAATAAGATATTGCATAGAAATAGTATGCATGCATTGCATATATTTTCTAATATAGTGAAAGGACAGGCAATAAGGGCCTCCAGGCTAAATGTTGATGATATAGATTTTTATAAAGAACTTGGTAGACTTAACATGAATTTTACTCAAAGAGGTTATGGTGAACAACAAGTAACACAAACATCTAATGAGGTCCAGAAATTGAGGAATACTATAGCTCAGCCATATTTCTCAGAACAAATTAGACATCGACAATGTCAGTTTAATATAACAGTGTGTTCGGATTGAGTGAAATGTTCGCTATATTATACTAGTGATATGAAAAATATAAGGGAGGTGATAAGTCGACACTGGAATATACTCACTACAGATGAAAATACTAAAAGTATCTTGGTCAAGAAACTCCTGTTCAGATACAAAAATAAAAAAAAGCGATGAAAAGGATATTATGTGGATATAAAGAAAATCTGGGTAAACACAATCCATCCAGAGTGAATCATACACACCCTTGTGGTGAATGTAATTACTGTCAATATACTGACAGTAGTGGAGAGTTTAAACACCCAGTTACAGGGAAGGTGCATCTGTTTAAGACACCTGCCAAGTGTAACAGTATTAATATTATCTATCTGGCTCACTGTATAGTTTGCCAATCATTCTATATTGGAAAGCTGAATAGGCGCTTCAGAGATAGAATTAGGGAACACCTGTATAGCATGAGGGGACAGAATATTACCAATGCATTAGTGAAACATGTTATCAGCACTTCCATTCAACATGCTTTTACATATATGGTGATCAAAAGTATTTCCTCGAGCCAATGACTTGGAGATATATGCAACCACACTGGATAATCGGGTTACATGTCGGTAGCGATATGGGCCTTAATGGACATATTTCCCTTACCGTCGACTAATTTCCTACTCCTTAGCTAAACTGTGGAACTCTCTCCCCCCTCACATACACAACCTACCAAACCATACTAATTTCAAATCTCAGTTATTCTCTCATCTAACAGCTAAATGGGAATGCCCATGTCACGCTCCAACATAAAACCCCCTGGACCCTTTCTTTCTTCCCTGCACTGAAATCATTAGCTATTATCACTACTATTGCTCTTGTCATCCTAAAACATTCTCATCCCCTACCTGGAACTGAATTTTTCTGTCATCTAATGTACTATACGTTCAATAACAAATAGTTTGGTGCTTCTTCCATGAAAAATGGTTCATCTAACCACAAATGGATTGTAGCTATGATTTAAAAGTTAACTCATTTAGAGCATAAGTCACATAATGTTTTTCTGTTAATGTTGAGTTTACCTAACCTGCAAAGGTCTAGTAATCCTCATGTTTGTTCCAATAGTGACGCCAATGCAGTGATGGTTGACTGGGAATTGAGAAATGTGTTGCATGGACCTTATTCTGGACAAATCTTGTTTTATAGGAGGTTTGTTGATGATCTTTTTATTTTACGGGGAGGTTCTTATCGAATGTTAGATGAATTTTTAGAATTCCTGAATGACTCTACAAGTTTTTTGAAGTTTACCCACAAATGTTCTGATTTGGGGATAGATTTTTCTAGACACTACAGTGATTAAGAGTAATGTAGGGCAGGTATATACCAAGTTACATAGGAAAGACTGCTATGTTAATCACTTATTACATAGAGAGAGTTCACATCCCCCTCATATTTTTAAGAATGTTGTTTGAAATCAGATTTACAGAGCCTCTAGGTTAAATGCTGGGGAGGAAGACTTTACAGGTCAGGCGAACCATGCAGTAAATAATCTAAGAGAGAGAGGTTACGATGATCACCTTTAATGTGCAGGATGTGGCGAGCAGAAGGGATAGTACTGCGAAAACTTTTTACTCTGCAGTAGATGGGGCAACTAATACTAGTAAAAGAATGGATAAAGTAGTGACTAAGCTTAAGGTCCCTTTATGTTATACTAGGGATGTACGAAATTATACTGATATTATTAGGAAGCGTTGGAGGATATTGACTACTGACCCTGAATTAATGTACTTTGTAGATGCCACATCGTTTATGTATAGGAATAGTAAGTCTATAAGAAGGAGGCGGTTATCCACGTAATGAAACTAATGATAGTGATTTCAGTGGTACATGGCCTTGTGGGAAGTGTAACGACTGTCATTATTTAGATACTAGCATCGTTTTCCTACATCCTGATCAATGTAAAACTTACACTTTTAATGCTTCAGCAAATTGTGAAACAGAACATATAGTATATCTCGCTCATTGTACATTATGTGAAACGTTTTATATTGGTAAAACTGATAGATTTTTTTAAGGAACGCATAAGGGAGCATGTTTATCACATTAGTAAGGGAAGTAGAACTAATGCCCTTGTGAAGCATGTTTTAAATACAGATGCAACACATACTTTTACATTTTTAGCCATAGGTAGGGTATATGAAAATGTTAGGCAGGGGGATGCACGTCAGAGAACAGAGGAACTTGAATCCATGTGGATAGTTAGGATGAGGGGTGATGCAGGGAATGGGTTAAATGAATGCATTCCCCTCAGACCTAAATTAAAGTCCAGACCCATTAGGAGATGAAATATTATATTACATGAATAAATTATATATATATATGTATTAAAAGTTTTGATATATGTTTATGATTTTAATTTGTTTATGCTTGTTATATATGTTTTTATAGTTTGTGTATTTTACCTTTAAATATTTTTGAAATGAGTGCTAATTGATTTTAACATGTGATAGGGAGGTGTATTTAAGGTGTGTGTTTTGTAGTGTCTCTATTACACCTGATGAAGCACACCAGTGAAAGCGCTTGTGTTATATGCACTAGTAAAGTTTTTTGACTTGGAGACTGCAGCCTTTGTCGTGTCGCTGTTTTATTTTACTCATGTTTTCAATGTTAACTCTCTAAGTGCTTATTACATAATGTATTATTCTTCTGTAATGTTTAATTGTTCTGTATGAACTTTTTGTTATTTCTTTGTAACATTTAACTTGCAATGTCTTGGAGCTTGTCTCCCCGGGCCTCCACTGAAAAGGGGCTCTTTATGGCCCAATGGACTTCCCCGGTCATCAAACTTAAATAAATAAATAATAAGTAAATAAACCCACATTGAAAGTTAGACCTCTATTCAAATACAAGTACATTTCACATAGGATATAGTTTTTATATCTTTAGGTGTATTTTATAGCTACAGTATTAGCATTTAAGCATACTTTTTTATTCATTAGGGCAAATATTTTTTCATATTTTTTGTTAGTTTCTTATGTATTCGTATCTTGTTATTATTTTAATATATGTTAGTATAAGGTGTACTGTTTGACAGGTAGTTTTTGATATTTACTATATTATTATGTTAGTATCAGGTTTACTGTTTGTCAGGTAGTTTTTGATATTTACTATATTATTATGTTAGTATCAGGTGTACTGTTTGACAGGTAGTTTTTGATATTTACTATATTATTATGTTAGTATCAGGTTTACTGTTTGACAGGTAGTTTTTGATATTTACTATATTATTATGTTAGTATCAGGTGTACTGTTTGACAGGTAGTTTTTGATATTTACTATATTATTATGTTAGTATCAGGTGTACTGTTTGACAGGTAGTTTTTGATATTTACTATATTATTATGTTAGTATCAGGTTTACTGTTTGACAGGTAGGTTTTGATATTTACTATATTATTATGTTAGTATCAGGTGTACTGTTTGACAGGTAGTTTTTGATATTTACTCTATTATTATGTTAGTATCAGGTTTACTGTTCGACAGGCAGTTTTTGATATTTACTATATTATTATGTTAGTATCAGGTGTACTGTTTGACAGGCAGTTTTTGATATTTACTATATTATTATCTTAGTATCAGGTGTACTGATTGACAGGTAGTTTTTGATATTTACTATATTATTATCTTAGTATCTTAGTACTGTTTGACAGGCAGTTTTTGATATTTAGTATATTATTATCTTAGTATCAGGTGTACTGTTTGACAGGCAGTTTTTGATATTTACTATATTATTATCTTAGTATCAGGTGTACTGTTTGACAGGTAGTTTTTGATATTTACTATATTATTATCTTAGTATCAGGTTTACTGTTTGACAGGTAGTTTTTTATATTTACTATATTATTATGTTAGTATCAGGTGTACTGTTTGACAGGTAGTTTTTGATATTTACTATATTATTATGTTAGTATCAGGTGTACTATTTGACAGGTAGTTTTTGATATTTACTATATTATTATGTTAGTATCAGGTGTACTGTTTGACAGGTAGTTTTTGATATTTACTATATTGTTATGTTAGTATCAGGTTTACTGTTTGACAGGTAGTTTTTGATATTTACTATATTATTATGTTAGTATCAGGTGTACTGTTTGACAGGTAGTTTTTGATATTTACTATATTATTATGTTAGTATCGGGTGTACCGTTTGACAGGTAGTTTTTGATATTTACTATATTATTTTTATGTCTCTTCTTTTGATAGATTCATCATTTTATCTTATATTGTAGTGTTGTAGTTAATTAGTAGAACACGGGTACTCCCATTTGTTTTTTTGGAAGCAATGTAAAAAAGAAAATCTTTTGATCAATGATGTCTTTATATATCTGTGTAGATTGTAATTTGCAAGAAATCATGGCCATATACATGGCTTCAAATGTGTCTGGATTTATAATTTACATGTCGTTCAGGTAATTAATGCACTAAGCAGTTTTAGGGAACTTGTGCCTTTAACTCTTCGTACATGCAGTAGAGGATGGAACGTTATTTATAGAGTTCACATGCTTTGAAATGTTGTACTTAGTGGAATGTGAGTATTTTATTTGTTTCTAAATGTACGGAAAAATGTTTTGATCTATTATATGTTTTTAATATTTACTATATTATTATGTTAGTATCAGGTGTACTGTTTGACAGGCAGTTTTTGAGATTTACTATATTATTATGTTAGTATCAGGTGTACTGTTTGACAGGTAGTTTTTGATATTTACTATATTATTATGTTAGTATCAGGTTTACTGTTTGACAGGTAGTTTTTGATATTTACTATATTATTATCTTAATATCAGGTGTACTGTTTGACAGGTAGTTTTTGATATTTACTATATTATTATCTTAGTATCAGGTGTACTGTTTGACAGGTAGTTTTTGATATTTACTATATTATTATCTTAGTATCAGGTGTACTGTTTGACAGGCAGTTTTTGATATTTACTATATTATTATCTTAGTATCAGGTGTACTGTTTGACAGGCAGTTTTTGATATTTACTATATTATTATCTTAGTATCAGGTGTACTGTTTGACAGGCAGTTTTTGATATTTACTATATTATTATCTTAGTATCAGGTGTACTGTTTGACAGGTAGCTTTTGATATTTACTATATTATTATCTTAGTATCAGGTGTACTGTTTGACAGGTAGTTTTTGATATTTACTATATTATTATTTTAGTATCTGACAGGTAGTTTTTGATATTTACTATATTATTATCTTAGTATCAGGTGTACTGTTTGACAGGTAGTTTTTTATATTTACTATATTAATATGTTAGTATCAGGTGTACTGCTTGACAGGCAGTTTTTGATATTTACTATATTATTATGTTAGTATCAGGTGTACTGTTTGACAGGTAGTTTTTGATATTTACTATATTATTATGTTTGTATCATGTGTACTGTTTGACAGGCAGTTTTGGATATTTACTATATTATTATGTTAGTATCAGGTGTACTGTTTGACAGGTAGTTTTTGATATTTACTATATTATTATGTTAATATCAGGTGTACTGTTTGACAGGTAGTTTTTGATATTTACTATATTATTATGTTAGTATCAGGTGTACTGTTTGACAGGTAGTTTTTGATATTTACTATATTATTATGTTAGTATCAGGTGTACTGTTTGACAGGTAGTTTTTGATATTTACTATATTATTATGTTAGTATCAGGTTTACTGTTTGACAGGTAGTTTTTGATATTTACTATATTATTACGTTAGTATCAGGTGTACTGTTTGACAGGTAGTTGTTGATATTTACTATATTATTTTTACGTCTCTTCTTTTGATAGATTCATCATTTTATCTTATATTGTAGTGTATAGTTAATTAGTAGAACACGGGTACTCCCATTTGTTTTTTTGGATACAATGTAAAAAAAAAAAATCTTTTGATCAATGATGTCTTTATATATCTGTGTAGATTGTAATTTGCAAGAAATCATGGCCATATACATGGCTTCAAATGTGTCTGGATTTATAATTTACATGCCGTTCAGGTAATTAATGCACTAAGCAGTTTTGGAACTTGTGCCTTTAAGTCTTCGTACATGCAGTAGAGGATGGAACGTTATTTATAGAGTTCACATGCTTTGAAATGTTGTACTTAGTGGAATGTGAGTATTTTATTTGTTTCTAAATGTACGGAAAAATGTTTTGATCTATTATATGTTTTTAATATATTTGTATAAAATGAAAATCTCTATGAGAGCATATATTTAGCTTCTAAATGTGTTTGGATTTATGTTTCATTTGCTGCCAGGTTTTGAAATTATTGGACTAAGTAACATAAGGAATCAGTGCCTTAAGAAGTTTTTGTAACATCTAGTAGGAGGATACATGGATATTCATAGAGGGTTCCCTATTAGAAGACCGAAGACGCATTCTTTCAAATGCACCTTTTGGCGAACTCTAAAGCCTGAAATGGCAAAATATGAAAGCGGATTTTAAGCGAATTCTTTCCCTGGGAAAGAATTTGCTTGGCTGCTTCATTACTTTGCCATTTTCAGCACTGTAGTGCAGTCTCGGAGTTGGTATATTTAAGCACTTAATGTAATGTTTAAAGTGTTTTTTTTTTTTTTTTTGGAACAGCGATTTTTTTCCGTAGGAAATAAATCGCTGTTCTGATGGTTCGAAATTGTAAAGTTTCGCTTACATAGGGTTGATTAATCACCATTCGCTTTTTTAAGTGTTTGATGATCTAATATAAACCTTTCATAGAGTCATGTGCCTTGAAATGATTACTATGATTGGAGCTTTAGTTTTTAAATGACTTTAAAAAGAACTGTTTAATATGTAAAAGGTTTGGTCTGAAGAAGCAAGCTTAGCACTCATGAAAATGCTTACCTTGTTTTAATAAACTTCTGCTTTTTATCTACTCTGGCCATGTATTGGCATGTCTACTGTTTAGCTTTTTTGATACAGTCAATTTTCCATTTACTAGTTTTCCATATTAAACTGGCATGGCAGCTTGCTTGGTGAAATCAGAATAGTCAATAAGAGCTCTCCCCTTTCGTTTATTCTACTAATCTACCCCCAAATAGCCATTTTGTTTTTACTATTTTTAATTATTTATTGCATTTGTTGACCAGGAGAGTCCATATGGAAAATGTCCTTTTTCAGCAGACACCCAAGGAGAAAAGCTCCAGGGCAAAATTAGCATTGACTACATTACATATAGTTAGTAAGAAGATAAGTTACATTACATATGCATAATATTTGTATGTAGGTATGAATTAGGCTAGCTGCCTTTTGGGGCATTTTAAGTCTAAACAATTTCCTCAAAGGTGAGAATCAAACCCTGTACCTTGTGTCAGTGAGGTAAACACCTTAACCGCTATTCCAAACATATTTTCCCAGTGCTAAAACAACTTGTTCTAGTTGTTGCATCAGAGACTGTCACTCAGAGTTTGAAAATGATTATCAGACTAATAACTCCATGTTTTGTTTTCTAAACATAGTCATGCTCCTTCCTCAAAGGTGAGAATCAAACCTTGTACCTTGCATTTGTAAGGAAAACACCTTAACAATTATGCCAATTTTCAAACCACAAGCTCTCTGTTGAGATAATATTTTACATTGTGTATAGTTAGTACATATGTAATTATTTATCAAGTTCACAGTTTTTACAAGATCTGGATTGAGAATGACAAATTTACAGGTTGAATAGTTACATATTAATACATATGGCTCTTAGATGATTCATAATATTTCACAGAAGTGGAATTATCTGGTTTGAATTGTCATTTCTAAGTAATATTATATTTTAATTGTCTGTTAAACATTGTTAGCCAAAAGCCGCACCATGTATGTTTATGATATTCCTTCAGCTCTGTTTTAAAGGAAGATTGGTCTTTGATTTTTCTTAAGGATATTGGTATAAAGTTTCATTTTCTTGTGCTAACATTGGAGTAAAGTACATCATCTGTGGCACTGTTAGATTTAATGATTGCAAGTAGAAGCTTGTCACCTGATAGTAGGGGTATTTTAGGAGTGTAGGTATAGACAAGCTGTTTTAGGTTTGGATATAGGTAATGTTTGTGCAGAATTTTATGTAAATTTAAATGTGTGTGGGATCTCAAGCCAGTTTACTGCCATGAGTGTAGTGCAGTGGTGTTTTTAATATGGTAGACTGCAAGCCAATTTGGCTATATTACTGTAGCACTGTTGAGAGCTTTGGACATTTGAGGTGGACAGGAGTGTAAGAATGGGTGACGCATACAGAAGTGTGGGTAGTAGGAAGGCTGAAGTAATATTTTTTTCTGGAAGCATCTGTAAGGAAGTGTTTGCCTCTGTAAAGCCTCCCAGATTTTGTTGAGTTTTCTTAATGGCCAGAAAACTATGCTGGTCAAATTTTATTTGATTATCCATAATGATCCAAGTAATTTAGTTAGAGTAACAGTATCTATTTTAGTGCCATTATTAGAAGCTGCTTTTCTGGTCATTGATCTGTTTGGGGGTGAACAGCATTAGTTTGGTTTTGTTGATATTAAAGAGGAGTTGGGAACTGCTGAGCCAGGTGTCTATTGAGGAGAATGATTTTTGTGTTAGTTGTTGCAAGTGCAGCTAAATTATTTACTGAGCAAATCAGAGCCGTTGGGTACTGGACTGAAGTGACTTGCATGGAAGCTAAGTGTAAGTAATTTATGAATACATTAAACAGAAGGGTGTCTAATATGGAACCTTGGGGCATGCTTAGGGTTATAGTGAGAAAACAGGAACAGCTGTTTTCCCATTTGAATACTTGCTGTCTGTTTGTTAGATAGATAGTGAACCACTGAAGGGCAGAGTCAGATATGCCTAGTGAGACGAGTGTTTTAGGAGTCTATTGTGGCAGACAGTGTCAAAAGCCTTGGATAAGTCAAGGGAGATGTTGGATATTAAGTTATTGGTGCTTCTGTTTTGGTTGATTGTACTGGTGAAACTTAGTAAGGCCTTAGTGTTGTGGCTAGGTTGGAATCCATGTTGTGTGGGAGAGAGGAGATATGAATTTGATTGGCTGGGTATGTATATATTTGTTCAGTATTTTTGATAATGAAGATAAGACGGTAGGTGATGAGTTCTGTGCAGGGTCTGCCTTCATGCAGTGGAATGATGTATTATTTTTTCCAGATCAGAGGGCCATAGTATTATTTTATTGAGCAGTTGATTAGAACAGATACATGGAAGGCAATCACATCTGCTACAAGATTTAGATATTCTGGGAGGAGATTATCTGGGGCTAAAGTTGCAAGTTTCAGTTTTGTAGAAGTTTTTTTGATATGAAGTATAGAGACCAAGTCCAGGAGGAAAGTGTTCTTGTGGGTAGTGGTTTCTGCAGGGTATATTTGGGTCATACGGGTTGGTTTCTGCAGGGTATGTTTGGGTATTAGGGACAGTGCTGTTAAGCAGAGAAGTCAGCGATTTAGTGAAACAGGAGTTTAATTGGGATGCTATACTGCCATTTGGTTGTGTTGAGGTTGGTACAGGCTGAGTTTTTTACTGCGTTTAGGAGTTTATTGATGAAATTCCAGAATAGTTTGGGGTTTGAATTATGTCTGTCTTGATATTTAGTAAAGTATGTTTTCTATTCCTTATTTGGTCTTTAACTTGGTTTTTCATATGTCTGAGTTCCTGTAAATTATTTGTACTTTTATTTTGTATCCAAGCTTTCCATGTTTTTTCTGTTTTTCATAAGTTGTTTTGCAGCTAGTGTTAGCCATGGATCTGGGATGGCTTTAGTTCTTTTTGTCCTGATAAGGGCTATGTTGCTGTGTATGTTTAGAAAGGTAATGTTGAATTCGGATACAGCATTGCCAAGGGGCAGGCTTCTAAGATAGTTCCAATTGTATTGTCGTAAAGTGGAGATAAATGTTTCACTTTGAAATTTGTTTAGGTTTCTTACATTGTTAAATTGATGTTTAATGTTTGTTTGGGGTCGACTGTCTGGTTATATAAATAGGAAGGTGGTCACTGAAAGTGACCAATAGGGCTCTATATGAGGTAAATTTGTTGGGATAGGACGTGAGAATCCAGTCCAGTGTGGCTTCTCTTGTAGTGGTTTTATTTTATATAGTGGGGACACTAATGAGGCGGGAGAAGCCAAATAGTTGTATACTAGTTGACTGGTTGTTGGAAGATAAGGTAAGCCAATTAAGATTTACATTATCTAGGATTATTTTCTCTTGTTCTACATTATTGGAGGTCCAGTATAAAATATCTTCTAAGGTGGAGATGTTATCACCTGGTGGGATATGGAGGCCATTTAATGCCATTTTTCCATGGCACCTTAGCCTAAGGAGGGTTATAAATATCTAGGCATTGTTGAATCAAGTAATGGTGTGTTAATTGTTGACACTGTATATTATTGCAACTCCAATGCCTTTTTATATTTTATGTCCTGTTCGATTACATTATAACCTTGTGGCAGGATTTCTTATTTTTTTTTACATTTTGTTTGAGCCAAGTTTCTGTGGTGACTAGGATGTCCATGCATGGACTTCAGGAATTTTGTTATATAGACTTCTCAGGTTAATATGGTATATTTGCAAGCCTGTGGAGTAGTGTGTTGTTGGATGTGGGCATTTAAACTGAAAATGGGGATTGGATAGTTTGAGTTGGGCCATGGCTGGGGAGTATATCACCACTTATCATTATAATAACAGTTGAGTGGTGAGTGAGGCAGATTAAGGTTCATAGGTGAACACTTGGCTAACTGTCCTGAAGGACCAATTTAAGCTTAGCCAATGAACCATAATCAGAATAAAACCTAGTACCTTGTGTCTACAAAGTGAAGACTTGGACTAGTTAGCCAGCCCTACCTGGATTAAAATTTAGGTTTGTCATTATGTGTTTGGGTAGAAGGTTTGAATTAGGTGCATTTTAATTTGTAGTAGTGTATATTTTATGGTTAACAGTGTGATTCAGGGATGGGTAGATTATACTGTAGTTTAGATTGCTGGGAGCTGGGCAGGTAATGGACAATATAATGGTAGTTTGTGCAGTATGTTGAGGTTATAAGGTGAGGAAGTATTAAAATGTGGAGGGTGGCCATTTGAGTAAGTGACATTGTGCTTACTAAATATTATTCTAGTGCTCTATAAGTTTTGAATGATGTTGGGAGGAGTTTGGAGATGAGGGACTATTTAAGTAAGAGCTATAGGGCAGTAATAGGAGTTGTAGATTGATGGATTGAGAGATAGATCCATGATTGGAGTTTGTGAAGAGTGGGTGGGCTTAGAATAAATGTAGTGAATGTGGGTGGGAACTGGGGTAGGGTAGATGAACAGAGAGGCTGAACCCCCCCTTGCATGGATTATACTGCCATGGAGGAGAGTGGATAAAAGCATCTGATAATGAAGTTCTACGATAAATGCGATGCCAGAAATGA
Source organism: Protopterus annectens (assembly GCF_019279795.1). Lineage (NCBI taxonomy): Eukaryota > Metazoa > Chordata > Ceratodontiformes > Protopteridae > Protopterus > Protopterus annectens. The sequence continues at coordinate 404,206,390 of NC_056740.1, read as the reverse complement.
GTGTTCAGAAGAGGTGTTTTGAGTATAGATGTGTGTGACTTCATTAATGATTAGATAATAGTAATAGGGTGAATCAGAATCCTACACGATACTATTTGCATAGACAACCAGGGAAAAAAAATATATGCAATAAAGAAAATGGAAAAGATGACAGTTTGTATTAGAGGAGAAAGAGATATTATTTGGATGGGTGATATAAACCTAAAGAAATAAACTGATGGATTTATCATAAGGAAAGTGACAGCCTTATGGAGTCAGATGGAGTTGAGTCCCTCCAGCTGTTTCACTCCTCTGGCACAATACTTTGACTAAAAATTATAGGTTGGCCTACATGTGCAAAAGCATCTGTAGCCACCATTGTATTATGGAGGATTTACTGCTTCAAGAGATCTTAGTCCTCCAGGGTTTATGTAGTGACTGCTTCCTGAATGTTATTTTGGTGATCAGGGTCTGTAAGATACAAATAAAATACAGAAAATAAAAGACACTTTAGTAATTTCAATATGACAAACAGGATTAAGATAGACTAGATAGGGGCATCTTAAATGGATACCACTTGCTACTAAGAACATAAAACCTCCTACAGGGAGGTGTAATGGAGGCCTGTCACTAACATGAGATCTAGGAGACATAGCTCAGTATAAAAGTATATTTTGTTAGCATTTAACTGAAAGGCATACACTACTATGTTTTTCTAATGAAGTTCACTGAAGTGGGGGAGTTGACATCCTCACCAACAGTCATGAGCCAGAAGCTGCTATAATATGTGAGTAATGTAAAAAGATGTATGTTTCACTTTCAAAATTCTGCTTCCCTGTACTGTTCGTGCTTTTGTTTTTAGCTGTTTTTCACTGATTATGCAGAACAGATCACAGATATCAAACTTTGCAACTATACATTCAACTGTATACCTATTATAATTTCTTCTTTCCTATGAATCAGTTGCTTGCAAAAGAGGCATATAAATTTGATGCAGCCCAGATACTATACTAATGTAAATTACTCTTACAGCTGTCTTTTCATTTTTTTTTGTTTGCCTCTGCATGTTAAGCCATGATAACAATATTATTCAGACAAAGCTACCTAGCATGCTAAAAATTGCTAGTCTCTTTTTTTTCTCATTTAGTAGTACAATGCTGGCTCAACTCCTCTCACTGCACTAGTGGAAGTTTATGTTATATAAACTTTGACATCTAAATGCACACAGCAATTTAAAATAAAATAATTCTGCCTGCCAGAGACTGCTCATAATCCCAAATACTTGGCAGTAATCAAAAATGGCATCAGAATGCTATACTTTATGCACTCCCCACCCCAGTTACACTTTGGCAGCTGTCTTTAATCATGAAGCATGCCAAATACACTGGACTAATGCCATACATACCTAGGCCCTGGTCACCTGACAGAACAGATATAGCCGTCCTATTGTTCTAGTACTCCATAACACCACGCCAGTGTCATATGTGGAAATCTATCATGTCCAGCACTGAAAAATTCAAACTTATCAGGTAAAAGGCAGAAAACCAGTTTTTCATACTTGAGAGTACTTAGACACTGAAATTGTAATTATTTTCCCACCAGGAACCTCATTTAGAAGTAAAATATAATACAAAAAAGGCAAATTAGGGATTTATCAACAAATTCTAATTCAGGTTGATAGGCAGTATCTTTCTCTATGTTCTATAAAAAATTTGTAACAGATTAAAATACTGGATTTTTAAAATGTAACATGACAGTGTGTATTACTTTTGAATTATATCAGAGCAGGAAGGTGGCTCAGTGAGTAAGGTTTCTGCAGCAAAGGCTTAATGTTCATTCCTGACCTACGATTGTTCTCCATGCAAAATTTATACATTTTCCGTGTCTGTGTGAATTTTTCCCAGTTTTGTCCCATCCATATCTCTCAACTATTCCACTTTTCATGGACTTCTCAAATCTAAATGTTAAAAGTAACAGCCACTCCACTGCTCTGCTTCAAGCAATGAATGATCCACTTTCTGCAATTCCATTAGTTCAGCCCATGTTAGGCATTGTACCAATGAGAAGCTGACGTCTTGGGGCATGTCATCAGAGAAACAGGCAGTCCAATCACTGTTTGCGCTGCTGAATCAGGGACAGATTAATAATTTGAGGAAAATCAGAGATGTTTGTTAAAATCTGGGTGATTTAGAGGTTTGATTATTGGCAGTATGATTTAATTGTATTGCCAGCAATCATAAGTCTCAACTGTTTAGACTTTTGCAGAATGCCTCTTATAGTCCTCCTATTTTTTGTCCTGTTGCAAGTAAACATTTTCATTCTTAAAGTAAAATACCATGCTCTAGTAGAGAAGACTTGAGCAGCCAGACTTCTTACTCTTGGGGTATGCTCAATTTACAACGGGCACACTAACTGGATATCCAATCAGCATGCACACTTTTGAATATTAACCAACATTTATTGTATAATTTTGTATGTATCATGTTATAAATCTTCCTTGTTTTCTGTTTACTATTAAAATATAGAATATTATCTGAACTGGAACTTTTCCTCTGTGCATCTACAGAAAATAGGCCTGGACCAGTATACAACCCATTTATTAAAGGTAACATGAACAAAAAAGTAATCATTAGTGACCCAAGCCTTTTCCTAGCCTGTCTGCTTATTTTTCTCTGCTTGTTCCTGTACCTTGTATATATAGTTTCTATTTCGGGGGGGGTGCAAACTATGCCATTGCTTGGTCTATATTTCAAACAGTAGGTGTTTTACATGTCACCAAAGTTGTGTACTGTTTGTGTTTTTCTTTGCAGAAAGTATGTATATATGCATTAATTACAAACTTCCACATCTTATGCAGTTATCTGATTATGTATACTTCTTTGGATGTGTTTTGTAGGGTTCACTGTATGTGTTTGAACAAATTGCTCTGATAATTAAGGTACAGCCAATTCAGACTCCATTTTGCTTTTCAGTGGGTAGATTATATGCCATTATGTTATTACTGCTTAAAAAAGGACATTTGTTCTTCTTTATGATGCTATGAGAACTTCCTTTTCCTGCAATATAGCTACCAGCTTTTTGATTAATTTCTCAAACATGTAAATGCTGTGCCATTTCAAGCTGAGAGCTTGATAATGTCCACTCTGTGAAATAAATGTATTTATCAGGCTATCAGTGGCAGGGCGGCCATGGTGGTGCAGCGGTTAGCATTGTCGCCTCACAGCAAGAGGTTCTCCGGTTCGATCCTTGGCTGGGGTGCTTTCTGTGCGGAGTCTGCATGTCCTCCCTGTGGTCGCATGGGTTTCCTCCGGGTGCTCCGGTTTCCTCCCACATCCGAAAGACATGCTGTAGGTGGATTGGACACTCTAAATTGGCCCTAGGCGAGAGTGTGTGTGTGTCTTCTGTGGAAGGTTGGGCACTGGGCTGGCAACTCAACACTGTAAAACTCCACTGACAATCATGAGCGGACAAGGTGATCAGCTGTGGCGACCCCTAACTGGGAAAAGCCGAAAGAAGAAGAAGAAGATCAGGCTATCAGTGGCAAAATATGAGAAACACTGTCACTAATAATTTGACCTGAAGTGAAAAATATATTTTATCCTCACAGCAAGCAATGTTTTACTGCAACTATCCACACAGTATGTAGTGATTTGCTTCTTCGGATTTTAATAGAATGTTCAGCTTCAGCAACCAAACTAATAACATGTAAATGCAAATGGATTTATTGCAAACAAATAAAGCCACATAAAACTTGTTCAGAAGAAGCTACGTACCCAATGAAGTAAATTTCACTAACAAAAAACATTCAGATGTGTTGTCAGATTAATAAAATACTACATTCTGCGCACAGTTTTATCATAAAAATACAGAACTGCATACACAGAATTTGTTGAAAGAATTTTGTTTTTTTTTTACCCAGAGTTTTCTCACTTTACTTATTTATTTGAACTTTGTTGATGTTATTAGTTCCACTAAGCCAATTTCCTGCTTAGAGGGGAAATCTGCGGTAGTACGCATACTAACTACAGGAAATTTGGACAGAGCACCTGGGAACTTCATATACATGTCACTGTTGTCAAAGGGACCCAATCTGGAAAAGCACTTCCTGTTTCCATTCCAGGCACAGAGGCAGCCTGGAGAAACAGGGAGGCAGATGGAGAGAGAAGGAGGTGATGGAGTAGTGAAAGAAATGAAGGAGAAAGCAAATATCTGGACTGGAGAATGTGTGAAGGATTCTGAGGAACTGTTTGAAAGAAACCTGTTTGATGGAGATGAGTCAGCAAATGATGGAAGTATAATTATAATCCTCCAGTCAGGAGGGTTGCAGAATGATTTACTTAAAGAAATGGTGGTGCAGAATAAGCCAGAAAATAAAGGAGATGTTGCCTTGGGGGGGGGGGGGGGCATTATAGAGAAAATACAAATGGAGGATGCAGAGACAATCCTGAAGAATACTGGTGAGATAGAAAAGAAAATATATGCAGGGAAAGTAAAAGAATACAAAAGTGGAGCAGCAGAAAAGATGGCAGAAGAAAATGAAAAACAGAAGTACATGGTAAGGATTCAAAGTAAAGAAGACAAAGAAATGGACAGGTATGAAGTGTGAGACAATTTAATAGCTCCTTTGGATGCAAGCACGCATGAGATAAAAGCATGTATTCTTATTAACAAAGAGACATTATACTTGAGACTGTTTTTTTTTCCAATGGAAAATTTTCTTGGAGAATATGAAAATAAGAAAGACGGTTACCCATTTAATCTTTATATGATAAAAGCCCTTATCAGGGAAACAAGAAAGAAGATTCATATACAATTATGAAGAAAGGTAGAAAGAGAGACTTTGAAAGGACACTTGAAAGCTTTATGTAAAGAAGTACCGGACAGTGCAAATATTTATGACAAAAGGGGTCTGTGGACTGGTGGCTGGGAATGTAATACTGTGTTACAAATAGAGAAAAAATATACATGCACCAAGCATGATACATGTGGAGGGGAATAGGGGTGTTGTAAAATACTGGGGACAAACCAAAACATTTTTTTGTGGAAAAGAAAGACATTTGATTAGTAACTGGACAAAAGAAAATGTTATATTTGTGGGGAAATGGAACATGTTGCAAAAATGTGAACTGAAATGTTATAAATGTAACAAATGTGGACATTTCTGCATGGTTTGCAAAAATGAAAATAACAGTAAAAAGAAAAAGAAATAAAATGAACAAAAAGGAGAACTTTTAGAAATAGAAGAACATTTAGAAACTGTAGAAATAGAAGAACATTTAGAAACAGTAGAAAGAGAAGAACATTTGGATGAGAAGAAAATAATAATAAGGGTGATGAAGATTCTGAAATAAGTGATGAAGAAGACAAACTAGGAGGATGTAAATGGAAAAGAAGACTTTTGTTAAAAGGGTAAATGACAGAAAAATAAATCTTAAATGGATAAGTACAAAAGAAAAAAGAAAGGAAATGACTGAAAACAAATATATACAGCTAAAGACTGGCATTTGGTATAACGGTTAAGGTGTCTGAGTCAAAGACACAAGGTACAGAGTCTGACTGTCACCTTTGGGAAGGAAAATTGGTTAGACTTCGAATGACCTATTAAGAAAGCTAGCCCAGTAGTTAGCTATGAATTTATGAAACTATGACTCTAAGGAAAAGGGAGAATTTAAATTTTACAATGCTTTCTGTAAATGTGAATAGTATTAAGAACATAGTAAGAAGAACAGGAATGTTGGAGTGATATAATACACATGATGTAGATGTAATTATACTAGAAGACACAAGATTTTTAACAAATGAAGAAAGATTACAAACAGAGAAACTATGGGGAGGAAAGATAATCGGGAATTTCGGAAATGAGAGCTGTTCTAGAATAGCCATATTTTGTAGAAATACAGTAAAGATATCAGATGTAACTTTAGCAAAAATAAGAAGATTAACAATTGTAGATGTAAAATGGAAAGAACACATCTATAGAATTATAACATCGCATGCTTATAGTAATTGTAAAGAAAGGGAAAGATTATCTCATCAGATTTTAGACTATAAATCAATAAATATGAATATTATAATAACATGAGACTTTAACTGTGATGTAAGTGGCACATGTAAAAAGAAAGTAAACAATGTAAGAAAAATGTTAGAACTTATAAGATGTGGCAAGTTAAAACTTTGGACAAAAAATCATGGACCTGCAAAATATGGTATGTACAGAAATGAAATAGATTATTTTATAGTATCAGAAGGTTTCGTTATAGGGAAGCGGAGGCAGTTGAAACAGGATTTTCTGATAATCCTGCAATATCTCTAGAGATAAAGGAAAACAAGGAATATATAAAATATGCAAAGGAATAACGAGGATAAATGAGAAATCATGGAATGAAGAAGGAAAGAGATTAGTACCGGAAAGATCATATTACTACGAGAACATTTTATAAAAATTGGTTTGCATGGTGGGTGATATTTAAGGAAAATATAAAAATGTTTTTACAGTGGAATATGATGTGAGAAAAGAAGAGAAAAAATATAAAAGAACATATAACAATGCATTGGAAGATTTAGAACATAATGATAGACAAGACTTTGACAAAGAAAAAGAAATATATTAAATAAATCAAGAAAAAAATACAACAATTGTTGTATAAGCAAAGATATTTTACAAGGAAAAAGAGAATTATGAAGTTATTTAAGCAGATTAGTAAAGGAAGATAGTAGTGTAATGAGAGAAATAAAAATATAAAAGGAGAAATAGAAAGAACTCAGTAAAATATTACGAATAATGCAGTACCATATGTACAAGAAATATTTAAAGCAAAAAGGATAGTAGTGAAAAAAATACGGGAAGTAAATGAGTGAACAGAGAATAAAGAGTTGGAAAAGATTTCTTTAAATGAGCTAGATAAAGTATTAGGACAAGAAAATATAGATTCATCTGCAGGCCCAGATGGAATAAGGTATGAAATGGATAAAAATTTAATGGATTGGCAAAAAAATGTTTTTGAAAGATTTTAAATGAATGGTTAAATGAATGTTTTATATATAAAGAATTATGAAGTGAAATACTTAAATTCATTAGGAAGCTAGAAGATAATTAAAAACTGGAGACCAATAGAACAGTATTAAATAATAATGACTATAAGATCTTTATGAAAATAATACAAGAGAGATTTGAAACTAAATGGGAAATATTATGGAAGATGATATATATAGTACAAAAGGGAAGGGTTGTCAAGAATCATTAATGATAGTTGGAGAAATCGTGGATGATATTATGAACAGAAAAAGAAGTAAAAATTATGATAGGAGATCTTAATAAGGCATTTGATACAATTGGACACGAAGTTTTATGGGTAATAATGAAAGAATATAACATAAGTGAGAAAGTTAGGAAATTATTTATGTCAGTATACAGTAAAATTACTTGTAAATGGCTGGTTAAGCCAAGAGGTACATACAAAGAGTGGTGTAAGACAGGGATGTCCAATGAGTTGTATACTCTTTGCAATAGTTATGAATATTACAGCATGTCAAATAAGTTACAAAATGAAGGAGCTGGGATATATAACACTTGAAGGGTTAAGAATTCCAGTTCTGTTAACATATGCAGATGGCATTATAATAATTCCCAAAAACAAAATTATAGTAATGGCTTTAAATAAAGAGAGAAAGCAAGGTTTATGTGATCTAGTAATGATTGGGGTATATATTTTACACTGAATGAAATTTCTGTGTTAGGTATAAAATTTGGGAATAAAGATGTAAGCAAAATTCAGTGGGAAAAAAACAATAGTAGAAATAAAGCAAACATGTCTTTTCTGGAGAACATATAAATTATCATTCAGAAAAAAAAGGTTTATTTGATTAATTCAGTACTGATGGGAAATAGCATACTTAGCAAATGTATTTATGTTGCCAATAGTATTTGAAAAGGAATTATTGCAGATAATTTTTTTCATTTATATGGGACTCTAGAATAAACCCAGTATTTTATTTTTATTTATTTTATTTATTTTACATTTGTTAACCGGGCTAGTCTAGCTGGATACATATCCTTTTTCAGTAGAGGCCCGAGGAGAAAAGCTCCAACATAGTAGTTAATACAATATAAAGATACAAGTAAAAAAAAAACAGTAAGAAAATAATGCACATTTTCCAAAAATACACGATGATTGAGAAATTTTTTTACATAGTTGTTAAATAGACAGCAGAGCAATCAGAAGGTTATATATAGCTGAGGTATCTTATAAGCAAATAGTAAATAGAGCATTTCCAAAAGAATAAACATGTTTGCCATTGTTGATAGATTTGGACATTTGGTAGGGGTTGAGAATATGTGTTTAGTCAGGTTCACGACATGGGCATAGCCATTGTTTATTGAGATAATCTTTTAGGCTGTTTTTGAACTGCTGGTGTGAGGTTGTACTTCTAAGGTAGTTTGGCAGGGAGTTCCACGGTTTGCCAATGGAGTTGGCAAAGAGGGCATCACCACCTGAGTTCTTGGCAGTGATGGTTCGGATCTGGGTGCTGTTGGATGATCGAAGGCTATTGAGGTTAGTATATGGGGTCAGAATGCTAGATAGTGAGGGAGTTCTATCCGGTTGGTTGATTAGTTTGCAGGCTTCAGTGAGTTGGTTAAGTTTGAGAAGATTTGGGAGTTCCATCCAGCCTAGTTTCCTCAGGTTGAGACAGTGGTGGGTGCGATAGGGGGATCCAGCGATAGGGGGATCCAGTAATAAATCTAGCAATGTGGTTGTAGGCAGTAGAGAGCGTGTTAAGTTCACGTTTGTTGAGGAAAGAAAAGACTGGGGAGGCATAGAGGAGGGTGGAGAGAAGATGTGTGCGGGCAATAGTTAATTTGGCAGTTGGGGTTAGATAGTTTTTTATTCTGTACATGGATCCTAGTTTTTTGTTAATTGATTTTACAGTTTGTGTAGTGTGAATGTCAAATTTGAGTTTATGATCTATAGTTACACCTAGTAGTTTGGTACTGGCTACAGGGGTTATGATAGTCCCATTGTTGGATTTAACATGGAAGGTTGTATTGTCGTTACTTGTGAGTTCTGTTCCAAGGGTTAAGTAAACGTTGGGAGAAAATAGTAGTAGTTTGGTTTTGGTTGGATTAAGTAGGAGTTTCAGATCGGTGAACCATTTTTCTACTAGAGAAAAACAGTGTTGGGTGGTAGTTTGGAGATTTAGGAGAGAGACATCAGAGCAGATCAAGGTGGAATCATCTTGGATGCAGGTGGATTTAGGGATGACTGAGTGTAGGTCATTTATGAAGATGGAAAACAGAAGTGGACCCAGAATTGAGCCTTGAGGAACGCCAATGGTATTGGGGAGTAGGCCTGATAGTCTGTTTTGCCACCGGACAGCTTGTTGCCTACCAGTGAGGTAAGCCTGGAACCAGGTTAGTGCTGGGGTGTCCAGATGTAGGGTTGCAAGGTTGTTTAGAAGGAGCTGGTGATTGACCATATCGAAAGCTTTCGATAGGTCAAGAAAGAGGGCAGAGGATATTAGTTTGTTATTACGATTGTTATTAATGGAGTCGACAAAGGAAAGGAGGGCCGTGGTGGTACTGTGGTAAGCCATGCTGGGAGTTGGACAGGAGATGATTACAGGTTAAGTAGTGAAGAAGTCGTTTGTGGATGCATCTTTCCATGATTTTCGCTATTGGTCTATAGTTAGATATTTCTGTGGAGTTACCTCCTTTGTAAAGCGGAATGATGTAGGAGATCTTCCAGATAGAGGGGATGTTGGCTTCAGTTATGGTTCTATTGATAAGGATTGATATAGGGTAAGCAATTACATCAGATGCAATTTGTAAGAATTCCGCTGGGAGGTGGTCTGGGTGGTTGGTTTGAGCTTTTTAAGAGGGCAATGATGTAAGCGGAAGAGACTGGCTTTAAAGTGAAAGGGGTAGAGACAGTGTCTTGTGGTTTTGTGGTTGATGGGGGATTGGAGGTAAGTTGATTGGCTAGGGTTTGGATTGTCTCGGTGAAGAAGGAGTTGAAGGTATTAGCTACATCTTCCTGACTTTTCTCAATTAGTATCTCGGGGGTTGGGTTAGTAGTTTTACCTAGGAGGTTGTTAAAACCAGCCCAGAATTTTTTTGGGTTATTCTGGTGTTTGTCCTGGAGGAGGCAGAAGTATTGTTTTTTGTCTTGGGTAATGGCTGTTTTGGTAGTGTTTCTTAGTTGTTGAAATTTAGTACGATTTTGGGGTTTTTGTTGCTCCATGTATCCCAGGCTTGGTCACGGAGTTTAATTTTGTTTTTTGTTTCACTAGTTAGCCAGGGAGCTATACAGACTTTGGATCTAATTTGTCTATGTGGGGCATGTGCATCGAGTATCTTAAGGAAAGTGTCGTTGAAGTGGGACACACTCTCCTGGAGGGGTAGAGTTTTTAGTAGGGTCCAGTTGCAGGATTTAAGGTCATCAAGAAATAGTTGAGGGATAAATTTCTTTTTGTTTCTGATAAGTCTATATAGGGGGGGGGGTTGGAAGTTAGGTATTTATGTTTAATAATATAAGTTATTAGATGGTCACTGAGATCACTGGGGAGGGTACCTGTGGTATAGTTGTTTGAGTCTCTGTTGGTAAGGATCCAGTCAATGGTGCTATCTTTTTGTAGATTATTGCCTATCCTAGTTGGGGATGAAATATGTTGGGAAAAACCATGTAGGTTAATGGGTTGCGGGGTAGTGTTGGTAGAACAGAGAGACCAGTCAATATTGACGTCCCCAAGTACTATGGTTTCTTGTGGGTAGTTGGTGGCTAACCAGCTTAGGGTTTGCTCTAGGCTTTCTGTGTTCTTCCCTGGTGGGATATAGGTAACTATGAGGTTGATGGATTTTTGAGTGTTTAGGCATATTTTTAGGGCTATAAGTTCTTGGTTGGAGATAATAGGGGGTTGTAACGGATTTCTAAGGATACTCAGGGTATTTCTGAACATAACAGCTATTCCTCCCCCTTTTTTCTTAATGCGATCAGCCCTGAAGATATTATATCCGGGTGGGAGGATCTCTTGATCTTTAGTGGTAGGTTTTAGCCATGTTTCAGATAGACACATAATGTCAGGAGAGTGAGCTTCTATCATGGCATGTAGGTTGTGAATTTTATTGTTAATGCTTCTTAGGTTCTGATGAAATATTAGAAGGGAGTCAGTAGGTTTTCTGGTTAGTTTAGTGGGGTTAGAATCTGGTACATTGGTGGGTCCTGGATTGGGATGGATATCACCATCTAAGTTGATTTGATTTTTCAGGTAAACCAGGAATCTTTGTAGTTTAAATAGTAATTTGATGTTTGTTTTGTTAGTTTGAGTTTTGGGGTGGTAAAGTGTGGGATGGGCTACAGATTTGCCCTGTTGGAGTGAAGGTGGGATAGAAACTACATGGTGGTTGGATTGTCTCAGTAAAATGAGGAGAGAAGGAGGAGGCTTAGGGTTAATTAACCCAGTGGCGTATGCTGCTTCCTTAAATTTGTACAAAGTGTTAAAGTACATTATTTATTTTAATTTATTTATTTAACATTTGTTAACAGGGATAGGTTGACTGGGTGAAAAACCCATTTTCAGCAGAGGCCTGGGGAGAAAAGCTCCACAGACAATATTACAGTTAGAGAAGAAAAACAATAATAATAAAAAAATGGATAAATTAAAAAAATGAGAGATTAGTAGTAAAACTGTATAAATAGAAGTATGATACGTTTTGGGTATGATAAAAAAAAGAGTAAAAAAGAAAAACAGTGCATACATGAAAAAATAAAATGTTACCAATAAAAAATATTTTTTGTATTCCACACCACTGGAATTCTCTACCTCCACTTATCTGTACAACTAACAGACTCTCTATTTTCAAAACCTTACTTCACTCATATCTAACCTCACAATGGGAATGCTTTTGCTCCCATCCTATATAAATTCCTCAACTTTACTGGTCTCTACAGCTAATTACATCTGCTAAAAGCCTCAATTAACCGTATAACTCCTGTAAGAAATACAATGCTCTACGAGATCCTTAATTTGTTGGTGAGGATTTATTCAAGTATCTGCTCCCTCAATTACCAATTTTCTGCAACTGTTGTTACCATGCATTTTTTCTAATTCGCATGCAATAATTTTATATGTTTTCTTAAATTTTGTATTTTATAATTTTGTATATTATAATATTGTCATTTTATAATACAGTACTGTCTTGGAAATTTTCTCCCCAGGACTCCATTGAAAATGGGCTCCTCATAGCCCAATGGACCATCCTGGCAAACAAACTGCAAATGAATAAAATAAATAAATACATTGTAAATTGGTGATATATAAAAAGAAAAGTATGGTATATGAATGCAATGATAAAACATTATTAAGCAAAACCATGGGAAAATCTAACTGATGAAAAAATTGAAGTTATAAAAATAAGAAGCAAATGGTGTAATCAGAGAGTAGAATGTCAAGATTTTCTGTGGAGACTGATAATAGATAAATTGCCAGTAAAGGAAATATGCAGTATAAAAAGAAAAGTGGTAGAATATGTTTACATTTCTCAAGAAGAAGAATCTACAGAACACGTGTTCTTGAAATGTAAAAGACTAAAAAAGTTATGGGGAAAACTATGTAAAGAAGAAATTTTTGAAGATATAAAGGAAGTGGATAAAATAAACATAGATATGATTAAATATAGATATTATAAGAAGAGAAGTAAAGAGTATGTTAAAGGAATAAATAAAATAGTTATTTTATGTTATATGGGTTATACGGAATGAAAGAATAAATAAAATTATGTTTAATGGTAAATGGATTTTAGCAACAACATTAAGTAAAATCAGATGGTGGTTATGGAAAAAGGAGTGGGGTCTAATAAGGATGAAAAGTTATCATGACTGTACAGGAAATTCTGAATAAGTGTAAACAGATTTATATAAAAGTTTGTTTTTCCATTGAATTGTACAGGTTATAGGACACATTAAAGGTGGGAAAAGTTTTGAAATTGTGGTCTCATTTTTATATCACAAAAACCTGGCATTTTGACAGGGGTATGAAACTTTTTATATCCACTGTAGGTGACGGTCTGAGAAAAGAAACTACAGCACATGGACAAAATATGCACAGAGACAAGGAGTATATGTAGAGTCTGCAAAGAAGTAATGAACAGCCAAAACTCAACAGCAAAACCAAGAGCTGTTAGATGGCAGCAGTACCTGATGTGACACTCTCTAGTTGCTATCACAAGTGGTAAGCACCAGGTAGCCTATTTACCACAAGATGAGAGGTTTCTGGCCCAGAAACTGTAGTTTGTTGGACGTCTGGGCAGTTTTTCCATCCCTTTCAACTTTCTGGTTTAAAAGCCCATGTTTGCACTTGTTTCCTGCCTTCCCTGTAACTAGTTTAGTCCAGATACAGATTTGCTGTACCCAGGACTGTTTTTAAGCTTGTGAGCCCCTCAGTCCTTTCTGTGTTGGAGGGAAGCCTTCTAGTTTATCAGTGGGAGTGGTAAGCACTAGGTATCCCATCTACCACAACAGGAGTGGTTTCTGGCCCAGAAATTGTAGTTTATTGGCCTTTTGGGCAGTTTTTCCATCCCTTTCAACTTTCTGGTTTAAAAGCCTGTGTTTGCATGGGTTTGTGCTTGTTTAAGCTCATCACAGTGGCACAGCGCTGAGGTAAACTATTACTGGTGCCAGAAAGTCTGCTCTTCAGTTTCTCCCTTAGATCTTGCTAGTTCTTTCTCTCTTGCACTTCAAATAGCCTAATCACTTTGCACTTCAACAGGTTTTTGTAGCAATTATTGTAGCACACCCAAGTGCCATCAGCACTAGTCATTCTTCACGGAAATAGCTCCAGTACTTACTAGTTATGACCACCCCTTCTGGCATGATTAAAGGGCAGTTCTCTGTGCTTTCTCCTATTAAACTGGTGCACTTGAGCATTCTGAGGCAGTGCAGCAACTGCCTCATGTACACAGAGAACCCCCTCCTCTTACCTCCCAGCACTCAGACTTGTGAGAGATGCACTTATATCACCAAACTGGAAGCTATGCACTCTCCAGCCAAAACCGGACTAGTTGGTCAAGAGGAGAAGGTCAACACCTGCAGCACACCATATGGAACACATAGCCCTCCAGAAAACCCACAATCACAGCTCTCACATAAAAACACAAACTACACACCCACCTTCAAGGAGGCTCTCAACAGAAATATCCCCAAACAGCAGAGACCTCCAAGACAGAAATGCACTCAACCATATCAACACAGCACAAACCACAGGACACATAGCTCACCTCCACAGTGTGCCCTTCAACCTCAGGCCCTAAGGCTAAACACCTTCCTCAATACACTAATCATAGGTGACTCAATAGTAAGGCACACAGATGTCCCACTTACCAGGTTGAATAAGTAGAAGGTAACAGTCAGCTGTCTATCAGGTGCCAGAATCCAACACATAACACACACACTCAAGTCACTCCAAAACAAGTACAAGTATGACTCTGTCATTGTCCGCGTGGGTGTGAATGACCTGAGATGTGCCTCCCTGGACTACATGAAAAGAGACATGGTGGAGTTCTGGGATTATGTGGCCCAGGCAGGTATGACACTAGCCCTGAGCAGTCTCCTACCATCACCCAGAATGATAACGCAGTACAAACAAAAAATGATTGACTTCAACAATTGGTTAAGTTTCTGGTGTCATTCTAAGGGGATCCAGTATCTGCCTGCTTGGGGTGACATGATTTATAGAGCTCAATCCTTTGCCAGAGATGGCCGGCATCTGTCACCCCTGGATTTTTGGGTACTGGCTAAGGCTCTTGCCACCCCTATAGTGCCTTTTTAGGCGGTGCTCCAAAGACCAAATTACCAACGTAACGGCTATAAATAAATGCAATCTGAGGGTCATGCTGCTCAACACTAAAAGTCTAAATCTCAAGATACACTCACTTGAAGCACTTTTCAAAATGGAGAACATCGACATTTGTGCTGTAACGGAGACCTGGTTTAAAGTGGCAGAAAGCCTTCCTGTGCTACCAGGCTATAACTCATTCCACACCTTTTGGCCTTGAAACATACACCGAAGCTCCAAAGATGGTGGTGTCTCCATGTTCTCAAAGGATATGCACACCTCCAGAGTAGTAACCCAGCATAATGCATCTGAGATACTTCAGGTACAACTAACAATGGGTAAGACTGTGATCCAGGTCATAGCCTGCTATTGGTCCTCAATCATGTCCCTAGACTCTCACTCCATGTTCCTAAGCACCTTGGAATCTATCAAGGTCCAACCCAACACTCTCTTATTAGGAGACTTCAACTACCCCTCCAACAACTGGGAAAACTATTCAAGCACCAATACACTGGCCCAATCTTCCTGGAATTCATCAGTTCCAATGACCTGGAACAGCTCATTCTGACCCCCACTAGAGGAAGCAACATCTCTGACCTGGTTATTACTAACATGGGCAACCATTGCTGTACACCAATAATCAATCCCTCCCTGGTCAGATCCAACCATAAACTAATCACCATGGAAATCTACATCTCACCCAAATGCCCCGCAAAGGTAACCACTTTGCAAGACTTCTCCAAAGCTGATTTGACTCTTAAAAACAGAGGTGGCTAACTTCACGTCACCCATGCCAATAGAAAATAGCTGCATGACTGTCGAGTCATGCACCAATGTACTGTACGAACATGTACATAAATGCATGGAACTAGACATACCCAGTAGAAAAAAGATGCTCTCCTCCAAAAAAAGGAAGCCAATCTGGTGGTCCCCTGCCATTAATAAACTCTACTACAGAAGGCAGAAACTGTTGCAGAAAAAGGTGAAGTCCCAAAACTGGAAAAACTCCCTTATGAGCCTCAAGAAAAAGTTGAGATCCCTCATCAAATCTTCTAAAGCCAGCTATGAGAGCAGAATTGCGGCAGACACTAAAAACAATCACAAAGCCTTCTATAGTTATATCAAGAACCTCCATGGCAATACCCAGATTTGCTCCGAGTTACTGCACGGTTAAACGTAGTCTACTAGTAGAATTAACAGAAATTATTTTGTCCAATAATTTTGTTATGTTTGAAGGTGAACTTTTTAAGCAGGTCACAGGAGTAGCTATGGGTGCCAGGTGTGCACCAATTTATGCCAACTTAGTGTTGGCAGATTGGGAGACACAGTGGGTTTTCACCTCTGACTTCATGCACAAGGTATTATATTTGCGTTACCTCGATGACATTCTGATTTTTTGGAAAGGAACAGTGGAAGAAATTCAAGAATGTATTACTTGTCTGGGCACCACTACATCTTTTTTTAAAATTTACTCACAAGATTCATGGCAAAAGTTGTGATTTTTTTGGACATATTACTATACAAAGAGAAGGATGAGGTTATTGTAAATTCTAGTATATATCGCAAAAAGACATATTCCAACACTTTTTTGCACTTCCAAAGTTGTCACCCATTTTTTCAGAAAAGGAACATAGTCAAAGGACAAATGGTTAGACTTTCTAGACTCGTTAGTGAGGACGACCGTTTAAAAACCAAACTATCAAAATTGATAGACATGTTTATTGAGAGAGGTTACCCCTATGATGTTTTGATGAACACAAGAAGTGAGATAGAGGCGAAAAGACATACGGTCTTCAAACCTATACTTAAATGAGGTTTGATTAAAGAATTTAGTGAACACAGCACTCACACTGACAAAACAAATGTACACAATATATGACGGGCAATGATTCGACCTTATAATGAGGTGGCTGGACAAATTAAGAATATCATTACTGACACATGGCATAGTGTTTTTAACAATGACACAACAACTATAGTTGGTAAAACTCTAGTTTTCACTTACAGTAGGGGTAGGAACCTCTAAAGAGATGATGGAAATGGAATCTAACTTAGAAACTTACAAGAATTCTAGAATGAGTAAATGTGGCCTATGTAGTACTTGCAAGTACATCAACAATGGCCCTTATGCAATAGCCCAAAATTTTAGTAGGACTATTAGATGCCCGGGGTACTGCAACTGTAACACCAAGGTGGTGGTGTATATTGCTACATGCCTTAGTTGTCTCACATTCTATGTGGGGAAAACCATTAGGAAACTACGGCTTAGAATTTTAGAACATTCAAGGGACATTAGGAACAAGAGAACATCTAACGCCCTATACATACACAGTCAGAATTGTATTAATTTTAAATTTTTTTTATTTTTTGTGGTGGACAGAATTCCATTAAATGATAGAGGAGGTGATGCCAAGACCCTACTGGAAGTTAAAAGAATGTTTGTGGCAGCTCAGGTTAGATGCATCTAAGTCACCAGGAATTAATGAACATATTTCACTGTCCAGTATTTTAAAATATAGGTCTTATTGTATTTAAAATGACAACTTGTACAGTGATTCATTAACTGACAGCCTACTATATGTTATAAACAGCTTTCAGCATATTTTGAGATAGTCCCGGTGTATGTGCACTACCTTAATACACTGTTATTGAGATGTAAAGAGGTTTAGGTTGTTTAACATCACATGGCAGGTTCGATCGCTAATGTTTCAAATGCTTTTTGAATGTTTTTGATTTACAAAAGGATATAGTTTTAAAATATCACAGTAGGCAACAATTTTTCTTGCTGTTATTCAACAGTTTCACATATACTTTTCTACATATATATTTTTTATACATGTTATTATGGTCATCTATTAATGTATTTTCTTAACAAATATATATTTGATTACATACAAATTATTTATTTAACCAATTAATATTATATTATATTTATTTAAGGATTTATATACACAAAAATGCACTGATTATGGTTGCGATTGGTCTCAAGTAGGGGGTGTGTGCTTATGAGATATTTTCAAATACTGAAGCCTCAGATGTGTTCTGTTACTCTGATGATGCCCAACTGTTATTATGGGTGAAAGCGCTTAGTGACAGTATATTTTATTGTTTTTACTTGTTGTTGTATCGAGTGTACAGTCCATTAAAGTTTTAAGTTTTCCTGGAGCTGGTTCAGTTTTTACTTACAAGACAATACTGGAAGAATGCCAGGCACCCAGCATTACTGCAGCAGAGGTTAAAGCTGCATTGTCCAAGGCCAAGAATACAGCTTCCATTGGACCCAATAATATCCCTGCCTGTGTGCTACATGAACTACAAAGTGAACTTGCACCACATCTGTGTGCCCTGTTCAGTCACAGCCTCACCTCAGGCTTTGTCCGTACTGAATGGCGCACTGCTACAGTCATCCCTCTCCATAAAGGGGGAGTGACTACAGACTGGGAATTACTGCCCCATTAGCCTGACGAGTCTGATATGTAAAACTATGGAGCACATCATGATGGACCTGATTAACAAATATATAGGAAGTCTCCAAACTCTAGACCCCATGCAATTTGGCTTTGTGAAAGGGAGATCATGCCTGCTCAACCTGGTTAACTTGTTTGAGTCAGTCACCAGGGCTGTGGATGAAGGTAAGGCAGTGCGTACATCCTACCTCGATCTGGCCAAGGCCTTTGATACCATTCCTCAAAATGAATTATTGATAAATTCACCAAACTAGGCATCAACTCCTATACTACTAGGTGGGTTGGAAACTGGCTCACAGATATAAAACAGAATGAAAGACTCCAAGTCAGACTGCTGACCATTCACGACTGGAGTCCCACAGGGATGGTTCCTGGGTCCTCTCCTGTTCAGCATCTACTTCTCAGAAGTACAGGCCAACACAAAGAGACTCTGGCTGACCAAGTCTGTAGATGATTGCAAACTGGGAGCCATTATTAATTCCCCAAGTGATGCAGACATCACTGTGACTAATGACTGGTGTCAAAACCATGACCTTAAGCTTAATGCCAAGAAATGCATCATCATCCCCTTTGGTAAAAACTAATTTCCCACTAATTACTACATCAATGGGAGCCCACTGAACAATGAAGGCATTATAACAGATCTGGAGATGAAGGTTGACAGTAACCTCTCCTTCGACCACCACATTGCTACTGTTTTCAGAAAGTCACTCTATGTGTCACATCTCATTACCAAGATTTTTGCATCCAGGATGAAAGAGGTCATCATTTCTCTCTACTTTTCCCTCATTAGACCAATCATTGAGCAAAATGCCCAGTTTGGCATGTACCTCACTAGACCCCTGCAACAGCTGGAGAGGCCACAGAAGTACCTCACGAAGAGCATCCTAGGCATTAAACACATGACCTACATGGACAGACTCAAAAGACTCCAGCTATTCTCTGTCTCGTATCGCCTACCTAGAGGCGATCTCTGCTTGACTTACAAAGCCATGTCTGACCCAACTCTGTTAGAAATGCTACATCTAAAGAAATCCAAATCCCTCCACACCACATGCTCCAGAGACCTTAACCTCATTAGCACAATTAACAGAACATTCTGAAGGGACATGTTCCTCACCCAGAGACTGCCCATGTTCTGGAATAGACTTCCCATACATGTCAAGCAGAGCACCTCGCTGTCCCTCTTCAAGAGAAATCCTGATGAGTGGATGGGTAATAGAAAGTTCACCCTGGGGATCACTCCAGTGGCTCTACTTGATAGAGGCACTGGGAACTAATGTCAGGTGGCACGATGCCAGTGCACTTCTATGGGCTAGACTTGTAAAGGCTCCAGGACCATTAGCCTAGTGCACACCTATGAACCAGGAGTAATTTTACAATTTCCCATCCAGTTGTCAATGTTTCATTTAAATAGATTCAGGGATGAACTCTGTTTTACATGGATGGGGAGCCTATTCCATAGTGTGGGAATCCTCTGGGACACATATCTGTCCCTCCAGCATGTTATGTTTATGTCACAAACGAAGTTCAAAATCCCTGGATCTAGTGTTTCTGGGGCTGCTTCCTTTGCATATGGGCAACAGATCCAACATGGCTGGGACTGAGGTAGCCCTGTAAGCCTTGCAAAGATCCCTTCTTAGCAGCCTTTAGGAGACTGAGTACAGTGACAGAGCCTTTAGATCATCAGTGTAGGACAGACTTTTCATGCCTTGAATTCTTCTGGTGAGAAACCTTTTTGAGCACTCCAACTGTTGCAAGTGTCTGGTTAGATACATGCCAGAAGGGACACTATGTTCAATGACAAGTCTGATAAGAGCCAAGGACACTGGAACTATAACTTCCTTGGACCAGGATCTGATAAGGGCCAAGGACAATGGAACTATAACTTCCTTGGACCTGGATCTGATAAGGGCCAAGGACAATGGAACTATAACTTCCCTGGACCAGGATCTGATAAGGGCCAAGGACAATGGAACTATAACTTCCCTGGACCAGGATCTGATAAGGGCCAAGGACAATGGAACTATAATGTCCTTGGACCAGGATCTGATAAGGGCCAAGGACAATGGAACTATAACTTCCTTAGACCAGGATCTGATAAGGGCCAAGGACAATGGAACTATAACTTCCTTGGACCAGGATCTGATAAGGGCCAAGGACAATGGAACTATAACTTCCTTGGACCAGGATCTGATAAGGGCCAAGGACAATGGAACTATAACTTCCTTGGACCAGGATCTGATAAGGGCCAAGGACAATGGAACTATAACTTCCTTGGACCAGGATCTGATAAGGGCCAAGGACAATGGAACTATAACTTCCTTGGACCAGGATCTGATAAGGGCCAAGGACAATGGAACTATAACTTCCTTGGACCAGGATCTGATAAGGGCCAAGGACAATGGAACTATAACTTCCTTGGACCAGGATCTGATAAGGGCCAAGGACAATGGAACTATAACTTCCTTGGACCAGGATCTGATAAGGGCCAAGGACAATGGAACTATAACTTCTTTGGACCAGGATCTGATAAGGGCCAAGGACAATGGAACTTTAACTTCCTTGGACCTGGATGTCCTACTGTCCTAAGTTGGGCAACATAGAATGATTTTCTTATTATCTTAGCTATGTGTTGTTCAAAGGCCAGATTGCTGTCTACATATGTTCCCAGATCCCCTACTGTTGGGTTGACTCCTATGGAGGGTTTATTGATAGAATAAAAAATCTGGCTGACAGTTTCCCAAAGGACATTATAATGCATTTTTAGCATTACGTTTTATGCCATGGCTTTGGCACCAGTCATTTGTCTGTGTTAAACTGTGTTGCACAAATGTAGAGTCCTGGAAGAGACTCTATAATACCTTCTAATTTACAGTCATCTGCAAACTTGGTAAGCCAGAGGCCTTGAATGTTAGCTTTGATTTCTGAGAAGTAGACGCCAAACAGGACTGGGCACAGTACTGAGCCCTGGGGTACTCCGCTAATGATTGGACTCTTGGTGGAGGTTGTGTCACCAATCCTGACTTCTTGGATCCTGTCTGTGAACCAGCTGTCAATCCAGTGAGTTATGTAGAGATTATGCCTAGCTCAGAGAGCTTGTAAACAATGCCTGAGTGGGGTATTTTATTAAATGCCTTGGCTAGCTCAAGATAAGCAGTATGCATTGTTTTACCCTCATCCATTGCCTCAGTGATCCTCTCAAAGTAGCTAACCAGGTTAAGTAGGCATGACCTTCCCTTAATAAAGCAAAACTTTGCCAACCTGCAGACACTGGACCCATCAATGTCCTTGTTAGTTATTTCCATGATAATTCATCTCAAGGCTTTGCATATTATGCTTGTTAGACTGATGGGTTTGCAGTTCCTTGGGTCAGTTGATGGTCCACCCTTGTGAAAGGAAATGTCTGTTGTGGCCCCACATTTACTTCAAGCATAGCCTATTTCAAGACTGTAGTTGAAGAGTGCCTCAAGGGGTCCTGACAGGCTGTGTTTTAGACTGTTCAGGGGGCTGTTGTCAGGACCCATGAAGATGGTGGTCTTGTTGTTCTAAGTGCCACCAGCACCAGGTCCCTGCTAATAACTGGGAGAAGTTTATTAGAGGGGATTTCACCTGGTGGAGCTTGGGGAAAGTAAGGCAGTGAAGTCTGAGCTAAATGTATCAGCCAGTAGATTTGCTATGTCACCCTGATGGGGAAGGTAGCAATGTTCACCACCAGCTCTACACACTGCAGTTTAGTTGTGTAACAGAGCACCTGTCTTTAAGGAGTTGCTTTTCCTTATTTTGGCCATAAGTTTTCTTCTTTTATTAAATACCCTGCGTAGGTGAGGGTTCCACCAGGGTTTTGTTTAGTGTTTGTTTTGTGTTTATTTCTGTTAGATACAGCAGTCTCTATGCATTAATTCACATGTTTGTATAGGACTCTATCAATAATTCTGCATAGGTAGCTGTGGTCTCAGGTTTGGGGGGGGGGCTTGTATTTTGACTGTCACTTAATAGGATGCAGTTTGCCTTAGAATAGTTCCTAGCTGTTACTGCTTTAGCTAGGTTTTCTGGGTTAATTTTTACTTTAAAGGAGACAGCTTTGTGATATGAAGTTGTGACACTGGGGAGGTGTGCAATGCTCTCCCATGTTGGGGGGGGGGGGTGCAATGTTCTCCCATGTTAGTGAGTACCATATCCAGTATGCTTAATCCTTGGTTTGGAGTGTGCACTTTCTGTTCTAGGGTGTTTGGGTTAATAAAGTCTAGGAAGCATTGTGCATGTGAGTTTGTGGCAGTGTAAGTTTCCACTTGTATACAGGACTAGTTCAAGTCACCAGTGAACAGGGTGTTTGGTTGAAGGCGATCTCATCTAGTAGGTTTAGGTAGCAGTCATAAGACAATAGGGATACAGATGGTGACCTATAGCTAGCCATAATATGGTGACAAACCTTCTCTATGGTGACTTGGACATGGAGAAGCTCCACGGTATCATGCTGCTTAACTGACGTGGAGATAAGTTTGTTGTTAACGTAGATTGAGACTCCCCCACCTTTGGCACCAGTCTGTGTCTAAATGTGTGGAAGGAACTGTAGCCTTGCATTGCCAGAGTACTTTCTATGATTTTAAACAAACTCTCAGTCATAGCTCAGATATCTACATTCAGCAGAGTACAAAGGGCTTAAAAGGTGTGGATTTGTTTGTTTAGGCCCGAAGTATTGAGCAGTAGCACCTTAAGGCTTCTTGTAGACTTTTCCACTATGTTAGTAATTTTATCTTTTTGGCATTGCCTAAAGATGGCTTAAAGGGGTGGATAAATGTTTAGCCAATATCCAAAAGCATATGCCTACAGGGGGATAGGTGCAGCCCATTTTGGTAAAGCAATGTGGTATTTTGACCATGACCTCCCCTGCTGACAGATATTGGATTCCCCTGGAGTGACATCAGAAACTAAGTTAATTATTAAAAATAATCATTTTATGTTCATACTATGGCAACATGCTTGGTGCAGGTAGAATTCTGCTGAATGCAAGGCTCATACCTATCTGCGACACATATGCTGAAAGCTCTATTACTTCTCTTTTCATATAGTCCAGTGAAATATGTCTTAGGTCATTTACACCCACATGGATTATGATGGAATCGTATTGGTATCTCGGGTACAGTGACTTGAGCATGTACCTGATGCTACAGATCCTGCCTCCAGATGAGCAACTAATCGTTGTCTAACCTGGTGAGTAGGCCATCTGTGTGATCCACAGTGGAGTCCCCAATGAAAACAGTATGAGGTAAAGTATATGTTTACTTTATGGGATTTGCTCCTGGGAAACCATTAGGTGTAGGCTTACGTGAGATGTTTGGTGCTGCATTTTGTGTGTGCCTTAGTGATTGCTGAGGAACAGTGTTGTCATTAGGTGGCTTTGGGGGTCTTTGAGATTTGGGAAGGTTTCTTTTAAGCACGTCAGCATAATGCAATCTGTGCGTTTTGTAAAGAAGGTATGTGAGAGATGTACTGTGGGTATTCCTGACAACCTCGATAATGTGCAAGATTTTTGCCTGCAAGGAAGTTGTGTATTTACATCCCTCGCATACTGTGTTATTTTCATAATGATTAACTGGTTGTCAGACAACATGAGACAATTGTTACACTGCCTTAGGATTCCCAAATCTACCAAACTGGCCAGAGACATTTGGAAATTGCATGTGTTCCAGACCAGGAATAGGGTGGGCTGTTTAGGATTAAGGATTGGGTTTTAAGAGGGGTCTCCTCGAGTAGTTCTGGGGTTAAGAGCAAGATGTTATATGGTGGTAGGATAAGGTAGTGCTATTTGACGCATACGTTAGCTTCACTAAGCTCAGCTCCCTCCAGTGCAACAGTGTTTAACAGGTTTTGGACCTAATCATAACTTTATAAGGAGAGTTTACACTCTACCCATTTGCTACTGCACATGGCACTGTTGCTGCTGCTCTGTGCAGCTTGCGTAACTTATAGTAGAGAAAAACAAGATTGAAAGCTGATTAATATGCCATCTAGCCAATAAGCAACCATAACTTTGTGCTTTACAACTTAAAGAGACCGGGTAAATACTTCCTGCCACAAAATGGATGATCCTGGAATTTCTAAATGTAAAAGTACAGCAAAGGCAGCTATCAAGTGCAGAGTAAATAACAAACTACCACCAAATTGCTAAATACCTGGCTAATTCAGTGTTCTGCAAAGAAATTAGAAGGCAAACAGACTAGAAAAGCCAACAAGTACAGAAATGACTAAACACTTTAAAAAAAATTATATATCAATGCTCCACAAAAATAAAAATTGAGAAATCTCCCAAACCAGAGGAATCACTGTTGGAGTACACTTAGAAATCATTCCAGCCATAATTTCCCGTGCAAAACTGACTGGACGTCTGCTCCTCTGCATCTTATCTCTTGGGCAATAGATGATGAGGGAACAGTAACTTGGCATTGTACAGAGAATCCATGCTAATGCAGTGTGTGTGCAAAAAAAGATCACTTTTCAAAAGAGAGACAAATTTGTTACATGTTTTTCAATCATTTGCTTAAAAATCTTAAACTCTAGTCACAGCCAATGCTGTTTGGTTTCATTTTTATAATTTTAAATACCACAATATCAAAAGCCAGACCACTACAGTGGAAGTCATTCCCAACAAAATTTCAGCACTTCAACCACATAGTGTAGTCAAAACATGTATCCAAATGTTAGTGAACAGCTGACACAAAACAGAAGAGCAACAAATAACTAACACAACAAAACAATAAAAACACACACCAATGAAAGTATTTTTTGCCTACCAGCCCCCCCCCCCAACACACACACACATTCTCCTTACATACATATACTATCTCCATAGTCACATGACCTTTGGAAAGCCAGTAACTCTCGATTGTTATTACTTACAAACAATGCACTTTATGCTGATATTAATAATAGGCTTCTCTGCACTTAAATACCACAGCAGGTTTAAAGTCAATGGGAGGCTATATTTTGCATCAGCCTAATCCACTGATATGGCATTTGGAACCATTACACAC